>NC_056525.1:82227230-82405608 GCF_019175285.1 Sceloporus undulatus
CCCATTTCTATCAATGTTTGAGCCCAGGTATGGGAATTCTTTTACTATTTCTATTTCTTCAGTGTCTAGGTTGAACTTGTGAAGGTAAAAGTGAGCCAGCATGGCCTAGTGGTTTGAGTGTTGGACTATAACTCTGGAAACCAGGGTTTGAATCCTGGCTTGGCCATAAAAATCCACTGGGTGACCTTGGGCAAGAAGTCACACTCTCTCAGCTTCAGAGGATGGCCATGGCAAACCCCCTCTGAACAAATCTTGCTAAGAAAACTCTATAATAGGTGGTAATAATAATAATAAAATTAATTTATAATTTATTTATAATTTTATTATAATTGTAAATTTATAATTTATTATAAAATTATAATATATTGTTAGATTTAATTTATAATTTAATTATTTATTATAGTTTTTATAATTATATTTATAATAATAATAAAATAATAATACAATTATTATATAGTAATTTATTATTATTATTATTATTATTATTATTATTATTATTATTATTATTATTATTATTATTATTATGTTTATAGCCCGCCTTCCTCCCAGTAGAGGGGCTCAAGGCGGCTAAAAAACCCTCTTAGAAATCTAAATCCCTGCTTCTGAGGCACTGCTGCCCACGGAGGCCATGTTGGGGAATGGAGGGCAGGAGGTCCTGTGGGCACTGTAGTCAGTCACCCACTGAAGCCTGCCTCCTTCCCTGAAAAAGCCAAAGAAGGCGGTGGCTCCCTCGCAGGGCCGGCAGAAGCATCCGCCTTTGACTACCCTCCTCCTCCTCTTCCTCCCAAAGGCGGGCTTTGTGTCCTCCTCCTCGGGGTCAAACTACAGCTCCTTCCATGGCGACGGGGGCTTTGCTGGCGCTCTCTTCGGCCCCCCACTTTCGGGGTGCCTCTCTGGCTCGCCTCCCGCCTCTCCTCCTGGGGCCTCGGAGGAGCTACAGCCGGGACGAAGCCCTTTCCCAGTACTTGCACCGCAGCCCCGTCCCCACCATGCACTACCAGAGGAGCCTGCCCCGGTAAGGAGGCTCTCTCTCTCTCTCTCTCTGTGAAATGGCGGACCTCAGCTCCCCCCTTTCTCTCCGATTTAGTTTGGCCCAGTCGCTTCACTTGAAGGCCAGAGGGGTGCGGACCGCACCAAGTGACACCATAAAAAAAAGGGGGGGGGGTTGACACCACTGCTGCTCCTCAGAGCTCCCCTGTGTCCCATTGAAATGCTGAAGGGGTTGGAGGGAGTGAGGGGAAGAAGCCAGGGGGAGGGGGAAGGAGGAGAGGAACACCCCAGTTCTCTGCTTTTCAATTAAAATTTCTGAACTCCAGGGAGGATGAGGAATGGGGAAACTTGTCTCTGGGCATGAGAAAAGTGCCTCCTTCTCCTCTGAAGAATGGGACAATTGGCCCTTGAGAAAAATGCCTCCTTCTCTCCATCCAGGCGTGTGGGGTTCCTGAGAATGAGTACTTTGTAACCAACACAGGTGTGGAAAGCCTTGCCATCACACTGGCCAGCTTCATGGAACAAGAGGATGGATGTTCCTTCAAAAAGAGTGTTCTTAGGATGGAGAATCAGTTTTTTTCTCAATGTGTCAATTTTACACGTAAAAAGATTTGGGAAGAGGAGGGGGGATCAGGACTTCCAGGTCTCATGCCCCACTTGAGCAACTCTTGCACCTCCCCTGGGGCAGAGTGACCAGATGTCCTCACTGCAAAGGAGGACAAGGCACTGGAAAATGTAGGACATTGCCAAATAAAAGCTAACAACACTCATATAATTATAAATTCATGTTTCTTAGTCATGCTAAAATAGTTGACAATTCGAAATTCCTCCTGGTCATGAAATGGACATGTCCTGGAAAAGGAGGACATGTCTGGTCACCCTGTCCTGGAGGCTGCACCCCATCATTTGAAAGCCACAGGTGTATTCTCATGTGTAGGCAATAGAAGATCAGAAATGTTGGCTGGCCATGATTTGTGATTTCCACTGATGTATTCACTGGATTTAGTAGATTGCAAAGGTCCACCGATTCTCAGTAAGACCTCTCCTAATTCAGTACTGGATTGATAGTGCTTTAGGAGGAAGGGGATGTATTGCTTTGTAGAGCAGATACAGTGAAAAAAAGAAATGCCACTTTCTGAATGCAGCTTTAGAGATGTTTCAGGAAGTTAAATATGAAAATGAGAGAACAATCTGAGTTGCAGCTGGTAGTAAGAAGCCTTTAGCCCTTGTAGAGAATGTAGGCAAAAGGTTACTGCTCCAAGGAAGAAATGATTCCTATCATTGCTATCCACATATACTTTTACAGTACTGAAATACCTGTTCCTACACCTGCTTGATGATGATACCCAACAAAAACATAGGAACAGATCAGGAGATAAAATTATTTCAGGTTCTTTACTTTGCAGGTTGTTAACTGTTGTTTAATTCCTGATAATATACTTAGGATCATGCTGTAAAGATCGCTACACTAGTAATTACACACATACACACATGCCCAGTCACACAGCAGTGACAAGGAAAGGCAGGCAAAACCTTCTGGCTCTGAACAGCCTGTTGTTTCAGTTCCTTCCTGTTTTCTTAGCTACTGTGCCTGTGGCTTTTCCTTCCTGCACTGGATTCTTGCCTTAGATCTGCCTAAATACCAGTCAGATAAATGGAACATACCTTTTAGCCTGTTCTCAATATACCATACGTTTCCAGTCTGTTCTTTCTAGGCAAGCAACTTCCAAGTGATGAAACCTGTGGCAAAGGAGGTAGAAACCTGACATAATTTGTATAGTAACTTATTTTACATAATTATTTATTTAAATTGAATTGATATCCTGCCTTTCTCCCATCATGGAAGCTTACGTGGGAGCTGCAGCAAAATGTTGCAGCATAGGGTACTCCTATGTTCAAGCCAACCAAAGAATGCTCTTCTTCCAGGAAACCTTTTCTCTCTCACAACAGTCAGCCAATTGTAGTTGCCCAGTGAGTGTGCTAAGGACTCTTCCCCACTACGTTCTAAAGTTTTTTGCACATCTGCAAAACTCATTCCCCAAACTGCTCCCTCCTGCATGTGAATGATACTGCTTTGACAATATAACAATTGATACTCAGAGAATAAGTTTGTTCTTTGGTATACAAGATTTATTGTATCATGAATTGTAACTTGAGTTGATGGAAACCTTCTGCAACTTAGCCTGAAGTCCTGTGGTTCTGACCTTGGAGGGAAGAGATCAGTTCCATTATGGAAAATTTTTGCATCATATACATTCCTGATGTGTAATGTTAGGAGAAATGAAAAGGGTGGATCAGGGGAACCTCTGGATCCATGGTTCTCACCATATAGGGGGAAATACCCAATATCGTTTGTATTACTTGCAGTGAGAGTGAATTGGGGAAGGCATTTGGATAATGCTTCTCTTTTATTTCTGCATTGCCCGTAGAAGCCTGGCAGGGTTGTGGATGGTGAACTGTTCAATGCTGAAGTGTTCTGCACCTGTATGTAGGATTGCCCTGCTATATACATTGCTCAGTAGTCTGCTTTTGGGTTAACGTGTTTTCTTGAGTGCTTTTAAGAGTGTTGTTTAATATTGTTTTAATTTTTTCCACCACCTTATTAGTTTGCCAGTTCCAAAACTTGAAGACACAATTAGAAGATACCTGAATGCACAAAAGCCTCTTCTAGATAATGACCAATTCAGGTAAGAACAAGGGAGAAACCAAAGATCAAATCTTCACACATCTTGCACAATGCCGACAGCAGCTTCTCCTTTCTGTGAACATAAACAGCTAAAGTAATTCAAAATCTTGCTGTCATGTAAATATAAAAATCACTTCTTTATTCTCAGCTTTTGTAAGATTCAAGTGGGGAAGGGAAAGTAACACAAGACTTTTATGGCTTAGACCCAAGTTGTCCTGCAGCATTTATTCAGATATTTTACTTTTCAGAAACAGGCATAGCAGCTTTACTAAATTTCTCTCTCTCTCTCTCTTTTAATATAAAGGAAAACTGAAGAACTTGCTACCAATTTTGGGAAAGGAATTGGTAGAGAATTACACGAGCAGTTGGTTTCACAGGACAAACAAAACAAGCATACTAGTTATATTTCAGGTAGGAAAGTAATTGTAAAATGTGTGTTCCTGGTATCTGTTCTCCAAATTGCTGGGTTGTGCATCATTGTTAGAGTGTGTTCTTTCTGAGGTTAGAGGGATGTGGGCTGTTTCATTCACTCTTATACATCCTGTGTGAACTGACATTATTAAAAAGGATTGACTTGGGTCTGAATTAAGAGAAAACCTTTGAACTTGTCTCCTTGTTTTCAGTGGATCTGTTCTAAGTTTGATTAATTCTGGATCCAAACCACAGTGTTTTAAGGAAATATTGGGTAACATGAAAGCTGTATGCGTGATGGTCCATTCACACTTGCAAGTAATTATTTAATGCTGTAGTCACTAATTAATTCTGGCTTCAGATGAACACATTTCATTGTATTCGATATTCTGTTTTAAAAAATATCCTGATAGGTAATCTTGAGCCACAATACATTAATAAAATATATTTAAAAATACAGAGGGCTAGAATGAGAATATCAATAATATAAAAACTCTGTTCAGTGCAGAGCAGAATAGTTAATTATGGTGATGTTTGCTGTTGTAGTATATTGCAAACCAGTTTACTAAAATCTAATGTCGACTGTTCTAAAGAGAAGTTTTGTATCTGTGTTTGCATAAACTAACTGCTGGGGTTGTATAAATGGCCTAGGCCCTAAGGGCTTGACATGCCATAGAAAAGACTGTAGCTGATTGTCAGAGCAAATACACACTTTGCTTGCAGAATTTTCCAATTTTGATTCCTGGCATCTCATATTCAAAAAAATTACTGAAAACAATTTTCACACAAGGTCTTGGAGAAATTTTACTAATTGGAGTTGACTAAATAAGGGGATCTCCAGGCCACAGAAATATAAATCAGCCCGCAGAAAGCCTCTACCCAGTATGTCAGTTTCTTTCTGTATGCAAATAATCCCTTTGTACCTTTCAGACTAAGGGGCGAAACAGACTGTCATGAAGGAGTGGCTTGCCACCACCCCTTTTAGCGCTTGATGCCGCAGTCCCAATCCGGCTATTTGCTGGCTCATAAAGAAGCGGGAGAAAGTCGCTCCTTTTCGAGCTGGCAAAAAGCTGGCCTTTCCTGAGGCGCGGTGTATGTAAATGCAGAAGCGCCATGACACCACCCGCTATGTGGTCATTGGGGCGGCATGTTGCCAGCATAGGGGTGGTGTCAGGGCGTGTGGCATGCATACAGCATGCCCCCATGCTACTCCATATTCGGGTTTTTTTGCTATTATGCTTTGCTCCTAAGTGAAGGACACTTCACTTAGCAGAGGCTTTTGTACACTTGGTCTACTTCCTCAGAAGCAGACCAAGTCTCTGAAAGCTTATGCTACATCTTTTGCTCAGTTGGAGTGTATCCACATATAGGTTCAAAGGTGCTAAAGCAGTTTGACACCACTTTAACTACTATGACTCTACCCTGGGATTTGTAGTTTGGCAAGGTATTCAGCCTGGCCTATCAGAACTGTGGTGTCTCACCAAACTACAAATCCTAGATTTCTGTAGGATAAAGTCACAGCAGATAAAGTGGTGTCAGACTGCTTTAATTCTGCAGTGGATGCGCCCTTAGGTTCAAAGGTGCTACAAGATCCCTTTACATGCTGATATTCCAGGCTACTATGACTATATCTCTTAGCTTCTTTATGGTTTGATCTCCAATCAGTGACTGGAGATAAGGTATTTCCTCTCCTCCATCCCATGCTAGTCTGGCTTTAAAAACTCCACACTGGTGACAGTGGAGGCTTTTAAATGCCTAATTTTATCCTAGGGTTGTTTGTTACTGTGTACGTGTGGGGCTAGTCCTTTCCTGCAGTGTTGTCTCTCAGAAAACCACACCTCTTTCACTTTAATGAGCTTTTAAAAACCATCCATTAGTAAACTTTAATAAAGATTATAAAAAAAAAATAAATAAAAACCATCCATTAGTGGTAATGACTGGTTTTTAAAAAGCCTCATTGCAGAGGATGCTGTGTAGCTGCATGAGAGAGAACATCTGAATGTATAGGAAATAGTGAATGTGGTATGGGCAATCATATCGTGGTGACAGAGGGATGGCTTTGCCTACCGGTGACATGTGGCACCAGTGTGCTTATACTCAGAATTCCCATAGTTCACAGCAAAGCAGGTTTCCCCACCTTTGGAGTAGACAGTACTAGATGTGCCAGTGGTCTGTCTTGCAATATATAGCCCTTTTGTATTCCTTTGGAAGATAAAGTGGTACAGGAACATGAGGAGGGAGGAAAGTTTATGGCTGCCGTAAAAGATTATAACATTCTGATAAGGAAACTATGTAATGAGGGAAAATAACGTTATGACCAATGACTGATTTTAAAAAAACGTGAATCTGTTACAGAAAGTTCAAGCAAGCAACAGTCTTCAGACAATTCAACTTAGTTGGAGCAGTAAAATTGCCTCTGAAAAGGCAGACAGAATGAGAGAGAGGACAGGAGGCATGCTTCAGCCTTAAGAAAAAACAGCTTTTATTTTATCAGAGAACATGAAATATGCAAACAGCAGAAGACCACAGCCTTAAGGAAGTGAGACATCAAATCAAATAAGAGAAAGGAAATAGAAGAACAGACAACAAGAAAAGGTTTATAGCATGTAGCTTAATCAATTTTAAATGTTGCATTAGTTCTCAAAGGAGTTCCCCCTTATTTGCATCCTGCTAGTGCTTATAAAAAATATCCATGGAGACTAAGAGCACTTCTGCATAGATCATATCTGGTATTGGTATAAATTTCACCCTGCCCCCAATAACTTTTTTTTTCTGTGAATATTATCAATTAGTCCATTAATTGATTTGTGATGGCAGTGAATCACAACCAGCCCTCTACATTGCACAGCAATATAACTTTGTATTAAATTCAGAATTAAAATAGTGTATGCCCCATAGTACATGCTTGATACTCAGCTGAGAAAAGTTAGAATGATTCCATGGTGAAGATGAGCCAGACCTTTCAGTATACTGAAGAATAAAATGTGTGAAGGAAAAAATGTTATTATATAGAAGGGGTATGAGTCTCTTGTTCTTGCCCCCTTTTTTCTCATTGGATATTACATGAGCACAAGTTTTGCAGAAACATTTATTTTGTTTAAATTAAGATTGGGTGAATGATAGCCAAACAGGAGCCTGACAGCCTGAAGCATAAGTGTTGAAAATATTTGTTCATATGAAGATTGGAAGGATAGTCAAGCAAGAACAGGCAAGTTAACCTAGCAGATATTGATATGGGGAAGTACATTCAGATGAGCATGAGGAACATGTGCATTGTAGTTAAATATACAAACGTTCACAAGAAGGCAGTTTCTTAATTATCAATCTTATATTTTCTACCCGAGCTGTATACATTAATATATGAATAAGAACATTCATCTTATTCTTTTTGTTGACATCTCTGAGTGACTTTGAAACAAAACATCAATTTTTTAATGTTTCTTCACCTAAGATTTATTTGCTTAAATTCTGCTTTCTCTAAAATACTTTATAAAGGCAACAGAACATGCTAAAGTAGGAGGCACTATTTAGTTTCACATGTGCCTATGAATTTTTGCTGTCACCCTGACTTTCAAGGAGGACTGCACTTTATTTAAGCTTTATGTTACTAAGCTGGAAAAATGAAGAATTCTCAGAGCATAAGATGGAAATAAATGTATTTGTTTTACTATGTGCACTATGTACAGTACTTTGTTACTTTTCATCTCCCATTAACATTTCCTTTGCAGCCCTCATATTTGTGAAGAAAATCAACAGTTCTAAAGTCAAGTCTAAACTCAGTTACATTAGTGGATAGAATGAAGACAGGGATTAGAAGTGAAATCTTGGCTGAGGAACTGAGACTTGTTGTAGGAAAGATGGAGAGGAAAGGACAGCAGAGATAAAGGAAGATGTCAAGGAAAGACCAGAAGAGACAGGCAGGAAGGAAGGTACAGTAAAGAAGTGAATGTGTTGTTTTTTCTTTCAAAAACACAGTGCTAGGTTGCAAATGACAGTGAACTGTTAATGGATATTGAATGTAAAATTGTCTGCTAAACTAATGTACAGTAAGGGTCATATGCTCAGTCTATGAAGAATAAGTAAATGAGAGATCCATTTTAGATTGCAAGAACCTGAGGTGGAACTCAGAATCATGAGAAGGGAGGTTAATGGGAAAAGATTTGTCCTCTCTTGCCTCCAAAACTGTTTCCAGAGAGTCCCCCAACCTTCCAGATTTTGAGGGTGTATGATGGGAAGCTATAAGGGGGATTATCTCCTCCAGGTTTCTCAGGTGGAAGTACTTCCATCAGCAGAAAGACTTAATAGGATTCCACGCTTTGCACACCTATCTTTTGCAACATCTCATAGACTGCAATAATAAGCCCCTTTTATGAGAATCACACATTAATAACACATTCTCCCTTGGTCTTTGTCTTTATTGTTCTATCACCTCTCAATTTTAGGGCCATGGTTTGACATGTACCTACGGGCACGTGAATCAGTTGTTTTGAACTACAATCCTTTCATGGTTTTCAATGCTGACTCCAAAGTGGATTATAACAACCAACTCATAAGGGCAACTAACATGACTGTTTCTGCTTTGCGATTCTTGAAGACTCTTAGGGCTAACATTTTAGAACCAGAAGTTTTTCATCTCAACCCAGCCAAAAGTGACACTCAGACTTTTAAAAAGTTTATTCGTTTTGTGCCTTCTTCTCTGTCATGGTATGGTGCCTATATGGTGAATGCCTACCCATTAGACATGTCACAGTACTTCAGGCTTTTCAATTCCACTAGATTGCCAAAGATTAACAGGGATGAATTATTTACAGATGAAAGTGAGAGGCACTTATTGGTGATAAGAAATGGAAACTTTTATATATTTGATGTTATAGACATAGATGGGAATATAATGAAGCCTTCAGAAATCCAAGCACACCTAAAATTCATCCTTTCTGAAAACAGTCCAGTTCCAGCATTCCCTCTTGCTTATCTGACAAGTGAAAACCGGGACACATGGGCAAGGCTGAGGCAGGAACTACTTGACAATGGGAATAAGGAAGCCTTAAGAAAAGTGGATTCAGCAATATTCTGTCTGTGCCTTGATGATTTTCCAATTAAAGACTTCAACCACTTGTCTCATACCATGCTGCATGGTGATGGCACCAATAGGTGGTATGACAAATCATTCAACCTGATTTTAGCCAAAGATGGCACTGCAGCAATTAACTTTGAACACTCTTGGGGAGATGGCGTAGCTGTACTTAGATTCCAGAACGAAGTATTTAAAGACAGCACCCAGTCACCTGCGATTACACCTCAGTCTCAGCCTGCTGCTGTTGATTCTGCCTCATCTGTACAGAAACTTAACTTTAAACTGAATGATTCCTTAAAAGAAGGAATTACCAAAGCTAAACAAAAGTTTGATGCTACTGTGAAAACACTGACTGTGGAGGCCCATCAGTTTGAAAGAGGAGGCAAAGACCTGTTAAAGAAGCATAAAGTCAGTCCTGATGCTGTTGCTCAGCTTGCCTTTCAGATGGCTTTTCTGCAACAATATGGCCAAACTGTTGCCACCTATGAATCTTGCAGCACAGCCGCTTTCAAACATGGTCGCACTGAAACTATCCGTCCTGCCTCAATTTATACAAAGGCTTGTTCAGAAGCTATTGTCAGAAAGTCGTCCAAGCACAGTGCAGCAGAGCTGCGACAGATGATTGCAGAGTGCTCTAAGTATCACAACCAGCTCACAAAAGAAGCTGCTATGGGTAAGTGTGAATATGAAGTTGTAGTGTATTTTCTCTTGCAATTTGCACAAGTCAATCTCTTCACTAATGCAAACACTGCAGCTAGACTGAGATCATCTAGTGCATGCAGGCATCTTAATTTTTTTTAAAAAAATAACATAACCTATTTGCAAAGGTTCTCATTAGATGATTGAATTGACTCACATATCTAGTGCTTGAATAGATTTAAAGACTTGAAAACTTGCTGAGATTCTCTTCAACTTCCTGAGTGTTTCAAAAAGACTGCTGTCAAAAATGTGAAACAGCTTTTTACCCTTCAAAGAAGCCAGTACTCACACAGGACTAAGACATTTTTCACAAGCCCTTTATACATAGTGCCCTTTTCATCTAACATTCATCAAAGAAAGAGTTAACTAGGAAGCTGGAATTGCATCTTTGCATCTTTTCATCTTTTACTTCCTCCTTACTTCCGTTTTTGGAAATACAGTTTATATGTCATTGTGCACTGTTGTGAACATTGAGGTTACCAAGGAATTTATGGGAGAACCCTCAAATGTGCCCCCCTTATCTGTAAACTTGATCCTTGTGGAAATAAAGGATGGTGAGTGGGCCTGAATAAACAGCAATGAATCCAAAACTACACTTTCAGAAGTACCCAATTTCTTCTGCATATGCAGCCCAAATTGGCAGAAAATGGTAAGCCGCTCTGATAGCCTTGGCTGAAGAGCAGGGTATAAGTAAATAGGTATTATTATTATTATTATTATTATTATTATTATTATTATTATTATTAAACAATTTAGGCTTAACCTAAATACCATGAAGGCTCAAGATGCTGTCTGATCTCAGAAGCTCAACAGGGTCAGCCCTGATTAGGCTTGGATGGGAGAGCATCAACAAAAACCAGGTGCTGTGAGCTATACTTCAGAGAAAGGAAATTGCAAAAACACCACTGAGTATTCTTTGACGAAGAAAACTGAAATTCATGGGGATGCTATAATCGACAGGTGACTTGAAAGTGCGCACGCGCACGCGTGCACACACACACACACACACTCTAAACTTACAGTACAACCTATTCTAATTTAAAGTAATTTAACCACACTTGTTTTTGAAATGCTACTCACTGTTGCATTTTGTCTTGGCAGGTCAGGGTTTTGATCGGCACTTGTATGGCTTGCGGTGTCTGGCAGAATCTACAGGATCTCCTTTGCCAGACTTTTATCAGGACCAAGCGTATGCACAGATTAATTATAATATTCTTTCCACAAGTACTCTGAGCAGCTCTGCTGTCTCCATGGGTGGATTTGGGCCCGTGGTGCCTGATGGCTTTGGTGTAGCATATGGAGTGCATGATAGCTGGATTGGGTGTAATGTTTCTGGCTATCTAGCAAGGAATGTGCAAGAATTTGTCCAGTGTGTGCACAAGTCACTGAATGATATTTTTAATGTTCTGGAAGGTGAACAGGTTAACTGAACCACAGCCGGATACTAAATCATCTTCAACTAGATTTTTTTTTTTAATATTCTGGGTGGAGTTTCAGGCTAGCACCTACTTTTTAAAACACCAAGAGTTAAAATAATGAGTTTAATTCTTTGGATTGGGTTTCGACATAATCATGTTTAGAGTCTAATATGCTAAATAAGTTCTGTCCTCATACAGGCTAATGTTACTGGTTGTGAAATAATTCTTTTTTTGTGCCAGTATCTGCCAAAGACATGTCAGTGTAGTGTAAGGCCTAAAGTAGAGTACAATAACTGATTCACTTGAATTTACCTATATGTTGTCTCAATAGTTGTTTCAGTGGCCCTACTCTGGTTGAGACTAACCAACAGGATTCCAGCTGTAGTGTTTAGGCTACCTGATGTCATGTATAGGGTTTTTTTCATTCTTAATATACAGATCAGTTTGATAATTTTTATATATATATTTATAATCTGTATGAACAGAGATGCTCCCTATATTAATGTATAGAGTGTTCTGTCACTATTCACGTGCCTAATTCAGGTATCTTTAAGCAAGCCCTTTCATTAGACTAAATCACAAGAATAAAATATTTTTGAGCAAGATTAAGTTACCAAGCTGAAACTCATAACAAAATAGCAGTTTTCATATTCTCTCTCCAAAGAAACACCTTGTAATTGTGAATTACAGGTGAATCAAAGCAGCATCTGAAAGAATAGCTAAAATTACCCTTCAACTGGCAAGACTTCTAGCTAAAGTAAACTTTAATTATAGAGATAGGTAAGTAAATCTGCTTTTAGCATCCTGTAACATGTCCAACAGGCTAAGCAAGAAATTTCATACATGACTGGTTTGAGTCTGATCCCACAGATGTAATTTAATAAATTTGCATCAAACTTACTTTGGACTTCAGTTCCAACCACTGTAATGTAGTTCTTCTCTAAAATGTATTTTAAACATGGGAGCTGTTAAAACTAACATCTCAAGGAGGACAAAATAAGTTTGAACTGAAGAATCTAAATGCACTGTGAATAATATCCACTTAGAACAGTGGCCTGATTTTTCTTGATATATTTAGCAGAATGTCAATCTAAAACATTTCTGTGTTGGAAACCATTTTGCCTCACTAAAGATTCAAGTGAAAATGTGAACTGCTAGCAATCTTGGACTAATATAAAGATTTTTGTGATGATAAAATACAGCTGGAAAACATACTACCTTGGATGTGAAGATTTATTTATTTCCCCAATTTTTCCATTTCCCTCCCTTTAACTAGTTTTGACCCCTGAAAAAGTAGGATGGTTGAAGAGCTTTTGTCGACAGTTGGGGGGGCGGGGTGCACTGGAGAGAGAAGTTGCAGTTTTTCATTCACGAGCTTTCTTGATTTTTCTTATTTTCTAAAACATAGTCTCTAATCCAGGGGTAGGCAACCTGCGGCCCACGGGCCGGATGCAGCCCGGCGAGGCCTTGGGACCGGCCCCAGCCCGGTCCTGCCGCTGATTGCCGCCGGGGCCTTTGGCCTCTTGCATGCAGGGGCAAGGGGAGGCAATTGTCTATAGACGCCTCAGAAACATGCATTTATATTAACATTTTTAAAAAAATCAACAAATTTTTTTGCGTGTCCTCCAATTTTTTTTAAAAAAAGTGTCCACCATTTGAAAATGTTGTCCTACATTTGTCCTGGTTTATTTATTTATTTAAATTTTTAAATTTTTTTTAATTATTTATTTTTTTTGGCTTCGGCCCCCCCAGTTGTCTGAGGGTCAGCAACCCGGCCCCCAGCTCAAAAAGGTTGCCTACCCCTGCTGTGAAATGGGTACAATTAAGAACCTTTCCTCTTAACAAAATGGACTTCTGTTGTCTGGGAGTTCCCCTTATTTTTGTCCCTTCTACAATGTGCCCTCTACTACATCCTATATATAATTTATGAAATTCTCTCTTGCATCTCATGAATGATAGCTGCAGGAGAAGAGTGCAAGACAACAGGAACAAAGGGGTGGGAAAACTTGGTTGCACTACTGAAACTCAGCCTTTGGATCCTGCTTACAGTTATCATCAGTGTCTAAAGAGTTCCAATTTTTTTTTTTAAACAGAGCTGTGAAGTGTACTGGAACCATAGATATCTTCCATTCCTCAGTGAATGGTGCAGGTATTTTTCAGGCATTGTAGAATAGCAAGATTTTCACATTAGTCAGACAGATACTTTAGTTTACTCAGTGCAATTTCCCTGGACATTTACATAGCTGTTTCTCTGAAGCACTTTTAAAAATCTTTAAGTTCAGGAGGACGAAACCATACACTTAAGATTTCAAAATATGTTGCAAATATTTTAGGTATAAAGTACTTCTGTGTAAAATGTGAAAGTTGCCCAGACATATTATAATTATTTCATGTTAATAAGACAGCTGTTAAATGAGCACTATCTCTCCCAACCATACTATCATTGTTGTGCTTTAATCATCATCAATACAATGCCTTAAGGAGCTCCCAAATTGCACATTAAACCAAATGCAGTGATACTTTTATGCCCCAAAGTCCTCCCGTGAAGTAGAATGTATAGGACTTCATTCTAGATTTCACAAAAACAAAGTGAGCGAAAAGGTTATGTAGAAAATGATCTATTACAAAACAAAAGTTTCAGCATTTGACAAACCTATGGGTAACTTCATAGATGCCAACTGATTCTTTTATGTTTTCATCATAGTCAGTCCAATCCTGTGAAATTAAATACTCAGCATTAGCTCTGTATATAATAGGATGAAATTACAATAATAAAGCTTTAAGTTATACAATTTTGGATTGTCTGCTTGGAACCTAACCTGTATCTCCATTTCAGGAATACATTCCTCTGCATTTGGTATAAGAACAGAAAAAGTTGAAGCTGTAATTTTTAGTCTTAAACTTCTTAACATTTTTTGTTTTCTGTGGGCCTTCAATTCTGTGCTTCCAATTTAAGATTTTTTTTACCTGCATATATTAAATATGACAGGACTACATATACCCTTATCTTACTCAACAAGAAGGCTCCTGCTATCTCCAGTACATTCTTACTGCTAGTCCTCTACATACTGCTCAAAGCTCGAGTGAATATTTAAAATATTGTGTATAAAATTACCTTCAGGCTATAGGGATATGCTGTATATGAAACATAAATGAATTTCATGTTTAGACTTGGGTCTCATCTCCAAGGTATCTCATTATGCATATGTAAATATTCCAAAATCTGGTACCCAAAACACTTCTACTCCCAAGTATTTCAGGTAAGGGATATTCAACCTGTTATAGGTTTCAACAACAGAAGGGGAGAGGACTTGTGCTCAACATGCGGAAGTGTTAGAATTTGAGGGCCATCTGGATTAAAAACAACTGATGGGCATGTGACCATTATAAGTACTTGAAAAGCTAGAAATAGGGAGTTTAACCTTTTCCTCACTCAATGAAAATCACTTATCTGCAGTTGCAGATGAGTGCCAATGGAAGTTTTCCTTAAAAAACCAAAAAGCTTTGGGAGGGCATTTTTTGTTGAAATATGACAAGAAAAATAACTGATATATGCTGAGATGCACATACATGATAAGAGGTTATGTGGGCTTCCTTGCAGAACAAGAAATATGTATTTAATGGCCTCCTCTGTTCTGGTCATTAAAGAGGGTAATCAAAAGATCAAGAACCACAAAGTCCAGAGATAAGTGTTCTTCTGATCCTTTTAGAACCTTAGTTTAAAAGTTATTTCCACAGTTATGTGATAACCTTCCTGGAAAGCACTGAGTATGCAGAAGCATCCCTTTGGGCCCAAGACCTCAGTGTATGTGAAAGGACAAGGCTGTCTTTTTTCAAGTTACTAATCTACTTCAGGGCCCAAGTGTCATAGAGTATGAAATTATTTTGATAAATATGACCAGAAACTGTACCTTCTCCAACAAGTTGATGTCACTGAAAGTCGTTCCAGACTCGGCACCATTTGCAGCAAAACCAGCCTGTAAACATTTACAAAGCTCTTCTTAGGTATACGGTTATCTCTATATTCATACAGATGGAAAGAAAACAGCAAAAGAAGAGCTATGGGGTGTCAGCTGCAGCAGAGTGTTGTGGCACTTTTATCAGAGCTTGGGAAAGTTATGATTTTGGATTATAGCACTCAGAATTCCTTAGCTACTCTGGGACTGTAGTCCCCCGCCCCCATCACTTTTCTAAGATCTACCTATTTAGTATAACATCACTTACTAATGTGCTATAGTATAATGAACATGCATGCTAAAATCGATTATTCTTTAAGGTATGGTAGGGTAAAGGACAAACTTTCAAATATTGTTAGATTTCAGCTCCCTTTAGCTATGTTGGCTAGGGCTCATAGGAGTTGCAGGTGAACAACATCTAGAATGCTGCATTTTGGTATCACAACATACTGTTTTAACTGAGACAGTTTTAATTTCTGCTAAAGGAAGTCTTGAAGGGGCTAGCTGTCCCCTGCTGGTTGTTAAAATGAACACACTGCATTCAATAGCATTGCAGGCGAAAATGGCCATATCTGACCTTGTACACCAGGATGGGCAAAGTATATCCCTCCAGATATTAAGCCAATGGTGAGAAATTCTGGGAGCTGTAGTTCCATATGTGGAAGGCTGCACAATTCCCACACCTGGTTGTACATAAATAATTGTAAATTGGAGCTATAATTCCTGATAACATCTACCAGGAAAGAGTCATCATGACTACCTAGCCTGTCTATACATACGTACAACATGACACCCATTTGTAAAATCAGATTGTCATAAGACACAAATGAGAAAAGAATGGAAGAGTGCTATGGGCACTGACCTCCCACGATCTGTGGTGTGATCTAAGATTAAGTTGAATCAGTATCAGCAAGAGCATCTCCTCCCCCTCCACCACTCCCTTTCCCTTGTGTGTCCTGTCTTATTTAGACAGTAAATCTGAGGACAGAGAACAGTCAAATTAACAAATGGTAAGCTGCTTTGAGACCCTTTGTGGCTGAAGAGGGGAGACAAATACTCCAAATAAGCATGGGAATTCCCATGTTCTAGTTTAACCCAGTCTGACCATAATTCAAATTTTCCATGCCCTCTGCAAAATGAAAATGTATAATATTTGGAGTGCTACATAACTAAAGATGTACACCTCTGGTATAGTAATCTCTGAATTTACCTGTTTCATAAGATCACCATAACTCTCTTCAGTTGTTTTCCCCACTCAGTATTACCATCATGGAATGAGAATAAGCCCTTTGTCCCCTCTGTATATCCTCTTCACCCACATACAGCCTTCCATACATGGAGGGGCTGAATATCAGCAGCAGTTCCTTAAGGAATTTAAAATCCTGCTATTTCAGGTTCCTAAATGATACAGGAAGTGTACAAAAACAGAGATGGTCCTGACTGGCAATTTTTTCAGTTGGATAAAAAAAGCTTGAGAATAAAAACATCCAAATGCTGGTGAAAGTAAAACTAACAGATTCTCCTACCCAGAGAGCTTGGAATACTTACTTTTTAAATGCCTGGCTTTAAATGGTTGTTGATTCAAACATGTTTTGTCTGAGGGGCTCCTAGTGATAGGCCCTCACAATCCTGGAAATAGCTGTATCTATGGAGTCTGGCCAGTTGTGGGGACATGATGCGGGAGGATGGGTTCATCCACATTTCACCCCTCAAATTATTCAAATTATGTTCACTTGTATCAGATGATAGAAGAGAATTAATATCTCATATGGGCGCTAAGTCACTACCTGGCACAGGTTCATGAACTAGCCACAAAGCAGAAGTCAGTGTCAAAGAGCAAGACAACCAAGATTATATAATAATTTAGGTTTAATAGGCAGATGGTTCAAAGAAAGATGCTCTGAAAACTATTCATAAGAACTTGCCTGTGGTTGAAAGTCCACTGGTTCAAGACCACGGCACTCAAACTCCACTACTGTCTTAAATGTCTCATTGTCTTCAGCCTAAGATTAAACCAAAACAGTTAGCTTCCATATTAGAGGCATATGGATTGGGGAGAACATACAAAATTTATTTCCCAGATTATCATAAAGACATGATCTACTAGAATAGCTAGTCAAATTTTAATAAAGATACAGATAAGTTAGTCATATTTAGGGGAAGATGGATCCACGGTAAAAAAGGTAGATGTAAGAAAGACAAGTTTGTACAATAATAGGTCGTAAATTGGTAGGAAGGAAGTCAGTACGTATGTGATAGTTTGTATGAGTATACAGGATGTAGAAGATTGATCAAAGAAGACTCGGATGGTAGGATAGAATGTAAAATGGGATTAAGTATGTGTGGAAGGTCAGTGTAAGTAGGAAGATAGAAAAGTAGGAAGGAAGATACACTAAGAATTACGGTAGTCTCGCCCCTTACACGGAAGATCCGTTCCGGGCCCGCGTAAGAGGAACTGAGCGTATGCTCAAATCCCATTTGGTGTAATGGGTCGTGTTCCCCTGGTGCACCACGGGCATGCACTCCATTGTTTTGACTTAGGTTTGCCTTCTGCGTGAGCTCAAGTCCACAGAAGGCAAGCCCGTGTAAGGGGTGGGCAAACTGTACAAATAACATCCGTAAGTCCCCAGGGATAGTTCCATAACATAGTAAACACTACAAAATATTCAACTGTAAATTTTAAAAAACCATTTAACCATATTATCTGTCACCATTTCCTTTTCTAATTGTAGTTTTAGTATTCTCTCATAAATTTTAGCTGTTAGTTTTTTAGTATCTGACATCAATATTTCTCCCAAATTATTTTCATCAAAGTCGAAGCCTTCTCATTTCCGGTCCATCAAAAATCTTTCTTGTAATTGTTTATAAGTGAATCAGTGACAGACAAAACTTTTGTTGTTGCTGCTGTTATGTGTAGCAACGTTCTGCTCAGATATAAACCCCAATGACAGTTGTTCCAATGTAAATATGCATAGGATTTCATCTTAAAATTATTTTTTCTGAACTACAGAGCCCTATCTCCTTCTGCATAATACAGATATTCCACATATATCATTCCCAGATCTTCCTGGTATATACTGAAAGACACATTCACCTCTGTGTTTTCCACATGTGGAAAAATGTATACAAAGGATACTCCAGGCACAATATTGCTAACACTGCACGATAACCAGTCCCTATCTAATTTCTATCCTATACATGCTATTCTGTAATGAAATAGCCAGGGAGGTTTAGATGTGATATCTTAATGCAAGGATGAAGGATATACACATCAAAATGCATATGTAAATGATCACATGTTTTAGTAGCAGGCAAAGCCTAGAATCTGATTGGCTCCTTGAACTGAGGGAAGTCCCATCAGTAGATGTCAAAAGGTGTGATTTCTTTCCTGGTCATGCAGGCCTAGATCAGTTGCAACAGAATACTTCCCTTCTCCCCTTGGCAGCCCTTCACATCACTTGGGAGTCTGCTCTGGAATTATGGGGAAAGGGAATCTGCTTCCACCAAGAATAGCTAATGGGCTGCTGCTGTCAGTGTAAGATTTAACTAAATCCTGGCTCTTGAACACTTCTGTATTTAAAAATTACTGAAACTTGCCATCTTACCCATAACGATGGAAAGAATTTAACTTACATTGTAAGGCTTCATTGTGTGGCTCAAAATATCTGAAAGAAAAAGAGGGAAAGACAGTAATAAAGAACACCTATAATTAGGATTTTAAAAGTATCACTGTAGTTCACAAATCAGTTCAATGATAATACTGAGGTTTAAATGAGCTCAGATCAAGTAAAATGTAAAATCCTACTATAACTGGTTTATAAACTAGGCTTATGAACTTTTTAATGAAGAACGAAAAAATACAGGACGATGGGCAAATCACTGAAGCATGTTATGGGGGGGGGGATCAAACACTACTATTTCTCTCTCTTTCCAAGGATTATATTTCTTTTAAGGGGAAAAAGCAAAGTTTGGAACTGCACCCTATTTCCCTTTCAGCCACACTCTATTCCCATTTCACATTGAGAATTATGAGAAAACAGCATGTTAATATAATAGTTAGTGAAATGGTACTTTGCAACTATGCATCAGTACAGTGGAGAGAGAGCACTACAAGAAATGGTACTTGTTCTTGTTTTTTAAAAAATAACAATTTAACCTGCAAGCCATTTCATAAACTAAGTTGTAATAGTCCTTCCCCAGAATAAGTAACACTCATTATTTAATTACTAATTACTAACTTAATTACTAATTACTAATACTTAGTAATACTAATACTAATCTCCTTCCCAAGGCAAGTTAAAGAACATGTTATATGGTGTGAGGGCCTTAAAATGTAAACATCACTGTGTTTCTAAGCTGGGGGGGGGGAGGAGGAAACAGCAGCTTGACAGGATATTTGTCAAGTTTAGTGAAAGCAGAAAATAAAAACAGATGTATGGAAAGACAAAGACTTATATGGCATTAAGACCTCATATAAGCAAATTTTAAAAAATGTTCAGCTGCTTTGCAGTAATATGTCCTGTTTAAAAGAAGAATACTGTATAAACAAATGCAATGAAATTAAGGCATTTGTTTAAGCTAATGCTCAGTGTAACTTCCTTGAACAATAATTTTTAGTACTGAACTCTGCCAGTTGGACCTTGTCTTCATTTGTCTTTTTACTGTCAGGTCCAATTACATACTCTTTCAGCATATAACCAACCCTTAACTGTCTGTACTATAAACACTTTGGCACCACTTTTGGCACATACGGCTCCAGCTTAGTGGATACATGTTAGAAATGAACCAACTCCAGGAACTTTCAGCTTGTCACATAAAATGTGGATGGGAACAACATGAACTGATTAGAGTTTCTGCCACGGAGGGCAGCTTGATCTCAGGTGAAAATTTCCAAATGGGGTAGAAATGTTACTCTGTTGCCCCTCAAACACCTAAAAGTACTATGGTATCTTATAGACTAACCAATGTACTGTAGCCCAAACTTCTGCAAACAATAGCCCCCTTTATCAGATTGCATGAGACAGTGGTCCTTACTCTGCTTTATATCGCCACTCTGGTTTTTGTATTATTGGATTTATAATATGTTGCTAAAGTTAATAATACTGCAGTCAGTGTCTGTAAGAAGTTAGGTAATGATGATAGCAGAAGCTCAAATAATTTGAAAAACAAGCTAGCAGAACTTTTGCTTTGGACACTGAAACTTCAATGTTACACATAAGAGTCAAGGAAGGTATATTATGGAAATGGAGCAAGGAAGGAGTAAACAAGGGGACTCAAATGCAGTTTAAATTGATGGGAATCATCAGTGCTGGATGGAACTGTGTCTTTAGTCTTGATAAAAAATTAAACCTAGAAAGATAAGTCACCAGCTCTCAGAAAGTATTCCTGATTATTGCCCCAGCTACATTTTCTTGCAATCCTCAATTTTTCTATATGTGTGTGTGTGTGTGTTCTTACCTGTCTTCTCATGGAAAAGCACCACTCTAGCAATTTAAAAAGTAAACTTTCAAAAAAGAGCATATTGGAATTGGACAGGCTAAATGATGAAAATCAAAACGTACCAAATCCAACAAAAACCTATGAAATAAAATGGTCTTTAATTGCAACTGAGAGGACCACTTGTATTCACTGGATAATGTGTTCTATACTAATAATTTTAGTGCAGTCATTGAGAGATCAGTATTGTAGCCTCCAATAATAAAAACACTTATAAAACATAAGTGCCTAGCCTGAAAGGAATCATTTGAGATAAACTGACACCTCAGTTCTTTATGTCTTGTAGATACATGAACAGAAAACAGCCTACCTATGGAGTTTTCTCGGGAACACAGCTTGCATTTCTGCACCATTGTGGCACTCCCCCTCCCTCCTTTGAGAGGGTGGCTGTCCTAAAAAAGAAAGAAAAAAGGAAGGTTACTTTCCTCCAGAACAATGGCTAACACTACTGCTTATAATGGAAACCATATTACACAAATATAAATAAATTATTTCTTAAAGAAGACCACTCTGATAACAAACGAGAGAATTGGCCTTTAAAGCACATAAAATCTGTTTTTATAACAAATAGTTTACATAGAAAACTTTTTTTCTATATTCACAAATCATAGGAGGCCAATCTAAAGATAATGGCAACCTTTCCATTGAATGATGGCATATAAGGAAGCCAAAAAACTATTAATGTGTAAAGCCACAACTTTAATGAGTTGTGGTTGAAGAAAAAAAAACTAATAAAGATAGAAGTGCTAAACCACTGACTATGAAAGCAAGATGGCAGATGTTCATATTCATACCTAATATTCCTTCTGTCAATAAGTCAGTCACAGAAGAAAAATATCGTATGAGTAAAGGAAACTGCTGAGTTAACTTATGTAGACCCCCCCAAAAAAAACAGCAAATGGTCAAATTTTCCATTCCATCTACTAGAATAATTCTTATGCCAGTGTGTATAAAACTGAATACTCCCTGAAACAAAACAGTATTTTTAATATCCATCTATATGAATACAGTAAGCATCAAAATCTTGAAACGTTTATTTAGAGCTATGGATAGCCAACTGGCAAGACTATAAGTAGCTCAGGTGCATGTCTGACATACTGAACGTAAACTATACTGCTTACTGCTCCAAAGCTGAACGGTCAAGAGCAAAAAATGGTATAAAGGTATGGTGCTCAAACATTTGCTGCAGCAAACACCATCATAGTTTTCACTAGCCTTCAGGTGTTTTTTACTACATTCTCCTTAACTCCTGGTCATGCTGTGGAACCTGAAGGGACTATAATGTCACTCTCAAAAAATGACAATGGTAAAATTTAAAAGGTTGCAGTCCTATATAAACTTACTTGAGAATTAGTAAATTACCGCACTACCCTCTTATAGTGCTGCTATTCCACTTTAACTGCTCTGGCTGCCTCCTGTTGCATTCTGAGGTTTGTAGTTCAGTGAGGACTAAGTGCTCTCTGGCTGAGCGTTCTAAAAATGTCCTCCTTAAACTGCAAATCCCAGAATGCAACAGGAGGCAGCCAGAGCAGTTAAAGTGGAATAGCAGCACTATAAGAATGTATTGCGGTAATCTAGTAGGTCTTGCTAAGAACAGTGATTTCTAAGCGAACTGATACGCACAGCATTCTACCCATCACAGCCTGCTGTCCAAGCAACAGCATGCTTCAGCCTACAATAGCAACTCCCTGCTTGAACCACAGGACTAATGGCCATTGGTTAAAGGATTTGGAAGTTGTAGTCCAAATAGCTTTTCAAACTCTGGATTTTACTTGTACTAGCTTATCATATCTTATATCTTATCTTATGAAGCTGATTATCTGGACCAATTTCAAACCGGATTTAGGGCAGCATACGGAGTTGAGAAGGCCATGGTCGCCTTAGTTGATGATCTCCGTCTGGGCATCAACAAGGGAAGTGTGACCCTGCTGGTGCTCTTAGACCTCTCAGCGGCCTTCGATACCATCGACCATGGTATCCTTCTGGAATGCCTGAGGGAGCTGGGTATCGGAGGCACTGTTCTACAGTGGTCCCGGTCCTACCTCTCAGGCAGATTCCAGATGGTGGCACTGGGAGACAGTTGCTCTTCTAAAAGAGAGCTAAAATTTGGCATCCCCCAGGGCGCCATATTATTGTTGTTGTTGTTGTTGTTGTTGTTATTATTATTATTATTATTATCTTTGCACAAATTATGAACAGCATATGTGTATAATTTTCCCACTAAAATAAATGTAAAGGATTATCCAGATGGGCAGCAAACAAGCCATAAATAATGTCGCTTGATTGTGCATGCATTTATGGAAGTAAATATTCCAATCCTAGCACAGTTGTACAATTAATATTTACCTACAGTCAATTTGCCAGAAGATGCAATCATCCAGCTTCTAAACTCCAGTATAATTTGAGCAAATCCCTTATCTGTGCATTTCACAGACAATATAAATAGATTTACCCCTGTATTTTCTCATTTTGAGACTTACCATTAATCGCAGATATTGCCATTTTTCTGATACCTCACCACAGTTCCCACATTTCAGCTGAAAAATAAAACAAAATCAAATGCAGACTGACACTATGTAAACAACTGTGGACTCCAACAGCAACATAGTTCTGTGCAAAAGGACTAATGCTCATATCCAAGCAGATCTAACATATTCTGCATGGGGAAAAAATCTCATAACTATACAAATCCAGAACTTACTCTTGGGGAATAGCACTAGAGCTAACAAAATAGCTAAGATTGCCTGCAGTTTCAAAACACCACTACTCACTTCACCAATAACAAAATAAAGTTACTTATGATACGGCAGTAATAATTAGTTTAGTTTGATTTAAAAATTCTGACAACATAAAGAAATATAGCAAAGAAGATTTTTCCACTTGTAGGATATAGTAATTGGAGCAGGGATAGCCAACTTGTCACCCTCCAAGATGTCCCGTAAGACTGCAACACTGAGAAACCATAGGTTGCACTCTGTACGGCCACATGCTAACCATTAGTGGTGTCGACAACTTTGGGAGAACCATTGTTTCTCAGCCCAACTTACCTTGCAAGGTTTGTGTAAGAAGGGGCTTGGGATTAGTTACCTACTCTGAAACAAGGTATTTTAAAGAAACAGTTGTGATCTACTGGACCCCCAATCCTGGCTTTTGGACAGTCATCAGAAACAGACAATTAGTCAACCCATTTCAATGCTTTCTGTAAGTTACTGCAAACAAACACCCAAATATATTTTGCAATCCCAGCTCAGTTGTATTTTCAAGAGCTCTGGGTATTTTCTTGTGGTGGGCAGAATAATAAAAACGGATAGGGTACTGATGTGTGTAAATGTATTTGCAATGTTCTATTAATTTCCCTGCTTTTTAAAACTTTGAGCACAAGATGCTAAATTTCCACTTGTGAACCTTCTGAATGGAAGAATGGAAAACAATTTATTTTAAAATGCCCTCTCTTTAAGTGAACTAATGCTGAAGGATGGATTTAAAAATGGATAAATAAATATGTGTATAGGCTTTATAAAACAAAATAAAATTATTTTATTTGTAATTGTACAAAGAATATGTAGGGAGAATCCTTCAAATTGTGACATTGTAACACTGAAGATTACTGGTAATGCAGTTTGACCCCCCCCCTTTAACTGCTATAACTCCATCCTATGGAATCCTGGGATTTGTAGTTTGTTGTGGTAACCAGAGCTCTCTGATACAGAAGGCTAAATATCTCACAAAACTACAGACTTCACAATTCCATTGCTTTGAGCCATGTCAATTAATGTGGTGTCAAACTACATTAATTCTGCAGTTGGGAGCAGCCTGGGGTAAGAAATATTGCTATTGAAAAGGAAATATATATTGTGTTTAGAATTCAAAGACATAGCCATATTAAGTTTGGAAAATCAATCAGCAAAGGGATCTTGCAGCACCACTGAGACCGACTAAAAGAAGGCAGATAGTAGCATGAGCTTTCATATGACTTTATCACATGAAGAAGATCGGGAGTTTATCCCATGAATATCCTGGGAAAATTGCATGATTACATGAAACAATTTCACACGACGTTGCACAAAACCCGCCTTAAAGTGATCACAAAGGCCCCATACAGACAGACCAAAATAAAGCTGCTTCGGGTCACTTTGGAGCTATGCTGTTTAAATGATGCATGTGTCCTAAGAGGCCAGAAGCAACGCCAAAGCCACGCTCCAATCCTATGGACTGGACCACAGCTTTGGCGCAGCTTCTGGCCTCTTAGGACGCATGCATCATTTACATAGCATACTTCCAAAGTGACCCGAAGCAGCTTTATTTTGGTCTGTCTGTATGGGCCCTTTAGTCTCCTATCTGAGGAAACAGGCTCAGGTCTATTGCGTGCGCACACACACACACACACAAATATAGAGTGTATGGAGTTTATCACACTGGGGCTAATTTTGGCATTAAAGAGAGATTAAAGCACATTTAAAGCACCCTGCAGATAAAGCAAAAATGGTAAGTAATTGTGCGAATAATTATTGCACGCAATTGCGCAAATGAAGCGATATCGGACATGCATTGTTGCTGAAATCCCGAAAGTAAAAGGATGCAAGTTATTGCTTCTTTGCGACCACTTTAATGGCGGGTTTTGTGTGATGTCACATGAAATGGTTTTGTGTAATTAAGTGATTTCCCCGGGATATTCCTGGGATAAACCCCCAATCTCCTTTGTGTGATAGACTCCTATGTGCATGAAACTGGGAACCCTCTAACACTGTCGGCCATACCTTGAGATACCAGCGAAAGTCCTCTCCCACAGGCCTGAGGTTTGTGATGTTTTCCAAGGTGGCTTTCAACTGTAACCCAATTTTCTGCCAAGAGAGAGAGAGAGAGAGAGTCGCCAGATCAGTCCCATACCAGGAAGGCCACCCATCCCAACCCACGCCAGATGTCCTCACCACAAAAGAGGACAAAGCCCACCAAAATGTAGGACACTCAAAAAGAAAAGTTGGATGTGACCCAAGGAAAGCTACAAACACCAATCCAAATATAAACCCATGCTTCTTAGTCCTGCTCAGAATGGCAGGGCATTTTGGAATCCCTCCTGGACAGAAGGTGGAAATGGAGGACGTGTCCTGGAAAAGGAGGACGTTTGGTCACCCTGCCCACAGCCCTTGCATAAAGGGAGAGCTTTTTCTTACCCCCATGCTATGAGGGCAAGAAGAACAGGCAAAAGTCCTCTCAAAGCAGGGCCTGAGGGGTCTCTGTGGGTCTTGAGGGGGAGAAGTATCTGTTCTCAAGCACAGTATTAGTAAGGAAAAGGGGCAGAAATCCCTCAGTTTGGGGATGAGAAACTGACACCAAAGAGAGTCAACACAGCAAAAACTGGGCCGCCTGCTAATCAAACATCGCGAGACTTGGCCCTCGTCCTTTCCCTGCGCTTTCTGAACTGAAGCCATTCAGTTGCCCTTATTCAAAATGGCTGCCATTTTCCTCAGCCATGCTCCCTTGGCAAAAGGGAGGGACAGCCGCTAGCCCCCGCAGATACATTTGGACTACGATTCCCAGAAGCCCTTGCTAGTATTGCCAATGGGAATGGGCTGTGGGAGTTGTAGTCTTTTCTTTTTTAAAAGGCCTACAGTGGAAGCAAGGCCTGCTGCTCTCTCGCCTTTGAGGGAGCAAGGGGGTTTATTATTATTTTTTGTGTTGTGGGGGATAGGGATTATGTCATGTAAATGTTATGTAGGTTATGTTTTTAATTATGTAATTGTACTACATATTTTATTATATTAATTGTGCTTATTGTAACATATATAAATTATTATTATTATTATTATTATTATTATTATTATTATTATTATTATTATTATTATTCAGGCAGCACTTTTTGGGTGCTGGGGACAGTCAGGAAATTATTAGTTTTTAAAATATCATATATATATATATATATATATATATACACATACACACACACACACACACACACACATATGTTATAAGCTTTATTTATAAGGGGCTGTAAATTTACATAGCGCCCTGTACATAAAATCAATTAAAATAGATAAAATAAACCAGCCTATGGCATACATTCTACAAAAAATAATTAAACATATTAATATTAATACTAATACTTCTTAACATTCAAACAATAAAATATTGTTTTATATCTTATATTATATTGTTTTGTATTAATACATCTTAACATTCAAGCAATAAAGCCTTCAAGCAATAAAATATAGCAGACAACAAATGAAAATAACTTTTAATGTGGTGATTTTAAATAGGTTTTAAAACTGTTTGTAAACCTTTTTTAAAGTTGTGCTGGAAGCCAAGGTGGTACATAAATAAAGTGAATAAACTACCTGAGGTAGTGGTTTGAGTATGGGACTCTGAAGACCCGAGTTCGATTCCCAGCTTGGCTGTGGAACGTTATCAGACAAGGGAAATCGGAAGTATAATCCAATAGCAATCCGAACACAATCATGGGGTTTATCGTTATTGCGTGATAGACCACCACATGCAATTTCGGGCAATGGCAAGCTATTTTGGGGCAATAGGAAGCCAGTTCGAACGCAATTCACATTCATGTAAATTCGCTGAACTACTAGCGCATTCACGTAAATGCGTTCTGGCCCCACTTTCTTTTCATTCGAAATTAAGAGAAATTGCTCCCGTGTGATAAAGTCCTCTGTGAGCCTCAGGGGAAGAAGGTAAGGGCAGGGTGACCAGATGCCTGTCTTATTTATTTTTTTATTAAGTTTCAGTACATTACAAAGAGTGTACTATATCTAGTTAAGCAAAGATTGGTATAAAGAAAATACAATAGAAAAAAAATATTAACAAATTAGATCTGACATTATTAACGTAATAAATCTTATCTAACAGTTCATAGTTGTTTCCTATCATGAGTAAGTAAATGCCTTTAACAAACTATGAATCTACTGTTGTAATTTAATACCATACATTGTATATTGTATTTTACCCGCTCTGATACCACATTTTTGTACCATTTCCCATTTTCCCTCAAATTCTTGCTTTGTTTTCCTTGCGATATACATTGCCAGTCTATCCATTATTAACAGATCATGTACCCTTCGCTTCCATTTTTCTATCGATGGTACTGCCTTTGACTTTCAATTTTTGGCATAAGCCATTCGTGCCGCCGAAAACATGTATAAAATTACACTAATCTGGTTGTGAGTCCATTTAGTTAGTGTCAACACCATGATGTTTAGTAGAAACAATTCTGGTAAAAAAGGAATGTTTATTTTTAAGGTTTCTTGCATTGTTTTATGTATATTTAACCAATATATTTTGATGTTTACACATTGCTACCATACGTGGTATATTGTACCAATTTTATCTTTGTATTTGGCCTGTCTTTGTTTTCCAGAACAGGTCCTACATGTGCACCTTATGTCCAGGAGGAAGAAATTCAAAATGTCCTCCAGTTTGAGCATGACTATGATGCATGGATTTGATCTGTTTTGAGCTTTTATTTGGTCATGTCCTACATTTTGCAGTGCCTTGTCCTCCTTTGCAGTTAGGACATCTGGACACCTGTGAAATGGCAAACCTCCTCTGAAGAAATCTGGTTGAGAAATGATATGTTTGCCTAAGGCTGCATCTACACTGGAGAAATAACATGGTATGGCACCACTTTAACTCTTTTCTGGCTCAAGGCTATGGAATTCAGGGAGCTGGAGTTTGTTCTGGGGTCCAGAGCAGAATTTCCCCGGAAATTGGCAACATGGAAATAACATGTAGGCATCTGACTAACATCTCCAATTGTTTTTTCTTCTTCTTCTCCGATTTATTTTGTAACATCTTGCCTGATGAAGAAGCTCATGGAGCTTCAAAAGCTTGCAACAATAAGTATATTGTGCATTTCAATTGGCCAATAAAGGTATCACTGCTGGATTTTTGTTTGTATTTGTTAAATGGCCAACACAGCTACCCCTACATGTTTTCTGAGCATGAGGTGGCTGTGGTGTTATGGACCTGGTTTTTAGGGCAGGTGTTGCATTTTATTAGATAAATTAAGGTATTATTATTTATTATTTTATTTATTTATTTAGGTATTTATATCCCGCCCATCAGCCCTAATGGCTCTCAGGGCGGCTTACAATTATTATTTTTAATCAGACAGTTCCCTGCCCTCAGGCTTACAATCTAAAAGACACGAAACAAAAGAAGGGAATGGTGGAGGGAAAGGGGATGAGGTCCAGTGGTTTTTCTCTCCCTCTGAGGCCTGGACCAAGGCAGATGGGTTGGAGGGAGGACTCTTCCTTCTTCCAGGCTAGCCATGATGGAGCTGGACCTGCCTGGTGAACTCCATCTCAGGCCAGCGGATGGCAGTTATGGAGGATGGAGTCTCCTTCCTCTCAGGGTATTATGGTTTTGCATGCAAGCTAAAAGTAAAGGTAGCCCCTTGACGTGAATGTCTAGTCGTGATCAACTGTAGGGGCGGTGCTTATCTCCATTACTAAGCCAAAGTCTATGGTCATGTGGTCAGCATGTCTGCCCAGAACACTGTTACCATCCCACCAAAGTGGTACCTATTTATCTACTTGCACTTTTACATGCTTTTGAACTGCTAGATTGGCAGAAGCTGGGACTAGTGGTGGGAGCTCACCCCGTCATGCAACACTTGGGCCTCGAACTGCGAACCTTCCTATCTTCTCTTCATCAGAATTGGTGTCTTAACCACTAAGATACCGCATCCCCTGCATGCAAATTACAATAGATCTAATAAGGAGAGGGTGAAGGAATGGTGTGTTGGGATGAACTGGGATTGGCTGGATTTTAGGGAATTAAAAGAAAATGCTGGTGTGACCAAATGTCATAACGACAAAGGGGAACAAGGCTCTGCCAAATTGATGGACCTTCGAGAAAAATGGAGAGCATGATGAAATAAAAGCTAAGAATACTCATAGAAATTCTTGCTACTTAGTCATGCTGAAAATGGCAAACATCTTTGAATTCCTACTGGACAGAAGGTGGAAATGGAGGGCATGTCCTGGAAAAGGAGGATGCCTGGTCACTTTGCTGGTGTATGACAGGGTCTGTCAAGGTTAGGGTTAGGAGTTGGTTAGATTGTGTTTTAAGAGTCTGAGTGGTTAGTTTGATATCACTTCAACTGCCATGGCTCCCTTCTACAGAATCCTGGCATTTATAGTTTTGGGAGGCAAGAGCACTCATCAGTAGAGAAGACTAAAGACCTTGTAAAACTACAAATCCCAGGATTCAATAGGATGAAACTGCAGGAGTAGAGTAGTGTCAAACTGTATTATTTCTACAGTGTAGATGCATCCTCAATTAGAATATGAGAGATTAAGAGATGTATTTCGGGAATATAATCTGCGATGTTATGTTCAATTTCTGTTTAATAAATACTTGAACTCCAAGAATGCTACCTGTTGGAAAGCCTCAGTTCAGTGTCTGTGGTGGCAGCAGTTAATACAGAGAGATGACATTCAGTGGAGAGATAATATAAATGAAGTGTTGCACAGGAGGGCGCCTAAAAGGTCCCTACACTTTATGCCACAATAGTGGGACAGGAGGAGGTCCTCAGTTGATGGCAGCAGTGGGATTAATGGAAGCCCTCTCATGTGGTGGCAGAGGTGGGGATAAGTGGAAAACCTCACAGCTGCCACTTAAGATTCACCAGAAAAGAAGACATGCATCACCAAAAATGAGTTTTCATAAACCTTCATATGCTAGTATATACAGATGAAATTTTAGAATTTTGTATATGCTGAATAGTGGGAAAGGCGGCTTCTGTGCCTGCTGAGATTGCTATTTGGGTTCTAACTGTGGGTGGGCAAATTCAAGTTCCCTGACTGTGTCTGTTTGTGCATGCCTTCCCATCACTTGTCAATTTATGGCTGCCCCATTAATTTAATAAGGCTTTCTTAGGCAAGTAATGTTCAAGAGGTGGCTTTGCCAGTTCAGTCTTGTGAAATAGAACCTATAGCACCTGGTATTCATTGGCAGTTTCCCATCCAAGGACTAACTAGGGCTGACCCAGCTTACCTTCCAAGACGAAACAGGATCTGGTATATTTTGGTATTTAAAGCCCCTTTTCCCATATCATATCTTAAATTTATCTTTAATTCAGACTTGGATTGGCAAGGCTTTTTGGAGTATACCTTCAGAGGGTTATCTTCAAATGGAAAACTGTCCTCTATAAAGACAACACATGCGGACTCAGTCTGGCCAGCGATTGCAAGGAGTCATTTAGTTTAAAAGTGTTAACAAATGCTATTCTAAGTGATAGGTGATGAAGAAGCTGAAATCATTAAAGACTTCCCGTACCTTGGATCAATCCTTCATCAGAACGGAAATTGTAGTCTAGAAATCAGATTAGGACTAGGAAGGGCAGCTATGAAGGAACAAGGCAAGATCTTAAAGTGCAATGATAGACAACTGAACACTAAAGTGAAGATTGTTCAAGACATCGTATTTCCCATCACCATGTACAGATGTGAGAACTGGAGGGTGAAGAAAGGTAATAAGAAAATCAAGTCAGCAGGACCACTCCTACCCTGGAAAGGCCCAAAAGGAATCCAGGACTCATGCAGTGTTATTTTTAGTTGACCAAAATGGCAGCTGTGATGGTGTGTTGTGGGCTCTAAAGCTCTGGAGGACCAAAAAAAAGGTACCTCCGGAACATACCAACTCCTGCTTTAAGTGACAATGCTAGAAATGAAAGCTGGGGGCCAATTGTTTGGTAATTTTATGAAAAGTAAATGAGATTTTATATTGCAAAAGCCATAATCAGGCTAGGCTTTTCTCATCCTACTGCAACACTTTGCTATTTCATTAACTTCATATAATTTTTACACAAGTGGAATATCACAGAAAATATTTTATTTCCACAATATGCTATATAGGCACAGCTCCATGGTGCCTTCTTAAAATATTTACGTATGGCCAACTGCCCTGTCTCTCCCAACCTCCCCCATTTTTTTCATAATACTGTCACCATATATGCTCACTTATGCAATCCTGCTGAGAGCCATTACTACAGTAAGTAGCCTCTACTATACTATATGTAGATGGGCAAATACAAATAAAACAGGGGATAACTTTATGGGCAGCCAGTTCTGTTTTAACCAGGTCTAAGCACTCATTTGATTCGATAGGCTTGGGAAGCTGTTTATCTTATCCAAGAAGAGAATTCCATAGCTGCTTGGAGGGTCTCTTCTTTTACTGTGTCTGTATCCTGACACCCAAGATTAAAAAATAGCACCCATGAAAGAAAGACTAACAATTTTTGTTTAGGGATTATTCAGTGATAACCAGCTTACTTAGTTGTGTATGAAATACAAATGTGAGCATAGACAGCAGACCAGTAGTATAGTATGCTGCTACTGTATTGCCTCCAAACATCTGAGAGCTAATTTTAGAATATGCAAGTATTACCTGCCTCTGGGCCATGCAGCACAATTGTTAGCCATCACGTTGTAAAGTGCAAACATGCTAGTACCTCAGCTCTTGACCACAGCATTCCAAAGCAACAAAGAAACACCAAGATACAATTTACTAAAATAAACTTGTCATCTTTTCCATGTATAAATGTGATGGTGCCTAATTATCAAGTGTGGATGCCAGTTGTCTAACCCTGATTAAATTTACTTTAAGAAAGTACTTTTCTTCTCACCCCAACTAATGCAATGGTTTACGACACACATGCTGTTGCAGTGTTGAGTGTGATGGTGTTACTGACCAGCAGAAATTAAGATACAGTGGACCCTTGTTATACACTGGGGTTTGGTTCCAAGATCCCCCGTGTATAACAAAATCCGTGTATGCTCAAGTCCCATTAAATATAATGACATAGCAAAATGGTGTCCCTTAGAAAAAATGGAAAATCAAGGTTAATTTATACTTTTTTGGAACATTTTCAAACCGTGTATGCTTAAATCCGTGTATAAAAAATCCGTGTATAAGAAGGGCCGACTGGTACTCTTAATTTTAAAAAATCAGCATGCCCCATCCTCAGAAAGATTAAAGTCTCGAATACAAAAACTTTCTAAATAAAAAGAAAGTGTCACAGCATTTATTAGATTTACTCTGTAAAAAAACTGACATACACAAAACTCATACATGAGAGATAAGGAATGAAAGTGATCCCACCCAAAGAAACTTTACAGTACAAACTCAATCCATACAATTTAAATTGGCTTAATCTTAAAGTGTAATCCAATTAGACTGAAGACTAGACACTTGAGGTCCTGGACAAGGTAGTAGAACACCCTTAGACCTTCTGGATCCCTAAAATAAAATAGGAAAAGAGATTAAATATTTAAAGTCAGAATCTAAAAAATATCTGTATGACATGTATAACAACAGTAGTATGAGAATCTTCCAGCTGCATAAAACTTCAAGCATACTTTGGAAGCACTGCAAGACTTATTTGACCTGTCTTTTTATTTATACACAAGGGGAAAAACAGTATGGAATTATGAGAACAGGGCCCACAACTCCCCTTTAAAGCCAACAACACAAAACCAGAAATAGACTTCTAGGACTTAAAAAAAAATCTGGGCCTATTGTAGACAATAGTGGGCCTTGAAGGTGAAAACTTGGGCCCCAGAGTTTGATGCTTTCCACCCCTGCTTTATCAGGATGGTGTTTCATATAAGATTCTGCTTGTCCACGGGACAAGACAATCAATGCATTATGAAATAAAATGCTGTGGCTGAGACAACCTCAATCTGCTCATCTTCATATTTAATTAAATTCTTATCCAAATAATGTGATATGACAATTTTTGTTTCCAACTAAAGAGCAGATTAGTTTTGCAGAATTTCTAGATTTCTTAGGTAAGGCAGCCGAAACCGAACTGCACTGCTCATCCCACCTGCCTCTCAAACCCCTTCTACTGCATTCTTGTTTGTATTATCATAGACCAGTGATGGCGAACCTATGGCACGTGTGCCAGAGGTGGCACTCAGAACCCTCTCTGTGGGCACATGTGCCGTCGCCCCAGCACAGAGTTTGCCAGAGTTTGTTACTAGAAAGCCAGAGGGACATGGCACTTTGCAATAAATAAGTGGGTTTTGGATTGCAGTTTGGGCACTCGGCCTCGAAAAGGTTCACCATCACTGTCATAGGCCCCATATAGACTGCCAAAATAAAGCTGCTTCAGGTCACTGTGGAGGTATGCTGTTTAAATGATGCATGCATCCTAAGAGTCCGGAAGCTGTGCCAAAGCTGTACTCCAGTCCTTAGGGCTGGATCGTGGCTTTGGTGTGGCTTCTGGTCTCTTAGGATACATGCATCATTCAAACAGCATACCTCCAAAGTGACCCAAAGCAGCTTTATTTTGGCCTGTCTGTATGGGGCCATAGACTAAATGATTAATAAAAACTTTGTCTCTGCTCTCATTACAGAATCTTAATCAGGGATGCTATGAGACAAGCATAGGATCAAACACATCATAAGCATATTCATTTGGATACATTCTTCTGTCTATCAGGCAGTGTTAGGGCTGCAAATATATATTCAGAATGCCCAATTTTATGTGAGGATGTGTTATCTTCCAAAAATATCAACATTCTTGACAGCCCTAACTTAGTAAATACAGTTAAAAATGTCCTTCAAAAGGAGCCTTTTACTGCTCAAACTATCCAGTCAATAAACCATAAAATAATTCTTCATAGAACACTTACTTGGACTGATTTACATCAATAAGAGAACCAATTTTTGATGTAGTAAAGGATATGTGTTCATCACCAATTACAATTTCAAGCTCCTAAAAAAAGAAAAAATATATATTACTGATGTGACGATCAATAGGATTATGGCAATTTCACATCTCTCATGAGCCCATTTAACCTCAGGCGATACCTGCTACAACATTTTCCATGCCTAGAATAATACATTCTTGCTATCAAACTTGGATCTAAGATACTCAGCCAATTGTTTAAAGAAATTATAGCAACTAAACAGTGTTTAGTCATTATACTGTAGGACATTCATAACCCATTAATCCAGTTTGCAATAGGAGTTTAGGATTAGGTGTTGGTGCCCTTCATATGGGCTGCAAAGAGATGCGGTGGAAAACTATTTTCAACTGTGTGCCCAACCAGCTTTTTCAGTGTTACATCACAAGCTATCCATTTTACACATCTAATGATGGCAAATCCATTTCTCACAACTAGAGGCAGGAAGAGTTTCAAAAAAGCTGAGATCCATAGGTAGAAAAGTGCAGTAAATCCTTCCATCACATCTTCTGCTCATTCTGGTGCAAGACAGCTGTGGTTTGGAAGCAGTGATGAATATATCACATTCTTCCATCCAAGGTTGCTTCTTACAGATTAAGTGTTGTAAATACAGACACAGATATACATAGCCAGTAAACTTAAAACTTGTATTATATTGAGCTTGCTAACCTGCCGACCAACTCTGTCAGGTGGAGGCCATAAGGCATCATCTTCTTTTGTAATTTCACTGTCATCGATTATCCTCTTCAGTTCTTCCATCACACTCTTGTGCACGTAGGCCTAAAACCGTGTAAAACGTTTAAAAACAAACAAACTGGTATAAATAAAATTCATGAGGAAGCAGAACATTAACCATCCATGGGAGCAATTCAGGATAATGGTGGAAACATGTACTGGGCAAAATTGTGAACTGCCATGAAAACGTCTTTTATATATAAAAAAGCATACAGGACGTTCATAGATATGGATACTTTAAGACAGGCAACTCACCTCTTTTCTAATCATGACATCATTTTTATAATTGCTGTTGTTTGCGTATCTCAGTTTACCTGTTGAAAATATTTAGAATTACTTAAAGCAGCAAGGCAGTATAGATTTTGGGACTTTTCACCACCTTCTTTCCATCATAAAGGCAAACAGGTTTGATTTGGCACAAATGTTTTGTAGACTTTGTCAAATGCATCAGATGAAGAAATTGTAGCTCACAAAGCGTTATGCTATGGGGTTCATTTTTTGTTCTTCTGGCAGCTCTTCCCTCCCAAACCATTTAGCTGGGTGCCAGGCAGTCTTTATCTTTTGTCCCAGGAAGCAAGCAGTGGTCAACCAGGTAAATGGGATTAAGCCCAAGCCAGAGGAAAGGGCATTACTGAAGTTCTTTTAAGCTGCCTGCTTTTAAGTCCTGCTTCATCGCCTTCTTTTTCTATGTAGCACTACAGTTATACCTAGGAAAACTACAAACCCCAGGATTCCTACGCAATGCAAAGAGGAGTCAAAATGCACTCTTTCTGCAGTGCAGATCCATGGCAAGAGGTCAGTGGTGGGACGGGGGTTGAAGGCACCCTGCGTTGCTGCAGTGGGTGATGCCAACCCTTGGGGAGCCACTGCATTTTGTGATACATTTTCCAAACCATATATATATATATATGGAGGTGGGAGCATGGTGTGCTAGGACCCTGGAAGACCAGGGTTCAAATCCTGGTTTGGCCATGGAAACCCACACTCTCTCAGCTTCAGGGGATGGCAATGGCAAACCCTCCTCTGCAGAAACTTGCCAAGGAAGCCCCACGATAGCTTCCCCTTGTTGTTGTTGTTGTTGTTAACTATAACTACATATAACATAATATCACATAGACACAGCCTTGCAACGCAGTCTCTTCCTGGCCACAGTGTTTTGTCTGCTGAGGTGCCATTCCCAGAATGCCACCATCTCCTCCTCCTCCTCCTCCTCCTCCTGCTTCTGCCCAAGGGAAGGGCCACCCGGGGCTCCCCCTTATCCCCCGCCAAGCCGCTTGGCTCCCCGCGGAGAAGGGGCAGCCCCGGGGACTCACCGTCGGGCCGGAACTCGAACTCGAGGAACTCGTGCCCGAACTTGCCCTTGTGCCCGACGTAGTAGCGCAGGTAGAAGTCGCTCGCCATGGCCGCCCGCCACTCAGCCCCCAGCATGCACCGCGGGCGGCACGAGCGTCACGGACCCGCGTCACACGAGAGCGCCGCGAAGGGGCCTGGCTCGACTTTCTCTACCGGGTCCTTCTTTCTCTCGCGAGAGCGCGAATGGAAAGGGACGTAGATGTATGAAAAGGAGTAGAGTAACACGCCAACCCTGACGCGAAGGGACCTTGCAGCACTTTTGAAACTCGTGGGATCATAGATAGAATCGTAGAGCTGGAAGAGAGAGAGCGCAAGCGCCGCCCAGCCCAACCCCGCCGCCAGGCAGGGACTCTCCATCAAAGCAGTTGGCGGCATGAGGGAGGCAGCGTGGCCTAGTGGTTTGAGCCTTGGACTAAGACTCTGGAGACCAGGGTTCGAGTCCCAGCTCGGCCATGAAAGCCACTGGGTGACCTTGGGCAAGTCACACTCTCTCAGCCTCCTCAGGGGGAGGCAGTGGCAAACCTCTGAACAAACCTTGCCAAGAAAACCCCATGATAGGTTTGCCTTAGGGTTGCCATAAGGGTTGAAGGCACACAAGACACAAAACAGCATGAGTTTTTGTAGACTCTTCAGCCTCCTTCCTCAGATGCATTTGGAAAGTGGGAAAGGAGAAACCCGGGTTCGAATCCTCCTTGCTCAGCCACGGAACCCCAGTGTGGCCTTGGGCAGGTCACACTCTCTCAGCCTCAGAGAGGGCAAACATCCCCCTTTACTGGAAAACCCCATGGCAGCACCCAGCATCAAAGGAACCCACTCCACGAACACTTCATTGATTGGCTTGTTGTGGGTTTTTTGAGTTATGTGGCCATGTTCTAGAAGAGTTTATTCCTGACGTTGAGCCAGTATCTGTGGCTGGCATCTTCAGAGAACACTGGCATGGAAGAGAGTGGGGTATTTATATATATATATACACACACACACACACACACACACACACACACACACTGTGTGACTCCAGGTTGGGAGGAGTGATTTCCATGTTCATCTGTGTACTGTTCAGTTGCTGAATGGCAAGGCCTCGGATTAGCCATTACATCTTCCCTGAAGGCTCCTGTCACAGCTGTAAGGGTGGAAATGCACCCACATGGCTAGGTGCCCCCATCTGACATCACAGGCTGCGACGAGGGCCTTCAGGAAGATGCAATGGCGATGGCAGGTAAGGGGCATGTGAGGCTGTGTGCCGGCTGTCACTGTGATTCTATAAAAACCCCATGGCAAACAGACAGGGCTTTTGCCCACACTAAAGGTTGGGATCAGTGTGAGACCATCAGATCAGCATCTGCACTGGCTGATTCTGGCCTGGGGTTATTGGTCTGCGTTGTCCATACAGGATGATGTGAGGACGGGGGAAACATGGCCTATGGATACTGGATCAGTATGCAAAGGGATCTTGTAGCACCTTTGAGACTGAGAGAAAGAAGTTGGTAGCATATACTTTCATAGAATTAAGTCTGTTTCACCAGATGCATGGAGTGAAGTGCCTGGGAACTGTGGATTACAGCTAGGGATAAGCAGGATGTATGTCTGAATAGAAACAGAAATGCAAAACATATGGTATGGTGACGGGTTGTAAGGGGAAAGGCAGGAGGAAGGATGTTCCCTAAAGCCAAGTAGGCAAGCACATGAATTGTGGAGGGATTTATTGAAATGTAGTGTGATGCCACCTGGGAACCAGAAAGATGTGATGAACTGGCCAAGAGAGCCCTCATGAGGGTGGAGTGTTAACTAGTGTTACAGTATGTGTAGTATTCCAGGAAGCCATTGTCTCTATTAAACCCAGTCGATTGGAGTTTGTGGACATATTCCAATTGGGCTATTTCTCTTTCCTGACTTTGTTGTTGTTGTTTGTTTTTTGTTCTAGGACTTTTGTTCTGAGATCAGAGATGAAACGGCCAGGAAGGTCGAAGTGTTCTGTAACTGGCTTTTTCGTATTCCTATTGCTAAGGTCCGATTAATGCAGCCTCTCACTCCCAAACAACAACGTTATGAATTCAATACCAGCTAGGGGTTCAGGGTCAACTCAGCCTGGTATCCTTCTAAACTCACTAAAATGAGTACCCATATTAGCTTTGTAAACCCCTTAGGGAGTGCTTAAGTGTACTGATAAGCGGTATAGAAATGTACTTGCTATGGATGCCTGTTTTGTGTATTTCCACTCCTAATGTCTGATTTATGTCCATTTATGTGATATATGCCATCCTTCATCAACAGTGTCCATCAGCACTCTACACTGGGCAAATATGCCATTCTCTGTTCTAGAGGATAAATGAAAGATGATATTTCCAGCCCCTTTCCATCAGTGAATAAGGTTATTAATAATCAGAAGCAGGACCCTATCACAATTCCTTATCATAGAATAATAGAATCGTAGAGTTGGAAGAGACCACAAGGGCCATCCAGTCCAACCCCCTGCCATGCAGGAAATCACAATCAAAGCATCCCCGACAAATGGCCATCCAGCCTCTGTTTGAAGACCTCTAAGGAAGGAGACTCCACTACACTCGCTAATGGGAAGGGCCTGGGTTCATCCTCCTCCTTGTGCCCCCTTCACCAACTGAACAGACCTCCAAGATACAGCCGTGTTAGTCTGTAGAATCAGTATGCAGAGAGATCTTGTAGTACCTTTGACACTAACTGAAAGACAGACGTTGGCTGCCAGTTTCTTTCTGTTAGTCTTAAAGGTGCTACAAGCACTCTCTACACACTGAACAGACCTCCTTTGCCTAATGTGGCTGCTGGCTTTGTGTGTGAAAAAAAAGGGGGGGGGCAAGCTGTTACTTAGGCTGCACCCGCACAACAGAAATAATCCGGTTTGATACCACTTTAACTGCCATGGCTCAACATTATGAAATTCTGGGAATGGTAGTTTGTTGTGCTTTGCTCTGGTTCCACAGCAAACTACCATTCCCAGAATCCCACAGCACTGAGCCATGACAGTCAAAGTCGTGTCAAACCTGATTATTTCTGCAGTGTGGGTGCAGCCTTAGTTACAAAGAGGTATAGCTGATAGCTGATGGAGAATGTAAGTGATAATTTTTAAATATTTATATAATGTAAGCTATACTGTGGTCCTTTTTTTGAAACAAGGGTGGCTAAATGTCCTTAAATAAACTCTTTGTTGTTATGTCACCTTCACTTATGAGAAATAAATGTTTGGATAGTCAATCTTCAGATACCTGGACACTTCCAAAGCTTGTAAAATTTAATCAAATAATAGTAATCCAAGTGAATAATCAATGTTCTGGGATACCCATGTTAGAAATTCATACTTCATGAGTGGTCAAGATTCAAAATATCTATTATCACAGCTCGGTTTCTATGTAAAGCAATACAGTTGAGAGCTAGATATGTGGGGACAGTTGGGGTCAACTGTAGAAGTGATGAGGAATTTTGATGTGTAATTGATGTTCAATCTTTGTTTTATGTACTATCATTTTGAAGCTGTATTCCCCCCCCTTTACCCATTTTAATACTTTGAATCTTTTATATAGATTTTTATAATGAAGTTTTATAATTTTGTTTCATTTATGGGTTTTGTACTTAAATTGTATGGCATTCAGATGGTATCTGTACGGTATTTTATTCATACTTTACATTTATTATATTTAGCTTTTTAAATTTCTATAGACCTTCTGTAGAATTTTATAGCGTGTTTTATCTGCTTTGTGTTATTTTGATATGGCCTAAGGGCTAATCAATAAACAATATGTATGTATGAGCTCGGCAAGGAAGTTTTTGCAAACTTCAAAGAGGTGGTGTTTCTCTCTCCACCTCCCATGAGGACTACAAATGTATCGTAATATCTATAACTGGTATGCTTTTTTTGGAACTGAGCTACTAAAATCATGTGTATTGTAATTTTTGTGCAGTTAGCTGAAATCATTTTATATTCTTTTCAGTACTCAAGTGTTGTCAAATAAGAATACATTGCAAGTTGCCAATAAAAAATTTAATCTCTCTATAGAAACAGTGCACTGTCTTACAAATGTATTCATTTGGTTTTCAGTATCCCCTACTGATGTAAGTACAGCAAATCTTATCACAGCCCTCCCCCATCCCATATCCCTAGACCTTTTGTTCAGAATAAAAACAGAAACACAAAAGGCACCAAGCAAGAATGCATCCTAATGGAACTTCAGTGACAAGACAGAGGTCCAAAATGGTTACAATGTTAAACAAGAGTCTAATGTTCCCAATTATGTACTGAAAATAATCCATTTTCTCTTTCTTTTTTTAAAAAAGGAAGGTTATTGATTTACATTACAAATCTGTGAAAGTGGAAAGCAGGAAAACATTACACCATAGTATTTTACAATGGGAGGAAATCCCAGCTTTTTTTACACATGGTATTTGTACAAGAATCTGCTTTTAAAAAAGTATCAAAACTGTAGATTCATCAAATCTATTTACAGATTGAGGTTAGTTACAGTTATTACAAACAAATTATCTTCTCCTTTCCATTCTGTTCTTCATGCACATAGTGCACGACCTTGTAATATCTGAGCAGAGCAGCTGAAATAATGACCAAACTGAATCCCTACTCCCAGGTTTCTTCAGAAGTATGTATTTACTCATGGGCTTCTATTTTGAAATCTAGCAGAAATAAATTAGCCATCTCTATTTTGCAATACATATTTGATGCAAACAGCTAGAATTATATCATTTCTAAAGTACAAATTATACCACATCCTTGTACCTTTAACTAAGACATGTGGGACTGGCCTAAACCTACAGGTTATCCTCATTTCTCACCAAGGGATGACTTCCAGTGAATGAACTGTTACAGATACATCACCATGAACACAGCTTTCACAGCAAACCATTTTTTCAGTGGAGACAGTTCAGGGAGCCAACTGGAGCGTCATCTCATTTATCAACAAGAACTTGCTGCTTGGCTGTGATAAAGAAGCTGAGCACTGAGTGTTACATGGGCATCCAACACTTTTATTGAATGCAGGTGCTCTCTCCCTTCTTTCAATAGTCTGGTTAATAAACTGCTTTTAAAACACAGAAGGAAATGCCAATGGTTTACAATGAAAAAAGGCATCTATCAAAGCTGTGTGCAAGATGCCATGCATGTAAAAGCAGCTCCTGAAATCATGAGACCACAGCTCCTGTTGGAGAGAATACAAGCTTAATTTCATGCATATTTTGGGAGGTTTCAGTAGATGCCGATACAGTAAAATCATTACATGGGTGTGTTTGGGTTCATTGCTCATGTAGGTATAGCACTTGAAGCTTACAGTTCCACATGTATTTTGTCTGAAGTGGCAAGATCGTGACCTGCAGTGTATAGATGCAAGTAAATTACTAGCACAATCTAGCAGAGCCGAGTACTTATAAATTATTTTTTTTTAAATTATGTCATCACACTATCTCATTCATGGAATTTAAGGGAGGATCTGGATCACATCTTCCTTCAACTGGTAGCACTCCCACATTTTTCTTCTCTTTTTACCAGAAAATAATCTGTTAAGGGAAAAAAGCCAGAAGGGCTTCAGAGTGTCATTTAACTATTAGTGTGAGCAGTTTCTATCAGTTCTTCTCTTTCCTAATTATGTATAACACCCATTAAGACATTACAATCTGCATTCACGTATTAAGCTGTGCAACCTGATATCATTCAAAAAATCCAGTTTTATAATTGATTCCTTCAACTCAAATACAAAAGCAGGCAGCTGTTCAAATCCAAGGCCCAAATTAACACAATAGTAAGTATTCCCCCCCCCCCCAAATGCAAGTCAGTCCAGGGCTTCTAGTGACTTATATTAATAGGTTTTATAGTTCTAGGCCTACTAGCCAGCACACAAGGTCAGTATCAGGAAATCTACTGGGATTTCTGCACTCAAAGATTTGTTAAATAAGACTGCACAGAACTGGAGCTGGAGCAAAGTCAGACCATAGAACCGTTAAAGGTTTGGCGTTGAGTATTCTAGTACATGCATATGGCTAGATGTGGCATGATCTAGTCAAAACTAGGCAATCTTGAGACCTTAAAAGATTCAGATCCTTTCTTGGCTGTGTGGCTCACTCTTTCAGCTCACCTAACCCAACAAAGTTGTTGAGAGGATAAAGTGAGGAGGCCATGTGGACTGCTCTGAGCTTCTCGGATAATGAGTTGATAATGGTAATAAATGTGAGACATTCTTTAGGTCTTCCACTTAAATCAAAGGGATGTACAGGTGCTTAACTTAAACTGAACCACAGCCAGAGTTTCCCAAACATGAGAAGATATGCTCTTACATTTATGTTCAATAGTTTTCTTTCTGACTTCAAGGACCCTTTTATATCCACGTGTCTGCTAAGGAACCCTGTGTATTGCAGGGGACACTGGGGATGTATTTTAGATAACATTTAGACCACATGGACTCTCTAGGTCTTCATCACTGTCCCCATATCAATTAAAGGTTTAATGTAGAATACACCGAAGAAGTGGAGTGGTAGTGGTGCGGGAAGACTCATCTTTATTGATGTTTTAGTTGCAGAGCTCCTGGTAAACATCTGTAATACAACTGGAAAGTATTGTACGAGAAGGTGCAATAAATATCTGAAGTTTGGATAAGTTTGTGGCCTTCTAGTGACTATAATTCCCAGAAATCTTAATTCAACACTTAATGCAACCAGGCTAGATGTGGGATTCTGAGATTTATAGTCCGCAAAAGTAATATTCCCAAGACCTACAAATACCTACACCTTCATATAAACAAGCAATTATAACTGAAACATATTATGGAGAAGTCTGTTCAGTCCTGACGTACAAATTGATGGTATGAATCAAGTCTCCAGAAATGGGTTCTCAATGTGTATGAATGAAAATAGATCTTAACTAGCACATTTTAATGCATTCTGCCACTGAAAACAGCATGAGAAACTGCTATGTTAGCTTGGATCCTGACATTAATTCTCTGTGGGCAATGTTCCATTTCAGTGGCTTTTCACATTGAAATTAGTACCTTGTTAAAAAGGCATAATTAAATTTGTACAAATATTACCATCATTCAGGCCAGCGTCCCAGCCTGCCTCATTTTCAAAAGTATTTTTTAAAAAAATTGCTATAAGCTAATAGAGATCTCTGTAGGATTTTTGTTGTTGTTTCTCTCCTCCAGAAACAGAAAAGGTCATTTATTCTCCTGAAGAATCTAAACTACTAAAGAATCTTACAAATAAAATTTAGGTTGCAATTTAAATGCAACTCATCATTATATAACTCATTTAACTTAGTGAAATGTAAGTCCTGAGGAAAATGACAGGCACAGGGCTGTTGTGTTAAAGTTATTTCCTCCTCCCTTCACATCAAGCTGTTGGTATGGAGAGGATGTTGAGGATGCCTTCCTAACACCCAAATCTCCTAGGACAAGTCTCCTAGAAAATGTAGGGAAATATACCAAAAATAGTACCAGACCCAGTAACACAAACCAAATCAAAATGAAATAATAAAGAATGTGATGAAGTAGATATATTCTCTGGAGTACAATAGTTTTCAGTTTCATTTCCTTTAACATTCTGTAGTTGAAGAAATAAGTTGCAGAAGAATGTTGTCACCATAAGCAAAATGCAAACAAGTGAGTTTGTCATTTGTCAGCCAAGCCTGTGTGGGCATCATAAAGTTGATGACTTAGTTTGCTTTTGGACTAGAAGGGGCAATTTTTAGCCCTACTTAGCTATAGCTCAACATGAATATAGTAACATATTACTTCCCTCATGACCCATATTATTTTTTAATGTTTATTAACATCAGTTGTGTTGGGCAAATATATTTTTTTCAATGCTTCCTGTTTAAGGTCTGCTGGTTTTATTTCTTCCTGTAGCAACTGGGGAATAGTGATGAACTGCCTCTTAAACAATCTTGTTTTTCCTTTGTCAGATATTGGTTTAATAGTTTTTTTAATTACTGGTTTGCTTGCAATAGTGAAGTGCTGGTATTTTACTATGCACACTTTTAAAAAGTGGAAGACTGTAATTAAAGCTGTGCCATGGAAGGGAATCCAACATTTGGGGTAATTAAAAGAGGTTATTCAAGGAACACTCAGCCAGATGTAAACCACAAGAAGTAATAAAGAGGGGGATCTGCAAACAGGAAACACTTAATTGAAAGCACAGGCACTGCAAGAAACTCCAGTACTGCTTTTACTTTCCACACTGAACGGGCTGGTGCTAAAACTGTCTTTTAATACCAAATAAAATAAAATAAAATAAAAATACACCCCCTCTCCATAAATTATACATATTTAAAATACATGACAGGCTAATCCAGAAGAATGTAATGATGTGTAATGATCTGATATTATTAGCACCAATGAATAAATAGCAGGCAGCTAGTTAGTACAGTCAGCAGTGGAGTGAAGTAAACTGAAGACCTTGGATTGCATGCAGTCTCAGCCCCCTTCCAATTTTAACGGGCCTAAAAGTATACCTTTGGAAGTTTCTAAGTGGAACATTAGCTATTTTAGGCCATTTTAAAGTTGGGGGGGGGGGCTTTAAAAAGGCTAAATTAGAAATATGACTCTCCAAAAATGAGTAATCACACCACTGGAAGCTCCTGGAAGGACAGTTGGTCATTTTTAGGCCAAATAAAGGGGGAGGGAGTTCTTGAGGGTTCTAGGAGGCTGGTATGGACTTCCAGCCCCTGGAAGTTGCCCACCTCCAGGCCAGTATAAAAGCCATCAAATGGCTATATTTGAATCAACCACTAATGCATGTTAGCAGAACAGTGGCTTTTGTCTAAGTAACAGATGAGATTAGGTGTGATACAGATACCACCTGACTTGATCTATGTATGGCTAAAGAACAAAATGTACATATTAACCAAGATTACTACTAATATCCTGCACTCCACAATTATTGTTTTTACAACCCAATTCACATTTACTTGTCAATACGTTCCACTGACCCAGTGGGACTTAATTCTAAATATGCACATTTAAGATTGTTTGTTACAGCTACTATCAGTGCGAGAACAGTCTTTAGTTATTGACATGCTCTTGGAGAAAACAAGCTGCCATTTGTAAACACCTCTTTTTGAGTAAGAAAAGAACAGTCCTTGTCACAGATTCTTTAAGCTGAAAAGTTCCAGTAAAACTAACAAGTAATTGCCCAAAAAAAAAATGCTTAGTATGAAGTACATCTCACTGAGCTTGATGGGATGGACATCTTGTAAATTTGCTAAGAAGCTTGCAAATGTGCCAGTTTAGTGATTGAGAACTGCAGGCATTGCTCTTTATCCAGTGGGCACTTTAGGAGAGAGAGCATGTCCATCTATGCAATCCTTTCTGAAGGTCTTTAAAAAGTTACTTTCCTGAATTACAACTCAGAATCCCCCAGCCAGAAACTTAAGTCCATTTTTTTTTTTAACCTTTTCAAGCTCTGTCTTCAGGAAATCTCTTGCGGGAGGGTCGGTGCGATTAATGAACATGCCGTATGTTTGCAAGGTTTTGCTGGAGTGAGGCAGTTCTGTGCAACAGTCTAAACTGGTTCATTAGTCTGGACAAAATTTGGTTTGTTCGTCATGGGAGCACTTTGTTCTTCATCAACTATCCTATTATAACAGCTGCAATGCTTACTTAGTGGCTTGAAATGTCAAAGCAAATTTTCCACAAAATGTTCCATAAGAATTCTGTTACCCTACTTCCCATACTGCTGGGTTAGTCTTTCTAAAATATATTCTTTTATTTATGTATATATAGATTTATTATATATATATTTATATATATTTATATAAGGAAATGTCTATATACCTATCTACCTTTGATAGGCATAGACACAGATAATCTATGCACAGCGAGCCGAACGTACAAAAAAATAAATACTTTCATTTTCTAAGTATATTTACAGAATAAATCTTATATCCAGAGTTTGTTAATAAATATCCTAAACAGCTTGAATAGACCTCTTTTTTATGTTGATGGATAGCCACAAAGTATGTTTGATATATTTACAAAACTTCTATAAATATAGTTTTAAAAAATGACATGTAAGCTACTGACCCTTCGGTCTGGCTGGTTGTATACACCAAGTTAGTAGCTCAGCAGTAGAGCAGCCTTCTCACTATTATAGATGAATAGTGCAAGAAGTTAAAAAGGTGTATAAAAGATTATACATACAAAACTCTCACATCCTTTGGATGTTTGCAGTTCATTACAACTTTGTGGTTACCTTTCTGCAACATAAATAATAATTAAAGTGGCAGGGGAAAGGGGGTAAAAGAAGGTGGATTCCATGATCCACAGCAGATGTGTTCAGTGCATATCTATCAGTCCACCAGCTGTAGGGCTGGAGCAGGTGTGATCTTCTCAGGGCAACCCATCATCTTCTAGACTTAGTGCTACACGCTGTGGAGAAGGAGAAAGAAACTGGTTAGTCTGCTAAGTTCAGATGCTTGTTAAGCATAATAGCAAGAAATGTCTTTTTATTGTTCTGTAAACTGCCCTGTGAGCCTAGAGTGGGTATTAATTAATAATGCTGAAACAATGCTCTTAATAATAATAGGGCGGAGGACTAAAGGAACTGCATCTTGGGGGTAGGAATGTCAGTAAAGTGGCATTTCAGAATGTTGAGAATGATGAACAAAAGTTACAGAAAGATAAACTAATGACAGACACACAGAGTTCTGCAGATGGTTCCATTAAATCTTTGTTTGTTTGTTTGTTTAAGACAGACCTACACAACTTGGAATAGGTAGGGGCCAAAATTAAAATAACTAAAACTTCTTTGGGCTGCATATAGATTTTAATTAATTAACAATTATTTATTATTATTAATTAATATCATTAACAGTAATTCTGTTGTCCTCTGCCTCTCTTCGGGAGAAAACTGAATGGCGGAGAAGCCTTGCAGAACAAGTGTTTGCCCTTCTTCCTCCTCCACTGTCCAGCCTTCTCCTTGGAGGAAAACCCAGCAGCAGCGAAGCCTTCAGAGGTGAGCATTCACCCCTCTTCCTTCTCCACCACCTGGCCTTCTTGTTGGGAGAAAACCCAGTGGTGGAGGAACCTTCAGGGGTGAGCATTTACTCTTCCTCCTCCTCCGGCCCATCCTCACCTCAGAAGGAGGCTGAGCAGCAGAGGAGCCTTGAAGTTGTTCCACATCGTCACAGGCTGCCCCAAATCCATTGGTGGGCCATTCAATTAATGAATTATTGGTTTTCTGACATTATATACCATATGACCTTAAATTAGATCTGGGATAAGCAACCCTTTAGATACTTTTAATGACAAATTCCATAAATCCCAGAGCATATGAGATTTAGCACACTCTAGATATGTTTAGCAACACTTTCCATAAATCTCAGAGCATATGACACCATACGACCAATGGACACTGACTATGAGAATTGTCCAAAGCACCACGAGGCATTAAGTTGCCTACCACTAGATTAAATTCCCAATAAACCCATAAATCTGCTGGAATCAATGTAGCTGAAATGGCTGAAGTAGTTAGTTTTGAAGTCCTAAATCAAATCCTCATTTATGCCAACACTATCAATCTTCAGAGATAGCTCAGGACACATATTTCAATGGGACCAACTCATCACAAGAAACCGATTTGTACTTTAAAACTACATGCAGGCTAAAATCGTAGAGAAGTCTGCTAAATGGGCAACAGGTGACTTCCAGCCTCTGCTTGTGATAAATGAAGATCTACTCTTGCTCACCCATACCGTACGATGAATCCATCAAAACATTATATTTGGTATCTGTCCCAAATACCATTTCCTCCCAAATAACCATGCTTAGAATAGAACTGTAATAAAAAGCGAGAATTGCACAGCCCTAACTTCATGGAATGTTCACTGTAGTTCATGTATGTTCGCTGTAGTTCATGTGTGCCTGGCCTTTACTGTACTTTTCCTACATGTTTGTATCGCTGGAAGTGGTGATCTTAGAATGGATATCAGCTGTGCAGTCTTCGGATTTCCTACCTCCATACTGTAAGATTTAATTAGTTGTTGATGCACAGTAAAATCCTTTGATTGGTACAAAGGGGCTGCTTATATACTGGATCTTTGGTATCCATTGTGGTTTGGTTCCAGGACCCCTTATGGATACCAAAATCTATGGATACTCAAGTCCCATTAAATAAAGTGGTGTACTGAAATGATGACCCTTATATAAAATAATAAAATCAAAATTTGCTGTTTGGAATTTTTATTCTTTGGAATATTTTCAAGCCATGGATGCTTGTATCCATAGATAAGAAATCTGTGGATATGGATGGCCAACTACTGAATTTCTGTTCATTTAAGATAATTCTAAAAGACTGATCAGAAAAGCATCATCAGATACTTACTGCTGGATACACATGTCCAATCTGTGTTGTTCTTCCAATATGGATTTCATCTTCATCTTCCTCTTCAGTTGTCTTCCTGTACACAGGATTATCAAAGTTCATGCTTTTCGTGTTTTTCCGTTTCCAATTTCTCCAGATTAGGTACCCTCCCATACATAACAAACCAATTACCACTGGAGGAAAAGGCAGAAATAGAAAAAATAAACATTTCTAGTTGTCATAAGGAAACTATAGTTCTCCCTGTTCTATAGTCTTAATTCTTTATGTAAGATCACATTTCAAATACTGAAATGCACAGGAAAATTCATCTACTAAATAAGGCAAAAACATGCTTACCAACAGGAACAATAATTCCAATAATGGCTGCCATCACAGTTGATCCAAAACTTTGTCCATTGTTAGCATCTGTAACCACAGAAAATCAGATTCAGACCAAGAATAAGAATTGTGATATATAGGATGGAGGTTCTGTTGACACAAAATTATGATTTATTCCACCACCACCACCACCCCCCAGCTTTTTTTGTTTTTGTTTTACAAAAGTATAGAGAACATTCTGCCCAAAATCATTTGCATAGCTTAGGAAGTCCCAAACTTAAAGGAAGAAGAATCTGCAGGCAAATGTATGGATATAACTTGGGTATCAGATTTTTAGAGCCACTCCAGCTTGATTTGGAAATCACATGGTGACACTTGTGTATTTTCACCCAGACTTGGAAAACTTATTTTGGACTATGGCATCCACAGTATTTCAGCAGTTAGTGGATTCTGGACATTGTGACCTTTTCATGCCCGAAATTTCATATACAATGATGAACACAGCTGAAAAGCAAAGTTAGTCACGTATGTGAACTAAGATTTGATAATGTCATTATACAAGCAAATAGGAGGCCTATCTCAGAAATAAAAATATGAGGATCTGCTATTATTTGTCAAATAATTGTTTCTTATGCAAGTAGAGTCTTTGGATTCAGTTATCCAGCACTATGTATTCATGTTCTCAAGGTTTCTTTGGACAGAGAAATGCCAACATTCTTGTTATTTGGTAAGTCAGTTAACACATAAGAACGAACTCTGTTTCAAAAGGCACACAACTTCACTGATTTGATTTGAAGCCTGAAAAGAGCTTTTTGCACATAAAACAGCAGTGGGGGAAAGAAATCCAGTTTTTGTCCTGGCTTCTAGAGTATACTAAGTCAGAAATCTAATCTACTGTAGTTCTGTATTTTTTTTAAAAATGTGCAAATGATTACTTACAACATCTTTCCAACTAAGTTGGAAACCAACTTTCCAACAAAGATAAGGAGTGATATATTACTGAGGTTGGTATACTTAAATGACAGTGTTTGATCTATATTTTGTTCCTCAGGAATTCTAACACTGGGAAGTAAAATGTCTGGCAATTTGTTCTGCAACCAAGACTTTATAATTATGCCATACTGCAGGATTATGCAAGGATTATCTTACTGAATGGCCATTTAGGGTACTAGCAGTAACAATATGAGATTGGGAGTTCAGGCTAACCTGCAAGTACAAATGGATAAACACAGAGGTTAGCATCAGACCCTCCACAATAGAGACAAGTGTTCTTTCTTTTAGATGAACCCCTATCTCCATTATGGAGGATCTGGTTTCATAAGCTTCTTCAATCACCATTAGAAAAAAAGGTAATTGAAGAAGCTTATGAAACTACAGTGTTACCCCGGGTTACGAAAATAATTCGTTCCGCCGCCGCTTTCGTAACCCGAAAGGCTTTCGCAAGCCGAAACCCCATAGGCGCTAATGGGGAAAAGCCGCGATTTGGTGCGAAAAAGCGCCGAAAAGCACCAAAAAATTTTTCGTAACCCGAAATAACCTTCGTAACCCGGAACAGTTTTTTTCAATTGGATTTTTTCGTAACCCGGAAATTTCGTAAGGCGGCGCATTCGTATCCCGGGGTAACACTGTACATCGTTCACAATGCAGATAAGAATTAATGTAAAAGAGACAGCATTTATATAACTGAATAAGAAGAACAGATTAAAGAACCTTGTGTTACCACCTCATAGCTATGCAGGCTGCCAATTCAATGCAGTGCACTATTACCAGACTAGTTACCCAAGTTCCAAGAGGAAAGAACAAAATAACCATATTGGCTTACAGTGCTGGGAGAGACCGCTGTTTCCTGTTGTCGTTATCTTGGATTCTGCTAAGCTGGATGTGGTTGTGTGTGAACGAAGGCTTGTAGTACCAAGGAAGACATGCGATGTGGTTTCTTGGCCTTCTGTACTAATGTTGCTGGTATTATTAGTTGTAACAATGGTGGTAGTTGTTGTCATTATAAGAGCAGTACTAACATCAGTAAAGTTGGGCAAGTAAGTTGTAGTAGAAGAAGTAGTAGTAGTAGTAGGCACACTAGTTGAGGTAGCTGGAAGCTCTGAAAACATAAGCAATATATAATCAACAACAGATACATCATTCTACTTAATTTATTCCAGAAATTGGGGGTTGTCTAAATCAGATGATGGAAAATTCTCCACATTTAGAAGTCTATGTGAAATTCTGGATAGCTGATTATGCAAATATTTACTGAAAAGATATCAGTATGTTTAGGATACAGCAAGCCACCTCCTTCTAAGTTATACAGCTAGCTATACAGGACAGAGTAAGTACCCATTTTTCCTCTCCTATCTCTATTATTTTTCACCTCCCCAGTCACTGGCATATGGTAGACTCTTGTGTCCTTAAGGATACAGAAGAGTTGGGGAAGATACAGGAAACGATTAGCTAGAATCTCATCCACAAAAAATGAAATCTTACAAACTTAGACTTGAATGATTTATAATTTATGGTTGAAGTTTAGAAGGGAAATGATTGAGAAGAGAGGCAGAAAAAACAGTAAATAAAAACTGGTTAAAACCAGAATTGCAAGGATTACATGTAGTGTTGTATCAATTGACAAGATGACCAGATGTGCATGGGAAGATTTATAGTGTGAAGGCTATTCTCTTTACCTTGAGAGCATGTTTTCATGTCAAGCCCCAACCACATGTTGTCAGGACAAGCACATGTATACTTCGCAGAATGTGGAGAAATTTGGGGTGCAGGAAGACAAAGGTATTCACAGCCTCCGTTTGGCAGGGAACTAAGATCACAAACATTTGGAGCTATAAGCAGGAAGAGAAAATAAGAGAGATTTAAGCTAAATGTTCCTGTCAGTAATTTATTGTACACTCAGAACCATGAAATATTCACAGCCTCTGAATCTTATAATCTTGAAGTATTTTAAACTGCAAATATTATATAAATAAAGTGGTGGGAATATTTTTATTTTAAAGAGATTTTGTACAGTTTTCATAAACATATTCCAAAGCAATATTCAAATATAAAAACACTAAAAGGATATTTTTGTTTCTTACAGTGCAAACCCTATTGCAATGAGGCATATCTGCCATTAGAAATCAGCTCATCTCCAGCTGAAATAGATCTACCTAAAAAAAGATGTGGACAACTCTGGTAGCCACTGCAACCCACTGTTTACTACCTGCCCCCCCAAATATCTGGTTTTTAAACAAACAAACAAACAAACAAACAAACAGAAGTGACCAAAAATGCATTTCCATTTTTAAAAAATCAACAAATGTTACATTTTACTAAAGAGAAATTGCCTTGCTTCAAGAGAGAGCTGATAATTTTGGAGGAATGCAGTAGCAGAAATTTTTTCTTATTGTTTGTTTCAGTGAGTTTTTAGATATATCTGGGACATAAAAAATGATATCCCTTATATAAAATAATAAAACTAAGGTTGCACATCCTGAACTTAAAACATTTCCCACACGTTTTCTCTCATAGGATATAATTCCATGTAGCAAACTACATGTATTGAAGCATAGAAGAAAAACAATTGCATCTGTTTCTCTGCTCTGATATGCTATGAGAATTCTCTAAGTTCATATGATTCATTTCCGGTGAAACAGTGTTAATATCAAGGCATTAGAAGGCTGAGTTTTATTGTTTAGCCATTTCACTGTTTTGAAAGACACTATATGAGCAGCAGAGGGCACTAACACAGTGCAGAAAAACCTAAAAGGGCTTACTTATATACAGTACTACTTTTTTTTGGAGATCAAAATGTTCTGTAGATTTTTGGGGCCTAATGATACTCGCAGATACAATTACAGTTTTCAGAATTTGACTATCCTCACTATCATCAAGCAGTGGTTTAAATTATGATTTATTAAGTATCTCCCTTGACTGCAGCTGTGGCAGTACTCTAAGGAACTGCAGAAGAGTTTGGAAATAGCAGATGAAAGCCAAGGCACCTTCCAATGAAGTCACTTTCCGTCCTGCCAGAACAGCTTATCTACTTTACTGGAGAGCAACGACAATAGTGAAAGGAATTGCAAGCAGGATAATAAAAACAAATTAAGAAACGAAAGACTATTCTATTAAAATATTGGTTTGCCAACATCATCCTAATTAGTGGAAGCAGATTTTCTTTGTTAGCTTTTGGGGAGGGGGAGGTAGTCAACAGTTGGTTGCAGTGGCTACCAGAGTTTCCCACCTCTTTTTTATACTGAATTAACTGTAGTCCACAATGGAAATATGACTCACCTTTAGGTTGCTTCAGCTCATGAAAGACTACAATATCATGTGGGTTGTTGAGGTTCTCAGCTAAAATGGAGATATCCAGACCACTCAGCCTATTGGCACTGAAAATGGCTTCATTCTCTAAGTCAGTCCAGAACACCCTGTCCTGCAAAAACAGATGTTGTATCATGTACAAACTAATAAATAAAATAAAATATATTTTTTTATTTCTATCCCGCTTTTTGCCAGGCAATCAAAGAGGCTTACAACAGGTTAAAATACAGCCATATATACATAATGCCCCCCCTTAAAACAAGATTAAACAATGCAAGATTAAAAACTACATATTAAAACCGACTAAGCTAAATAAAAATAATCATGGGCAGAGTTCACTGGACGGGAAGTCTTATTTGTGGTTAAAAAAAGGTTAAAAAACTGAAGTCTTTTGAGCACCATGTATTTCTTAGGAATCTTTGAAAAGGTTTTTAGTAACTGAATAAATACCCTGTTTTTCCAGATATAAAGAAAGCAGATGAGCATACAATTAACTTCTGTTGGGTCTTTCCTGAGGACTGAAAGAACTATCAATAAATGAACGTGTACAGTATTTTGTAGTCATTTGGCTACCTGAATGAGAGCCCAAGTGGCAGAATTCTACCCCCAACCCAGCCTCTAGGGCTAAGCTTTATTATCTCCCTGCATCACTTCGACACCATTTCTTACCTCTGCAAAGCTACTATTTTAAGCAATTCACAACACCTAGATCTGTGTGGCCAGGCCAGCTCTACTTTGTCCACCTAATTTTTAGAAGGTAATGCTTCAACACAGATTCACACAAACCCCCTCTCCTCTCCTAATACCCACAGAGACTGAAAGAACATGTGAAAATGGTAGCAGTGGTGGGGTCCCATGTCAGCAGGGCTGTGAATCCATTCCAGCTTTCGGCTTGTTCTAAAGGAGCTATCCAAAGCACTAGACCTATTAAGCAATAGAGCTCAAGACCTTGGAGACACCTTTAGAGCCTGGACTAAACCTGGATTCACTGACTTACAGAAATGGGAACCATAAGCTGACAGTGGGTGGCTGCCTTGCCCTGTCATGGCCAAGGCATCAGTCAACATCATGCACCCAACATATGCATACACATGCACACACAAACAACAACCACTTCCCCACCACCTCCATGTCTGGATAGCAATTGGAAAGGGCTCTCTGTGTGTAAAAAGTACAGTATGAGTGTAGAACTCTTCTAGGTGTGGAAGCACTCTGGCCCAATATAAATTCTTTGTCACCAGCAGTGGGCAGACAGCAACCTTCCAAACCTGTTATTTTCAGCTGTCAAATCCTCCCCTCACTCCCCGGACTACCATTTATCTGGCTATGAGCTGCACTTTCCACACACTATATTCTACATGGTTGTGATGTCTATCAAAAATACCACAAGGAAAGAAAAACATGCTACTTGTGAGCTTGCCATAACCAAGTGCATTATCTCATTATCAAAAGGCCAGTTTAAGCTCTCAGTCACATTTCCCTGACTTCTGTGGTCATGATGGTTCCTGAATAGGATTTGAGGGGATTTATTAAAAAGCAGAGTGATCCCTTGGCATCCAGTGAAAATAGCATTCTAGGCTAATTGTCCTTCTCCCTCCAAAGGTGTGAGCTGTATTAAGCTAGTTTCTATGTACAGCAAGTCCCTGACAATTTCACAGAGATGAACTCTGTAGTTCAGGATAGACAGTAGAGAAGGGTAATTCAAGGGCTAGCAAATATATCTTTCTTTGTGATTCAAGGTGAGGTACACATAGTAACAGCTCCTATCAATTAGGAGATGAGGTAAAAGGACAAAGTGGGTTTGAAAGGTTATCTTTAACTACAGAGCTCTAACTTTCCTTGCAGAAAGAAAAAGACAAAGGTGAAATGGCAATATATTTTATAACACTGACTGGAGAAGTGAAAAACAGTTTATGAGAGTATGGATGTAGAGATGATCTTGTTTTCATTCTAACCGATAACGGAAAGGATGACACTGGCACCATACTTTTGCTATTAAATCCCTTGGCTTTAGGTTTGTTCAGATATTTAAACATTCTGAGAAACAAAATTTTAGAAAACAAAGAAACTTATTGCTGAAACAAACAATTATACAATTTAAAGAACCAATTTAAAAATTCTAAACTTCTTGTACTTTATTGACAAAATGCATCAGTTTTTCCCCATGTGCAATTTACAAAATTCCTACCAGTAAGAAAAGATTTTGAGTGATAACTTTGGAAGAATGCAAAAAAGCAAAAGCGATACAACATTAATCTTGGGAGAAAGAAAGGAAGGAGGCCTCCAGACGAACAAGAGAATTTTTATTCATTTTACTTATTCTGCCGGAGGACTTCTGGCATCACTAGGGTTGGTGTCATCCAGTGAGGTAACTCATTCTGTCACCACCACCACCCCACCGACCTCCTCCCATACCACACCAATCAGTATATTTTAAATTAATTAATTTTTTTAAAAATCCTGAGGCTTTTCTTTTCTCCTCCCACTGAGTCTTGCTCCACTCACACCACTTCTTCTACTGAGCTGCATCCCACACGGAGCCATATATATTGCATATGACAGAACTCCTTGTATTTGAGGAAGTAGGCTGTGTGTTCACCAAAACCTCATACAGTGCGCCCGCGCCATACACGGACTTGAGCGTACGCGCTCAAGCCGCGGCGCGCACACGGGGCAGAAGGGGTGGCACGTCCCATTCAATTGAATGGGCGCGTGCGCCTGTTGCGCCCCGCAACGCCCGCGCCACCGCACACGAGCCCCATTGTTTCCAATGGGGCTCGAGCATAGGTGGAATTTGCCTTACGCGGCGGGATCCGGAACGGATCCCCCGCGTAAGGCGAGGACGCACTGTACCTTAATAAATGTGTTAGGTTTAAAGGTGCCACACACCTCTTCATTTGTATCAATCCTCTTCACACTGTTTCAGTCCCAGGATGTCCCACTACCACATTTACTGAATAAGAAAAATGGCTTAGACATAGACATGTCTCATGACTAGGACTGTAGAGTGAACATGATGGTTCCTGTACCTTTAATGGTTGCTTAGAGGGAATTTCAGCAGAGGTTGGTTGTTTTCTGGTAGCATAACAAATAACATCTGCTGGAATTCCTTCTTTTACACAACCATCAAAGGGACAGAACTTGTCTCCAATTTTTACAATGGCAACCAAATCCATCACCACAATCATAATTTGACCATAAGTCTTGTTATCCAATTTGTTGAGTTCCCCTCTCATTACAATCTTGCCTTACTTCACTTTCTATTTACACATAGGTGCTGTTCTCATACCTCAAACACTGCTATTCCAAACGGGTGGCTCAGGTCATCCACAGAAGATATGAGAACTTTCCTGTTGCTGCCATTGAAATCTACACTTGAAAGCAAGTGCAGCTTGGAATCTACCCAGTAGAGACGTTGATTCAACAGATCTGAAGAGCAAACATATCAAGGCAGAATGATATCTTAATGCCTTTGTCTCTTAGTATGTTACTGTATTTGTGCTGCTTTGACATCTTGGAGAACTCCAAATATTTTTTGTAAACAACTCATGGATATATATACATGAACATGAGTTCAGGTATGACAAGTGGGTTTTTCTTCCCGAGTTAATTTTCTCAGTGTAGGTGATTCTCTTAAGCAACATGATCTTGGTCTTCAGACCTAAGCCCATCTGTGCTGCATCTAGCAACAAATCAGACTTGAACAGTATGTATAATCTAAACCACTTCAGGAGCAATTCTTGTACAAGGCTTTCAGGTGCCATATAGTCCACTTTTTGGGGGAGACTGCTCTCTGCAAATGTGAACGTAGTGTTTTCACACCACAGCTTGCAATTTATCTTTTTGGACAACAACTCACAGAATACCAAAGTCCATGCTGGCTGGATGATTTTGAGAGTTGTAGGCCAAAAAAGTAACCTGACAAGTTTGACAATCCCATTCAGATATATACAAAAGATATGGAAGAAGCTATCTTCAGAATCTTACTTGTAGAATCTTCTTTCGCTACATTAATCTTAACATAAACAGTTGCCAGGTTTCAAAATCATACCTAACGTAATCTTTACTATGGTGCCACTTACCTATGTGGCTAATCTGCAAGGACAAAATATGTGTTGCAACTAGTTTACTATCTTTCTTGCTCATTTTGTTTTATTTAATTCTGGTGAAGGCCAGACTAAACGGTACAGGAAAGATGTGGGTGAACACACTGGTGACTCCCCTTTTAAAAAATGAACATCAGCTGTGAGAGACTGCCAGTGTCAGCAGAAGACATGAGAGGGACTGCCACATCCCTTCCCACCCACTCTTCATATGCGCCAAATCACCTTTCTTCAAATTGCTTTTCTCCTTTTATAAGTGGGGAGGGAGGATCATATCATTTCCTTTATGGCAGAAATGGAGCTGGGATGAGTGGTGAAATGGTTATCCAGCTTTTTTCTTCAATCTAGCCTTTCTGCTCCCAAATGCAGAATTTCTGAGTTAAAAGAAAGGTTTAGGACAGGGAGTGTATGTAGATTGATCATCAAACCCACATGTACCATTTAGTTTGGCCCTATGGAAAGATTTTGAAGGAGGCTTGCATGAAACACAAACTGCTGAAACAGCAGGAGAAACTCAGGATAAGCTGCATCAGCAAACATTTGTATTAGACTGAACTGACTGGCCATATATATAAGTGGTGAAAAACACATCTGAGACTTGTATATTTAGTTCCACCCCCTCCCTTGCTTAGTTAGCATTACAAACTTCTTGGAAAAGGCCATTTTTCAGGGGTAGAGGACACACTTAACAGGCAAATAGTTCTATATACCAATGTGAAGTAGAAGGCTTTCATGGCTGGCATCTGTAGTTTTTTGTGGGTTTTTCCAGCTATGTGGCCATGTTCTTGGAAGAGTTTGTTCCTGATGTTTTGCCAGCATCTGTGGCTGGTTCTCTGAAGATGCCAGCAACAGATGCTGGCCAAATGTCAGGAATAAACTCTTCCAGAACACGGCCACACAGCCCAAAAACCCACAAAAAACTATAGTTCCATATAACATCCCTGGTGCCCTGGTGGCACAGTGATTAAATGCCAGTACTGCAGCCACTCACTCAAAACCATAAGGTTGTGAGTTCAATACCTGCCAGGGCTCAAGCTCAACTCAGGCTTGTATCCATCTGAGGTCATTAAAATGAGCATCCAGCTTGTTGGGGGGCAATTAGCTTACAGTTATAAACCGCTTAGAGACTGCTTAGTTCAGTATGAAGCAGTATATAAAAAAATCTGCTATTGCTATCCCTGGCATCTCCATATAGCGTTATCTGAATCCCTGAAGATTTTTGTACCTGCAACCCTGAGGAGTTGCTGTCACGCAACATAGAAAATACTGAACTATTGGACCAACAATCTGATTTGGTATTCTGGAGTGTTCTGATCTCATGAACTTTGGAAATGACCTGGTCTGAAGTTTTGCAACTTACCCAGTGTGATGCCATTGGGCCATTCAATGTTGTCTGTAACAAGCACTTGCCGATCCACACCATTCAACCCAGATTTTTCAATTTTTGCTATGTCTCCCCAGTCAGACCAATACATGAACCTGTAACAGATAAGACAGAAGCCTGATGCTGGAAGGTCCTGTGACATCACCAAGTGCCATCTGAAGTTTACTTTTTTAAAATTTAAAGATGCAATGCTACATACTTGTTCTGTGTCATCAAGTCATTTCCAGTTTATGACCACCCTAATCCAAACCTATCATGTTTTTTTTTCTGGCCAATTTCTTCAGAGGTGGTTTGCCATTGCCATCCTCTGAGCCTGAGAAAGTGTGACTTGCCCAAGGTCACCCAGTAGGTTTACACTGCTGAGCTGGGATTTGAATACCAGAGTCACACTCCAGTCTTCAAACCACTGGAACATGCTGGCTCCTTTAAAAAGGTTTAAACCACTTCAGGGAAGTTTAGCTGACTGGATTGTATTAAGAAGACTTATTAACCCATTTCAGGACAGCTGTGCCTCCATGAGACAATTCTCATGAATTCCAGCACCCATGAAGCAGGAAATCAAGAATCATCTGATCATCATCAAAAACAAGTACTAGAATTGTGGGAAATTCATTGAGTGTTAGGATCAGGGTGGGTAACTTCAATGAGAATGGTATTCCTCTGGCAGAATGCAGGATGGAACACATCTTGTTGCTACTGCCATCAATTTTGCTGCTGAAATTCAGCAGTGAGGAAATATGGAGAGCTTCCCTTCCCCTTAGTTAAAAGTACTACGTATTTTACTTTTCAAAAGGCACACATTCTTTATGCATCTTATTTATGAGTAGATTCTTATCAGTGAGTGCAGATAAACTCATAAAGAAGATACATGGGGAGCTGGGATTGCCAGATTGGATCTGGGATGGGGGGCTTGAAACATTAATTCTTAACAGATCTTGGAGCAGGAGAAGGTACCATGAGGACAAAGGTACCAGTCCTCTCTCACTATCCAAACTTTTGCCTCACTGGTGGAGTCAGGGAAAGGGTTTGTGGAGGAGCTGGTGACAAGAACAGAGCCAAGCTGCCTTTCACTGGAATGCAAAATAAAAGTGCTCTTACATGCCCCCCTCCTCCTAAAGTACATGGCCTGCCTCCTGGATCCAATATGGAAACTTTACACAACCTGTTTGCCTTGTTTATGGAAGAGCACTCCTTTCTGCCCCCACCAAAATCTGAGTGCAAAATCAGTTCTGATAGTAGTAACGGGGAGGGGGAAAAAAGACAAAAGGCTGCACGTGACCTGCAGGCTCCATGTTGACTCTCTTGGTTCATACTGATTGGGTACGAATGCACCAAAGAACCAAGCTGTATTTATTCACACTTTATTATATCCACTGCTCTATTTTAATATGGTCTGTTATTACTTCCTAATATGGTTTGCTCACATTTCTGTTTACCGGTGTGTAACATTTTCCTATTTCCTCACTGCTGAATATAACTTTTTTTTGCCTGGTCATTTATTGACTGTAATAAAGGTTTGATTGATTTACTGACTGATTGATTAGATACAAATGCAACGAAGAATAGAATCTCAATGGAATGAGCGAAGATTAGAGCGAAAGAGAAAATAGTGCTAGAGACAAGAAGCTTGCAAAGAATACAAAAGGACATCTGATTTAACTCTTTGCTAAGGGAGAGGATTCTCCCATATATTAACATTCCTAACAATAACAATACATGAACTCCAAATCCTTGATTGATCATGGAACAATCTGCACCATATCCTATTGGTTCTCAGTATCTAACAATCACTATTCTTGTGTGTTATAATATTACAGCTATCTTAACCAAATGTCCTACAGAGTAAACTCTGATTACACTATACACTATAGTATGGGAGCTAGAAAGACCAAGATACAGCAAAGACTGTGTTCAGCAGTACAGCTATAATGTTCTCTCTCACTTACCCCCGTGTTGGATCCACAGCAATGGCTCTGGGCTCGCTTAAATTAGTACTGAAAAGTGTCCTTCTCTTACTCCCATCAGCTGTGGCTACAGATATGGTCTTGTTTCCTGAATCTGTCCAGTAGATGTTCTTGTGAACCCAATCCATTGCCAAGCCTTCAGGAGAGTTCAACTGGCTATCTACTAGAACCATCTGTTCTGATGTGTCGCTGGCTTTGTCTATGTAGGCACTGAGAAAGGAAGATCCACATCGTTACTGATGATGACAGATGAAAGCCATTTACATTTTCAGAGGAATAACACACAGCTTGAATGCCAAGTTTAGGTATTAAAATATAGAGGCTTCACCAGGCTTGTTTCATCTTAACTTTCTCTTGGGTTGGATGAGCCTCTGTTTTCCCATGGAACAGGGACCAGCAGAAAGCTGTTTTGGCTTATGGGCTAGTACCTAACAGTACAGTACAGGTGGGTGGAAAGCTGGTGGATACACATGACATGTTTCCTCTGTAGCAGCACCAAAATCATGGAACTTCCTCCCCTTCTCATTTTCCAGCAGGCAATGAAGAATTATGATATTCTGTTTGGCATTTGGTTCTTAAAACTGTCTTAAAGCTGTTTTTAAAACTGTTTTTAATAATCTGGTTTTAGAACTGGAAAGAGGTCTCGTTGCACCTTTGAGACTAACTGAAAGAAAGAAGTTGGTAGCATGAACTTTCGTAGACCCGAGCCTATTTCCTCAGATGCATTTGGTTTTAGAATGAATATTAAAGAGGAGTTTAAGAGTCTATTTCAGGGGTAGGCAACCTTATTGAGCTGGGGGCCGGGTTGCTGTCCCTCAGACAACTGGGGGGCCGAAGCCAAAAAAAAAAAATAATTAAATAATTAAAAAAATTAAATATATAAATAAACCAGGACAAATGTAGGACAAAATTTTCAAATGGAAGACACTTTTTTTTAAAGGGAGGACACGCAAAAAAATTTGCTGATTTTTTTAAAAAAGGTTAATATAAATGCATGTTTCTGAGGCTTCTATAGACAATTGCCCCCCAAAGGCCCCGGTGGCAATCGGCAGCAGAACCAGGCTGGGGCCAGTCTCAAGGCCTCGCCGGGCCGCATCCGGCCCGCGGGCTGCAGGTTGCCTACCCCTGGTCTATTTATTGGTTGCATAATGTATTTGATGTTTTAAGTGTTTTTATCCATTGTGGATTGCCTTAGGGGTCCCTGGTGGGTTGAGAGGCAATAAATTAATACCTTAAACAAACAAACAAATAAATGTTTAATGTGAAGTCGAAGGCTTTCACGGTCGGCATCTATTTTTTTTGTGGGTTTTTCAGGCTATGAGGCCATGTTCTAGAAGAGTTTATTCCTGACGTTTCACCAGCAGCTGTGGCCAGCATCTTCAGAGAGGCATGGAAGAGAGTAGGGTACATATACTGTTGGTTGAGAGGAGGTGATTTGCATGTTAATCTGTGTATTGTTCTTTGGCTGAATTGTAAGGCCTCAGGGTGTCCATTGTCTGCTGGGAATCTCCCTCACCCTGGGTGATTTTCATTTTCTTTGACGGAATCTTGATTTTTGCTGTTTTTCAGGACTGGTAGCCAAACTTTATTCACTCTAAGGGTTTCTTCTTTCCTGTTGAAAATGTCCAGGTATTTATGAATTTCAATGGATTCTCCTGTACAGCTGCTGGTGAAATGTCAGGAAATAAACTCTTCTAGAACACGACCTCATAGCCCAAAAACCCACAAAAAATAAATGTTTATGCTGAAGTAAGTCCTGCCTTTACTCTTGGGTAAGTGCGCTTAGGATGTATATATAAAAAATAACATCCATCATGACAGCTAGAAAAGTGAATGTAACTGTACTCTTGTGTCAATCCTTTCATGAATTCTATTGATTACACCCCTTAGCTGCCCAGAGAATCCAGTAGAGAGAGCTCTTTTCTTCCTAGAAGATGCCAGGACTATATAGGAACTGTTACAGAACAGCAGCTAAGTGTGTGCATACACATCTTCAAGTTGCCTGTCAACCTATGGCAACCATATGCATTTCACAGGGTTTTCTTAGACAAGGAATGGTTTTTCCAGTTCCTTCTTTAGAGGGCCCCAGTTCAAAATGCATTTCACTTGTGTGGTCTCTTCTTCCTTCCCTTGTGCACTTTAATGTGATAATTGTTTTTTACTTGGGATTTGTTAAATCAGAGTTTCTGGCTATGCCAACAGAGGGAAACTGATTAGAACTCCAGCTACAATCCTGATTTGCACATAAGGTTCAAGCCAGAGATTAAATAACAAACACCACAAGTATTGTATTAAAGCCAGGATTTGTCCAATTTACTCCCCAGTTTTGGGTGACTGATTGTCTTCCATCTCCTTTCCCTTGTTGAAGCACAGCTTATATAAAAACAAACAAAAACCAACAAGCAAGCAAACAAGCTAGTAGCACCTTGCAGCTGCTTTTTAGAAATCCCCATGGGAAATGGAGAATAAGCATATTTCTCTATGGAGGAACCAAGAGCTAGTCCTTTTCTCTTCTTGTTGAGTTTTTGCAAGGGGCAGCAAGGAGGTGCTACCACTGGCTCCCTTACAATAATAAGCAGGAAGAGATAAAAGCTTTTCTCCCCTGTCCTCCACAGAAAATAGTAGTTTATTTTCATTCCTATTTGTTTGTTTGTTTGTTTGTTTCAGGAGGGCAGGAAGGCAAGGCTGAGTGTCTTTTGCAAAAGCTAAGCTCATGTTGTAAATGAAGCCATTTCTTCCTAGGGAAGAAAGGAGAGGTAGTCACTATCATGGATGTTTTACTTCTGCAGAACTACTTTTTTTAAAAAAAAATATTCTTCATGTCAACAGCATCTTGCTGTGCCTGTTTCTTGCAGAATCTCAAAGGCCAAACAACCTTTCCTTTTCTCCATGGAGAGGTGGGGGTGGTGGAGATTCATTACTTCTCTTTCTTCTTGCTGGGCTTCCTCCAACTCCTGTGGTGCTTTCTCAGAAAACCAAAAACAGAACTTGTGTGATGGAAAGTAACTTTCCTTTCCCACCATGTTTTGTGAAATAAAGGGACAGTTTGTCTTTCTTTTCCTGGAGAATTTGAAGGACATACCTTTTGCAGCAAGTACTGCCAAAAGGCATACATCCTTCCCTTCTTCAAGTAGTTCTCATATGCCAAGCGACTTGGTGGGAGAGAAAGGAGGCAGCTGGTGACAGAGGGAATGCGTCTGGCTAGTAAGGCCAAGCCAAAATGTGTTAACCACTGGTTAAAGTTAAAGAGGAAGCAGAGACAGAAAGGGAGGCACAACATTTATTCCAAGAAACAAGACACTGTGTGCAAACAGTTCCCTGGTTTGGCTCTGACCTTAGTAACAAATTCATCACTAGATGACCACAAACAAATGACCCTCTCAGACTTTCATCTGCAATATGGAGAGAACAGGTCTGGCTAGACTGTGAGGGTATTACATGGATTATCAGGATTTTTGGTATGTGTGTGTGAGAGTCTGTGAAATGTCCTGAACACTCTGAAGGACTATAGAAATACTATTTTAATGCAATGATCGGATGTTTCTACTGTGATTGTCAGGTGCTCTGAGTATAAACATACATTCCAACACATACATATTACTGTCATCAATATTTTATGTTAGCCCTTCAACTGTGACCTTCCACTGGGCTCTGCTTCCAACACAGCATTTCCTGATAATTTTTGGGAAAAAAATATCTTTTTTGGAATGATCACAAGTGAACAAAAGCTGCATGAATAGGTATGTGCAGAAGTTCTGGGTCCTCTGATAACTGCATGCTTCTTACTAACACCAGACTAGTCTGAAATCATAAAGATGTGTGTGTGTTTTGACACTTTTAATTACTTTCTTTTCAAATCATGATCAGAAATCTGTAGTAGCAAAAGCAGTGCTGGAGCAGAAGACATGACATAAAACACTTGTTAGAGGGAGAAATTGGTATTGGGCTGCTCTGCAGGATACTCTGTTTTTATTAAGTGAGGAAGTAGGTTGATTTGAATTGCTTATAGTGCATATACAGTATTTAATTATTTGTATACATGCACACACATGCTTCTGTAGCAGAACTCAATGAAGATGGGAAATTTCTCATAGCCACACATTTTCCATTCAGTATTAAACTCATTCTAGTAAATTCATCCTAGTAAAGAACTGCCCAGAAGAGTAGGGGCCAATTTTTCCCTCAGCCACAGGGCAACCCCCCCATCCCAGGTGCAAAAATGACACAACGTCTCTTTTGTGGCCATTTTGTTTAATCATCAGCTGATTTCAGCTCTGTGTGTGTGTGTGCGCGCACACACACACACATTTTAAGGATGTCAGAGGCTTCTGAAAGTGAGTGAATGGAAGTGGCACATTTGTGCACAATTTTGGGTTGTTTTCAGTCCACAAAGGAGTCTACAATTTTAAAAAAAGGTAGCTGTTGGAGGGTATCTGGGGAATGTGGGGCATAAAAATGGAGCTCAGAGGCCACATATAGCTGTGGACCAAACCTTTCCCATGCTGGACCTACAAAGTGCCAAAGTGCTTGTAGCAAAAAATAGATGCCCATGCCATAGGTCTCTAATTGAAACTGATGTTATGCTATGAAATTCCACCTTTCCAAAGATGATTCACAAAAAAATCATAAAGAAGCCATTTAAACAACGCAATAAAATACAATTGATAAATTTAAAGTAACAATATCATGATATTCAAAACTAAAAACCCTAAAAGGCAAACACATCTTTACTCATGCTTCAAAGCAAATGCCCATAAGAAAAACAGGCAGAGACAAGAGAGACCCTCTCACTCTTCACTGAATGCCCAATAACATTTCCCAAGCAGAATGAGGGCAAAAGTAGATGGAATAACTTCCCACTGGTGGAAACAGCAGTCTATCCCGTATACCTCTCAAGCTGCAGTTCCGTGATAAAAAAATTAAACAAAATACAAACCTGCTAGCGTAGCTCTAAGGCTCAGGGAAAGACTGTCACAGTTGGCAGTGATGGAGAAAATAAACTCTCAACAGTAACAGATGTTCAGCTCTTAAGCCTGAAAGATATTTGCTGCCAATAAGCTTCAGGAGAAGTGGCACATTAAATTATTCTCAGGTATTAATGGGCAGATTCTTTATACATTTTGCAAGGTATACAGCTGATAGGTAAGCCATCTGTCCCCCCACTTTCTGATGCTTTTTCTTTTTGGTAAGGTCCCAAAATCTCCTTTTACTCCCCACTGGCTGCTTAAATGTAACTAACTGGTTACAGTTTAGAAAAAATATCCTTTGGCTTGATACTGGCTTCCTGATCACTGAAAGCCACCCTTACTAGTCTGTAGCTCACAGGAAATCTGCCTTTTACTGTTACCAGACAGCAAACCTGAGGATGATGAAGCAGCAGGGGGCAACAGTAGTTCAGATCTAAGAGCAGAATCAGGATAGCCAGCCTTGCTGCATAAAGTAAATTCAATGCCTCCGCATCATTATATGCAGTTATGGAATATCTATCAAGACACCTTGCCCCCAAGATGCACTTGTTCAACAGACTTACTTTTAATGACATTAGGTTTTGACAGACCTGCAGATAAGTTGTATGTAACATGCAGCAGGGGCTATTCTGGCTGTTTAATATCATTAGACAACCTAGTTACCAAATAACAATTTCATTTTCCAGCTGATAATTTGGCCCTCAAACCCAACAATAAACACAATAGCCAAAGTCAAATCTTAACTGCCAAAACATAAATCCAACAGCATTTTGCTAAAAAGTACCTCCTAATGTAGAATCATAGAATCATAGAGTTGGAAGAGACCGCAAGGGCCATCCAGTCCAACCCCCTGCCATGCAGGAAATCCAAATCAAAGCATCCCCGACAGATGGCCATCTAACCTCTGCTTAAAGACCTCCAAGGAAGGAGACTCCACTACACTCCGAGGGAGTTTGTTCCACTGTAGCTACTTGGGCAGCCATGTGACATCCCCTCACCTGTATATCTTCCTGTAGAATAAATCACACCAATAGATTCTGTTTGTTGCCACCTCCACATCCAAAGCAACCACATTCTTCAGCATGGGGATGATGCGGGAGTAGTCCCTTTTCACCAAGTCAATCTTGCGCACTTCATGACGGTTTGTGAAAATCAGATATGGGCTCTTTCCTGCCATGGGAGAGAAGCAGCAAGTCACTTTTGCTTTTAAGCAGCTTATGGAACAGCATGGCTCATGGGTCCAGAGTTAGATTTCAGTACTTATTGCTTGATCATAAAGACAGCTCTGAGCTTGAAAGAAAACAATAGTTTTGCAATTCTTTCAAACCAGCTATCCGAACAGGGAAGACCTACATCAGCTGCTGTATTTACTTGCACTTCAAAGTCGTATTTGCTATAAAAGAATGACAGTTCACACATTGCTTCCCTGCAACTTGGCAGAATGAGAAATCACTTGCTCATTTGCATATTAAGGAAATATGCTACAAAACAGAAATCTAGTGTTCAGAATCTCCTCTGTAGTTACATCCTTTTCCTAAAATCCAAATATATGACTATGAAAAAGACCCTTTGTTTTGAAATGTACAAATTTCTTATGGCCAGGAAAAACCTAGAAAGCAGTTGTGTCAAACAATCTTTATTTTACCCACCTATTAACAAAACCATTGGAAGATGTTCCTTCCATGTAGATTAGAGCTGTGCTCAGTGTGCCCTTTTTAAAGGGAATCTATTGGACAAGTCACACTTTCTTCAGACTCAGATGGCAAATCCTTTCTGAACAAATCTTGCCATTAAAACCCCTTGACATGTTTGCCTTAGGGTAGCCATAAATCAGAAACAACTTGAAGGCACAAAACAAATCACAGATTAAATGCAGGTCCAGAGGTTAAATGCAAGATAGAATCAAACCATGCAATAAAGAGTAAAGATTTAGCTACGGCAGATATCATAGGCCATCTCAAATGGAAATGTATTTCTAGACCTGTTCAGACTTGAAGAGTAATCAGGAACCCATATAGGAACAATCCCACACCCCACCCCATATGCCCTACATATTCTCTTGTGAATTTTAGTAGGAACCTTTCCACTACTAGAAACCCTGATTTATTTGGGTTATCTGAATGAATTATATAGATGCTTCAACTCACACTCAAATGAAGCACAAAGAAGCTCCTGTTAGGCCTTAGTATTCACTGAGGTGTGGAGAGCACGCCCTTAGTGGCTGTTACTGTTCCCCATTAGTGCATGGTGCCTAAAGAAGGCTTCTGTTTAACTGGCATTAAAAAAGGAGGAGGAAGATGAAGAGGAGAACTATGCAAGCTGTAACAAAGGCTCCATGGCTGAATTCAATCTGAGGGCTGAGTTCAATTTCAGAGAGGTTCTTGGGGACCAAAATCCAGTGGTCAGTGGAACAAAAGGTAAAAGTTCCAGAACTTTTAATCTTAAAGCACTTATTGCTGGTACCTAAGATTTTAAAGAGTCACTTGAACCTCTTAGAATGGGGGGGGGGGAGACATATAAAAGTTGAGAAACCACAAAATAACAGTGTAAAGGGAAGGTGGCATGGCTGCTTGGGGAACACCAGGGGGCTGGATTAGGATGCCAGGAGGAATAGATTTGGCCTCAGGGCTTGAACTTCCATTCTCTGAACTATAAGGTCTGACTTTGCAGTCATTATTTTAACAGATTACTTCTTCTTGCTGCTAGTGTTTTCCCCAAGTTAACTGTTTTTATCAACAGCTATCAAGAGACTCCCTTTCTGATCTTTTTCAAACTGTATATGGCTGAATGTCAACATCACCTTGGCTGTATAATTAGGATAATGTTGCTTGTACATAAACATACTGTCACTGCTGCAGATCATCAACCTGGAAATGACTGTCTTTCTCTTTTGCCTTTTTCTGATGCTCATGCCTAACAAGATTCTAAAGATGCTGTTTTCTAAAGATGATACACAATAGATTTGAGCATTTCCTTACCTACAGCTTTGCAGTTTTTCGACAGGGTATCCATCTCATAGCCTTCATAGCATTCACATTTATAATCTCCCTTGTAGTTAATGCAGATCTGGCTACAAGCATCAGGATTCTCACATTCATCTATGTCTGAGGAGGAAAGTTAAAACATCATCACTAACTTGACATCATTCTATCAAAAGGACAAAGAGTAATCTTGGAGCAACTGTAATTACTTGCTTCTGCAGTTAAATACAAAATAGCTGCTGTTTGCATGTAAATTACCTCCACATGTTTTCTTGTCCAGGAGCTTGTATCCAGGAGGACATTCACATGTGTAGCCAATCTTCAGATCTCTGCAGATATGGGAGCAACCACCATTATTGAGAGCACACTCGTTCACACCTAGAAGAGAGAGATAGATTATTTACTCTAAACTCTCAAACTGGTATTTTTAAAAAGTCAAAGCACCAACTGTCTTCAGTGGTTCCCATATCAACAAAAATATTCTCCAAGAATAAATGTATTTCAGCAGAAAGAGCCACTACATTTTCTTGTCTTTTCTTCTTGTGTGTGTGGCCAAACATTGTGTTCTACAACAGTAGCCTGGGTTCTTTCCATTGCTATACCAATGAACTCAGGGCCTAATTTCTTGTCACATTAAACTAACAACTTCATGTAAACAGTGTATGTGAGTGCACACATCTTAGGACCATTTTTTATGAGCACTTATGCTTACAACGTGAAAGTGCCATCTTTAATGTATGGATTATGATTACTATTTAGGGATACAATACCTATCCCTTTCCTCCATCTTAATTTAAAAATGCTGTATTGACTGCTATAAATACAAAATATGTAATTCAAAAATACAAAATACACCCCACCCTAAGTAAAAACAAAAACATGGAATTTACTTGTCTCTTGCTGTGAAATACTGCCACCAAATGCCTCAAACCTTTGCAACAACAAGGTCTATTGATTGAGCAAATTTATATCATTTGTTCCAGCTGAAGAATGTAGTATAAGAAGGAAGGAATATGCAGTTCCTCACAGCCCTCCACTAGTAAGTCTTTCTAGCCCTGACAATTTGTATGAATAAAGTCTGGATCATTTGTTCCCCCACTGGCAGAACTTCAAATTGAAAATCCAGCATAATTTTATCCTGGAAACACTAAACTGCTGATGGGGTTGAAGGAGGTCATTTCCATGCCTGAAACAACATTTTGCTTGCCATTTCAATTAACCTACACAAAGTGAGGAACACTTGTTTCTTTTCTGGTGTGAGATGTGCTGTACAAGTAAATACAGGAATAAGATTGGGGGCCAGCCTGCATCTTATAAAGACAAGAGAAAAACTAATGGTATATTTCCATCCCCACCACCCTGCCCTATTTCTTTGTAAGTTTCTATCTAGCAGGGAAGTAATGAACCATTGAAGAAAATTTAACAAATGGAAATCACATGGACATTTAGACTACAACTTCCCAGTCACTGGAAGGGCTTTCCTAAAAACCTGGGGTGGCACGTTCATCAATTCCAAGCAGAAATTTCAACATGGTATTAACAGCACAAGCACAAAGACCAGAATAGCTGCCCATATTATAGTGGTGTTTGCTGGCTGCTGTTCATTATTCCAATTTCTCTTGTCAGTGACTCTTCCCTACACTGGCCATGAGCCAATTAGGCCATATGCACACTCAAACTGAAGGCTGCTGAAACTCAAAGAATGGCTTTCTATATTAATGGTTATTTTTGTTTTCATTGGGGCTTTGCACCAAAATATGCTATGCTCTATAACTCTCCCACTGCAACTAAGATGATTTATTAATAGATTTTGCAGCACAGCCTCTAGTTTTCACTGGAACTCTAAAAACCTAAGACAGGTGCAAATTAATGGTTCAAACAGATAAGCACAGATTTACAAAATAGGATTCTCTTCCATGCACTTGTTCAGCTGAGGGATTTTTATTCAGCACTAGAACTTGACTTTGCACGTAAAACTTTTCACAGAAAATCTAATCTTGCATTTCCTACAGTTTTCTTGTCTAATTTGCGGAGCTGGAAGTGATGCATGTTTATATTGTAAACCATACTTGACCTACTACGTTATTTCCCAGAGATCTACTATGTGATCTTTGTCTTCTGCCCATCCTAGACCTAGATTCTTTAATGCCTTAAAGATTCAAATTCAAGAGCTTGAACTGAACCCATAAAGGAAACTGCAGCTAAGAGACCCTGGAGGACCACACACTCCCCACACCTATTCTCATATAATCATTAGTAGTAGCCTTGTAGACAGACTCCTTCCCCTACAAAAATGGACTAAAGAGGAGGAAAAAATGATCAAGTCATGGAAAAAAGTTTGATGGAGGAAGGCACCGCTCTTATTTAGTCCATGAGTATGCTAAAGAAATAGTGTTTGCTAAAGAAATAGTAAGAAATCCTGAAATAGCAGAAACACTGATTCCAGCCAGTCATAGTGGTAAAATTCAACTGAGAGTATGTTCCTTTAAGTCTCCTGTTGACCCATGGCAACCCAATGAATTTCATAGGGTTTTCTTAGGCAAGGAAGACTTGGAGATAGTTCTGGCAGTTTCTTCCTCTGAAATATAGCCTACGGCATTTGGTATTTGTTGGTGGCCTCTCATCCAAGTATTAACCAAGCTGACCCTACTTAGCTTCCAAGATCAGACAGGATCAGCTGCCTTTAGGGTATTTAAGACAGATACTGAATGAAATACGACTTCTTAAATATGTTCCACCTTTTTCTTGAAAATGTATTCAAAGCAAGAGAGACAAATTCTGTTGACGCCCAAGAGCAAATTCAACTGTGTAACACTTCAGTCATATTCACATCAATGAAAATGGCTTTGTTTGATCTTCCTGGAAAGGGCTCATACACCCACTCACACTGTTTTTTTTTTACAGTTTGTTTGAAAGAATGTACTATACTCAATTCAAGACACAGACTGATGAAAGAACGTGCCAAAAGAGAAGAGAATGTTTGTGGGTATGATTCAATCAATATATTTTGGAAGCTGTAATTAAATAATTAGGATTCTGCTATTTTAGAATAAACTTCCAGGTCATGCACAATTAAACAACATCCATGTCTTAATAGTTTTCTTAATGTTATAGAAGTTTGTTATTATGACACATTAGCTTACATGACACTTTTTAATGGGAATGATCCACAGGTCTTCCATGGATAATATTTTCCTCAAAAACATAACCTGCCAAGTGAAATTAAAGTATGGAAGTAGGAAATTTAACTAATGATAAATTTTGCATGGTCTCATTCAGGCACTTACCCAGGCAACAGCAGTCTCACACAGTCAAAGAATCATGTTGGCATCCCATTGAGTTTTGACTCTTATAGAAGGTACATATGTGTGTTCATTATACATACCATGCCTGGCACTGTGTGTTGCTCCACTGCTGCACCGTATATGACACTATCTGTGGTCTGGACAGAAAGGAGAATGTACCCACTTCTATGCTATCCTATCTAAGAACACTACTGGCACCTCAGTAAGTGTCTGAAGTGGGTCCAGTGATTCCACAATTTGTGCTTGTATGAACAACTCTTAACAGAAACATTAGTTTCTTGTGACAAAGCACACAAAACATCCCTACACTTTATAACTATCACAGCCATCAATAAATAGCATCAGTAGAAGGTCAGGTAACTGTGGAATTTCTGATGGCATCAAACCTCTTTGGAAGCAGCCTGGATTGATTTCCCTGTGTAAGAGGATTTTCACTTAGAATGATATAAAATCTCCAGTTCAGGGAATGAGATTCTAGTTCTTTTGACACCCAGAGATATGGTAAGAGGTGGTGCTAACAACCAGGTCTTCCTGTTTCCTTACATCCTAAGCATACAGTGAATGGGAGGGATTGTTAAAAGAGGAGGTAGAAATAAGAAGAGGAGTGTACTGTACCACATGCTTTTAGAGGCTCATCAGACCAGTCCCTGCAGTCCCTGTGTGAATCGCACACCTTGACTTCCTCTATGCACTCTCCACTCTTACACTGAAACTTGTTGGGACTCTCGCACGCCGCTTCTGTCATGTCAGGCAAGGGAGGGAAAGCAGCTGAAGTTAGATTAGGCACATGAAAATTAAGATAGGACATCAAGATGCAGGATTGGTGTAATTTAGAAGTAATGAGAAGGGAGCTAAGCAAGGGGATGTTTAGTTGCCACATATGACAAAAGCAATGCTTACTAAAGCTGTAAGGGAGGATTTCACTACAGAAACCTCATTGATGGGATGTTCTATAAGTTCACTATAAGGAGAAATCAAACAGTGACTCTGGATGCTGTTCCTAGCATTCAGATTACTTTGAGCAATGATTTCTGTCGCACTCCATACTCAGGAGGAAGGCATGGTCATGCATACCATTAACACAGCCAGCTTCATCACTGTTGTCTGGACAGTCATGCACTTTGTTGCATTGTTTAGCTCCATGGATACAGGTCCCATCGCCACACTGGAATTCATCAGGGCTGCAGGTCACCAGGGCTAGAAAACAAAGGAATAGAAAGAAGCTCTGTGAGCCACTGTGTATTTGGATAGCCCTAAGAGGTTAAATAATCACCAGAATTGCTGTCAACACCTCTGGGAAGGTTGATGGTGCCTATTTTATTTTTCATTGTTCAGGTTAGACTGAACAATGGTCACTGCTGATCTTGGAATATTACTTAGTGAGCTTTGATACAATCCAGGTCTCACTCAGTCAAATTCAGCTTCTACTACACCAGCTTGCTGTTTGATCTTGACAGGCCCTGTTGATAACAATTCTTATTATTTGGACATTCTCTTCCATTTTAGCTGCTTCCCATCCCCTTTATTCTAGGACCATCTGCTTACCAAGAACTCAATACCAAATGTAATTTTGAGCCTGTCAGTAAAACAATTTGAAGATTTCAGAGGTGCAAAACAGAAACTTCAAAGCTGAATTCCAAACCCTACAACTATTGCAGACTCTCTGAATAAACTTATCTGAAAATATTGATTTGACTGTTCCCCGCACCTCATTCCGTGTCCCTTGGGGAATTACATCCTCATTCTAAATGACAGAAAATCACTGACATTGATTAGCTAGAGCAATATGACACAGATGCTAATTCATGTGATCCAAGAATCTCACAGCAGTCACCCTGGCAATTTCACAAACTCTCTCCAAGATCAGAAATTATGGCTGTTCAACATATCCTGGAAACAGTAAGAAAGCAACAAGTAAAAACACAGCAGGTACCAGGATGCACAACATAAAATGCCACTAACGCAATCCATCTTGCAAGACAAACACACTACAGAGACCCCAGATCTCTACAGTGATCCATGCTTCAGCAAACAGAATGTTTGCACAACATTTAATGTATTTGATGTAGTTTGTTCCTAAAATTCATCAAAGCCCTCATACAATATTGTATGTACAAATGTGTATTTGCAGATTAAAGTATTCATTGAAAGGTAAATGTATGAGTGAACCATGGTTTTAATCTTGGTAAATTTTAAAAATCAAAATTCGGAAAAGTTACTTTTTTGGTTTACAGCTCCCAGAGGCTCCCAGTTAGCATGTCCAACAGCCATGCTAGCTGGGGCCTCCCAGGAGTAACAGTCCAAACAAGAAAGATTCCCAATTTCTGCTAAAAAGATTCCTCTGAATCTCCCACGTGGAGAGATGTTTTAAGATGCAGCAACATGTTCATGTTGCAACATGAGACATTGTCCTGAATGCCTCATATATTGTCCTTGCACAACTATTTTTTGTATGTTCATCTTTCTACATATGGTAAATTGGGGAACTGCTATTTTATTCCCTTGTTTTAGGAGACCAACCGTCAAGCCACAGCACACTTTGACACAAGCCACTATAGGCTCATTAAAATTAATGGCACTCAACTAATTTAATAAAAAACAGTAGTTCAAATATTTCGAGTATTGCTACTTGGGAATCCAAGCAGCCATGGAACCAAACCTGTTCTTATCTTTCCACAAAAGCCTGTCAATATAACATTAAGAAACCATATAGCATGTTTATGTGAAGGTGTTGATATGGACTGGACACAAGAGGATAAACCTCTGTTGAGCACTTGCACATTGAAACAGAGGAGCTACAGTATTATTGAGTTCACTGACACTGTAAAATGGAAATACAAAAGATAAATGTGGAAACACAATACAGTAAACAGATGAATACAGTAAACAACTGAGAACATGGGAGGATGGGACACTGTAGGCTCGATCATTCTACATTAATATCAACAAGTAATGTGGAGACTAGAAAGATTCAGCAATTGTTTAGTCCTCATGTTCTGTCATACAGGAACCCACTCACCAAATGCTTACAACTTCAGTTGCCAACTAGTATAATACACCATATGGACATACAGTATTTGGAGCAATTAATCCAAAGTCACACTTGGGAGCTTGTAATACAAATAGGCAACTATATAGGGTTGTATCCAAATACTTATACTAATCAGTTTGATCTCCCCTCATCCCTCCCTGAAATATGTTTGATGTTGGATTTCAATGAACATATATGTGTGTCATGTCATTAAAGCAAAGACGGGAATCATGCAGCCTTCAAGATGGAGTTGGACTTTGTTGTTATTGTTCAAGTCATTTCTGATTTATGGCAATCCTAAAGTGGACTACAACTCCCATAATCCCTCACCATTGGCTATGATGGTTAGGGCTGCTGGGAGCTGCTGTCCAACAACTCGGAGGACTGCATGATTCCCACCTCTACTTTTAAGAAATATTTCTATACTCTGAAAGTCAGAAAGATTTGTCTTATCCTGAAAGTTTCTAGCACAATATTTCCTGTCTTGGTCAACAGTCATTCTTTGGAGTCCTAAGCAAACTATATCTCCTGACTTTCAGTCCTTTAAGATAAGATGTCAGAAACTGACATAAACTATGATCACCTAAACATGAAACATTTTCTTTATTACTTTTATTTCATTTAAAACATGCTATCTGCATATCTATTTATCAATATCAAGAAAAGTTAACTGGTGAAAATGAGTTTTCTTATTAATCAACCTTTTCTTCTTTTTTCTTGCTCCTTTCCTCCTCTCTATTTTTCTTTGTCTGCCAAAAAAAATTCACTCGTTGTCATCATTAATGTTCAGCCTGAATGCAGTTTTCATTCTTTTAAAATGTTCATGACAACAAGTGATGGATGCTGGCCTTGGTACAGATTTGTTTTAAATTGCTGATGTCCTTCTCTTATGTCAGACACACATACATTTGGGACAGAAGTGGATTTGAAATGTTGGTATCTTGTGTGCTGTATAAAAAAAGATAATATGTCTGCTATTAGCCAGTTGTAGGTAGCAGCTTTCATGTCAGTGAATCTCATTTGGATTTTAATATGAACTTTAAAGAAGTTATCCAAAGTGCTATCATACAAACATGTTCATACCTTGGATAGCTCCAAGAGCAGACAATCAACTCATTGAAATGGGAGCCATCGGCTGCCACTGCTGCTTGCTGAGGGCTACTGAATCACAATATTCTCCTGCCAAGAGTGACTAGTAAGAGAATTTTGTTTTGTTTTTTGTTATTTTTATTGATACACATATTTGATATCATAAAACAACATGCAAGGATAAATAACAATAAACAAACCTAACTATGATGCCTATTTATTAACTTACTACTTTTACAGCTATTAAATATCCTAATACAAAGAAACTAGCACAGACAAGGAGAATATATGTCTTCCAACTTGCCAGCTAATGATAATAATGATCAAGTATTTCTACTTCCTCTATATTAAATATAAACTATTTAAGTTGCTTTATTATAGTGTCTACTCATAAATAGCACTTCTACCTATTGTTTCACTTTGCTATTCTTCAAATCCTAAAACTATTAAATTCCCCTGATTTTTCCTCATGTATTCATTAACTTATTTTCATTCCTCATTTTAAAAAAATCTAATCTTTTCTCTAACTAAATCATACAATTTTAACAACCAATATTCCTGTGAAGGCATGGCTGTGTCCTTCCATTTTTGAGTATACAAAAATCTAGCTGCTGTTATCATATGCAGATTGAGTCTCCCTTATCCAATGTTTGGGACTGGAAGCGTTTCAGATTTTGCATAATTTTGGATATTGGAATATTTTCCAGCTGCCTGTTTCTGCCTTGCAACCAAATGACCAGGAACTCTGTTACCACCTTGAAAGCAGAATCAGGTGGCTAGAAGGCTCTCCAGAGATCTCCTGTACAGTACTCAGGTCCCTTATATTAAATAAAATGGCGTAGTATTTTCAATCAGCTAGAAAAGATTCTAAAATGCAAAAATATACACTGAGCACAAAAGTTAGAATCATATAAGCCATCATATTCCCTATTACCATGTATGGTTGTGAGAGCTGTACAGTCAAGAAAGATAATAGGAAGAAATCAATTCATTTGAGACATGGTAGTGGAGAAGAGTGTTGAGGATCCTGTGGACAGCCACAAGAACAAACACATGCGTCCTAGCAGCAGATCAAGCCAGAAACCTCGCTGGAAGCCAAGATGACCAAACTGAGGCTGTCATACTTCAGACACATCATGAGAAGGGAGGACTCATTGGAAAAGACAATAATGCTGGGAAAGATGGAGGGAAGTAGGAAGAGAGGAAGGCCACATGCTAGATGGATGGACTCTATTAAGGAGATCACAGGTACGGAATTGAAGGAATTAAGCAGAGCAGTGGAAGACAGAGGGTCTTGGAGATGTCTCATCCATAGGATCACCATGGGTCGAGATCAACTCAAGGGCAGTTAACAACAAACAACAACAAAGAGACACATGAGAGACACGGCTGGAGAGAGAAGTGAGATTTCAAAAACCTGCCTTTTAAAAAAGCATGAAAAATAAGAGTGAACTTTCCATTGTCTGGGGCAGCAAGCGACAGGACCCGGGATGAGTGGCCTCAGCAGCAGCAGTACACTGATGGGCAGCCTGAAATCCAAGTTGGTCTCTCCAACTGCATTTCTCTGCAGCCCACAAATATTGCAACTTTTTTATATATAAGGGACCTGATTTTGGAATATTTGTTGGCTGCCCACTTCTGCCTTGTGAAAGAAAGACCAAGAGCACTGCCACCACCACCTCAAAAGTGGAAGAGGGCTGCCTAGAGATCTTCTGTACTGTAATCAGGTCCCTTATATAAAATAAAAAGGTGCAGTATTTACGGTCAGCACAGAGACACGAGAGATGCAACACTGCAGAGAGATATAGCTGGAGAGAGCAACCTGGATCTCAGGCTGCCCATCAGTGTGCAGGCCAAGGATGCTCTTCCTGGGTCTGATCACCCACCAGCATTTGGTGCCTCTTGCCACTTTCTTGCCATTGGAAAGTTCATTCTTTTTTTCATACATTTTTTTCTCCTGGCCATCAAAATGCCCTATGTTGGATAAGGCATTATTTGGCATATCTTTAGTATCTTCTGAACACCTTATTTAAAATTAGAAAACCATAGAACAGAGAAAAAAAATTCTGGACTGTTTCACACTGGATCTTTTCTCACTATATGCAAGTACATTGTTGCAGCAGCCAAAAGTACAGTGGGAAAAAGCTGCAGTGATGTATGAAGTGGGGTCTTTGATCCAGAATTAAATTGTGTTCCTGGTATAAGAAATAAATACAGCGAGCCCTTGATATCCACAGATTCTTTATCCACAGATCCAACCATCCAAGACTTGAATTATTTTTTAAAAAAAACTTCCAAAAGTAAATCTTGATTTTGCCATTTGATATAAGGGATACCATTTTACTACCCTATTGTATATAATGGCACTTGAGCACTCATGGATTTTAGTATAAGTGTGTGTCCTGGAACCAAACCACAGCGATACCAAGGGCCCACTATACCTTGAAGGTACCATATCCCATGTGATCTTGGAAGCTATGCAGGGTTCAGCCTAGTTAGTACTTGGAGGAGGCACTGCCATGAGATGCTAGGTGTTGTAGACTATGTTTCAGAGGAATGGACTGGCAAAACATTTTGGAGTATTTCTTGCTTAAGAAAAACTTATGAAACTGCTGAGGTTGCCAAAAGTTAACAGACAATCTGAAGGTGCCAAAAGTTGACAGACAACTTGAAGGTACACGTGCCCTTGCACACACACACAAACAATACACCTCCAATGTATAAACACTAAGACTTGCCTCTAAATTTAATAACTTAGTGTACTTGATGGATTCATATGTGATTTAATTATTCTTCATCATTTGGTATGCAGATTGCAGGAACCTTCCTAGCAGGATCTAAAAAGATTCAGTCCTGATATGCAAGAGCTGTCCACCTGCTGCTCATGGCTGTTTTTCAGCTGTGCTGGTTACATGTAGCTGTTGCATTAATACTTCATTTCATTTCCATGTTGCAATTATGAATATTTCAGCGAAACATTTTCTCCATTTCCTTCTCTATTTCTCAGTCCTTGGGTGAATGACCAGCTTATGCTACTTAGCATCTGAAAAATGGATGAAACATCCCCAAACACTGCAGCTATGTGTGAAAGAGCAGAAAGCTAGCTGAAGGGAAATCCATTATTCAGTAACTTGGGGCCTTTAACAACTTGACTACTTACAAAAGCAGAGCTTCAATTAAAAAAAAAAAAAAAGCACAGAAAGCTTCTTCAGCTCCAGGCAAAGCATTCTTTGGTAGGGTATAGATTCATTGGTAAAAAAGTATACTGAATGTGCTTTTATGAATAGCCTTACAAGAATTATCTAGCCAGTCAAGTGAACATCTAACTAATTATTCAATAGTATGCACAAATATAATACAACAGATAGCACACACTTTAACTAAAAATATAGTTATTATAGAGCAGTGGTCATGTTGACTGAAGGATTCTGGGAGTTTAGTCTAAAAATTATTTTTTCCAAGTTCTGAGCTGTTCTTGTGTGTCCTGTTTACACCACCAACTGTTATCTACCACAGCGTTGTATTTCAGATATAGCCAGCTACATTGCATTTCAAGGCATTTCAGCTGTGTTAATTTTTCTAATTATCCTGGCTAATTTACAGGTTACTAGGTAACAAGGACCTAACCCCTCCCCCCAGTAATAACTCACAGGGTTTGGTGACATGATCTCTGATTCTTTTCAGCAATATTTAAACAAACCAATGAAAATGAATTTAGAGCTATGATCATATGTACCCACTAAACTCAGGAGAAGCTACATCTAAGTAAATATGATCAGGACCTGGCTGACAAGTTGGTCTCTTCTAGGATGAATGATTTTTCACTGCTTCTGTCCTCAAACACCATTTCATGCTCTTATGGATACTCACGACATTCTTGCTCATCTGACTTGTCTTTGCAGTCCTCATCTCCATCGCATTTCCAGTTCAGGTGGATGCATTCACCATTGCCACACCGGAACTCATGAGCTGCACAGGTGCTCATGATTGGAGGCTTGAATTTGTGGCCACACTTCTCCATCAGCTCATCTGAGTGGTCTTCACAATCAGGCTGGTTGTCACAGACCCAGATCTGTGGGATGCATTGGCTGTTATTGCACTGGAACTCGTTGGGGTTGCATGTGAGAGGAGGGCATTTTCTCTCATCACTTCCATCACCACAGTCATCATCCCCATCACAGACAAAGATGGTGGCTACACAGGTCTTGTTGCTGCACTGGAACTCACTAGACGAACAGACTTCAGAGAAAAACAAAATAGATGAGTTAGCTGAGTTACTCAACAGAGGAATGGTAGGAACCAGGTGGCCTTTCAGTTGTTGTTGGACTCCCAGAAGTCCTAACCAGCACATCCCATGGTGAGAGAGGCCGGGAATTGTAGCACAACTACATTTGGAGGGCCACCCTATTCCTGTCCCTTCAGTAGAGCTTCTTTTTCACATTTTCAGCCAGTCTTTGAGGAGCCACTCTCATCCCAAACCTTTTCCATGGAAAACGCATGGAATGTGCATTGTCATTGCTAGCATCGTCTGTATGCTTTTAATAATTATATTCTCTGATCTATCCTGATGGCTCCATTCATTAATCTGAAAGCATTAATCAAAACTGACCTTGCTAACATCAGCTACATCCACTATTTGCTCTGGATGAACCACATTTTAGTGCCCATTCTAGCCCTTTTTGGTTTTACCATTCTAAATAACTTGAAGTTTTCAGAAAACCTGGCCATTTTCTGCACTCCCAGTTATCAGCTGCTGGAACCAACAAAGCTTATATGTGGAAAAATTATTAGGAGAGCAGCAAATGGATAAAGGACATTATTCATACACATGATGATCAGAAATGCTGTAAAATGTATTCAAATGAAGAAAGTCTGGTTTTGTTGTTTCTAGGAGCCCTGGTGGTGCTGTGTTAAATGCTGGTTCTGCAACCACAACATTGTGAGTTCAATCCCAGATGGCTCCAGATTGACTCAGCCATCCATTTTTTCACAGGTGGATAAGATGAAGACCTAGCTTGTTGGGGGCAATTGGCTAACACATTGTAAACTGCTTATAGAGTGCTTAGTTCACTATGAAGCAGTACAGAAGTGTAAAGTGCTGTTGCTATTGCTAGTTCATGGGCATTTTGCTTCCAATTAATCGATGAGGGATCACTGTGGTTCATGTTATCCATATCCCTAGGAGTGTCACTGGAATTACAGGAGGAAGAGAGGTGTTTTCAGTTTTGCCTTACCAGAAGCTCAAGAAGTTGCTTGAAATAAAGTGGGCCCTGAAGGGTGAAGAGCCATTGAGGCTAGGTTAGGCTGCTGTGAAGGGCAGTCAGAAAGGTTTTATGTAACCAAGAAAGGGACAAAGAGTATCCTTAATTAAATTGTTGTAGTGTCCTGTGGGAGACATAGTATTTGATGACTAGTGAAGTCACAGGGAACCAGAAGGGTTATAAGATAACAAATGTTTAATAGAGGTTCTGTGAGAACTTAGTCTGCAAGGGAACATATATAAAGCTATAAAGAAACATTACAAAGACAAGCTAAATAAACTGTTAAATTGTGTAGCAAATAATGTATTTAATAATAATAATAATAATAATAATAATAATAATAATAATAATAAATTTATATTCTGCCTTTTCCCAGGGGAATCAATATACACAATTTCCATTGTGAACATCATCCACTAAAAGAGGTACTGTATTCAGCCTAACTTACAAATAAATTTCTTATTTTGTTTCAACAATCAGCTGTCTGAAATGATTTCAGAAACACATTAAAATGCTACCAACATTGAGCAAAGTCTTTTAGGTTTGGGACACATTAGATAGTGGGTGTGTGGCTGTCAAAGAATAGTTGGTGCCAGCTTGAAAAACTTGAAACCCAGAGGGCTGACATCTAAAGAGACCTATAGTGCAGGAGGCACTTAAGAGAGTCCTGAGTTTGAGTCTTGCAGTGAATTGGTGGGATAATGGCCAACGCCTTCAGACAGTTGGTGGCTCATATTAAAAAGGAGTGAAAGATTTTGAGAGATTTTGGCAGTACCATGTTGTCACGGTCACATATTGGTGCAGCGGTGGGATCAAAAAGATCCATTTGACTGCCATCCAAGAAAGTAGTTGGCTGGATGAGTCTCACCATCACAGATGCCTATCCCTGCACTTTTTCAAGGGGTGTGTGCGGATTGGGGAAACAATCCTGGTTCATTTGCTTATGTTAACTGAATGAATGTTAATTCAATTAAACATATGCAAATTTAATAATGTCTGTTGTCTAGCACTGAGACTGAACTGGACAGGGACAGAGGGAGGCCAGATGGTCCAAAATCTCTTCCAACTGTAAAAGCAGCCAGGTGGCAAATTTAAAGGGAGGAATCCCTGAACTGCAGGTTGATAAAACAGTAAGTGTATACTGGTCAACTCTAAGGAAAAGAACAACAAAACCATAGGGTGTAAAGAATACTGTCATGGCCAGATAGGGAACCTAGAAATACAGGTCTACTACTTAATAATGAGGGGCTCGATGGGTCAACAAATGAAGTGTGGAGCATTACTTTACAGGCTTCTTGTCTGTACTACAATATACTCAGCTCTAACTTCTGGCGTTTCCTGGGTGCCAGTTTAATTCTCCTCCACATGTAAGCAGATTCTGCAATTTTACAGCCGGTCATTTTGAACACATTAAGAAGGATGCATGGGCCAAACATTCACCGAGGTACGCAGGGATTTTGCTTCTGAGTTGTACTGATAAGTCCCTTTGCAACACACTGAAAATTTCTCTGGAAGTCACCATGTGGCATTTACATACAAATGAGACTGTTCTGAGCCATAAAGTTATGCAGGATTTCCTCCCTCCCACCACTGCCCTCCCATCTCTGCGTGCCTGATTTAGAGCTGAACCAGAGGAAGCAGTTCAGATTAAAGCTTCCAGGTGTCCTAGCTACAGGCGATTAACGGTCACTTTGATTACCAAAAGAAAATCCATCTCCTCACCCTTGCCAAGAGCTCCCACTGAACATGCTTAATTGTGTGTAATTTGCTTGGTTATTAAGGGGGAAAACCTGTTTCAGTAATTTGAAAGATCCATGGGGAAATGATCACTTTTACAAATTATGCAAAATGAAATTTCAGTCTTGGAAAACAGCTCTTTTAATTGGTGCGGGCAAGGAGTATTTCATCAGAAACAAGATTTTCCTTAGTAGTAGCTGAAGTATATTCTGCTCCTTCTGCACTATTCCCATTATAAACTGCTCAATTTACCATTGTCTGAGAGAATAACCACTGTAGTGTAGTGGTTAGAGCATTCAACTATGACTCTGGAGACCAGGGTTCGGATCCTGGCTCGGAAATGTAAACTCACCAGGTGACCCACAAGTCAGACTCTCTCAACCTCAGAGGATGGCAATGGCAAACCTCCTCTGAAGAAACTTGCCAAGATTTGTCATCCCTAAAACAGAAGGCTAAATGCCAAAGAAAGTATGTAAGTGCTTACTGAAAATACACTTGCTCTATTAAGCTATAGAGCAGGGCAGGGTGGTTAACGTTTATACTAATAAAAGAAGCAATGGGAGGACCATCCCTAATCTTTCCTTGCCACACTTTGTTGCTTTAAGTTATTTTCCTCTAGCCAGCTGTAATACTCCAATACACAGTGAGCCAGCAGGGTGAAATGGATTCAGAACAGTGGAGTACATTAAGATAAGGGAAAGGGAAAATGAAGTTTCCCCTTCTTTCCTCTGCATACTCATTTTCATTTTTTAAAAAAAGTTAATAGTGGCCCCATACAGACAGGCCAAAATAAAGCTGCTTCGGGTCATTTTGGAGGTATGCTGTTTAATTGATGCATGCGTCCTAAGAGGCCAGAAGCTGCACCAAAGCTGCACTCCAGTGTTGTTTTTTGTGGGTTTTTTGGGCTATGTGTCCATGTTCTAGCAGAGTTTCTTTCTGTCGTTTCGCCAACATCTGTGGCTGGCATCTTCAGAGAATGCACTCCAGTCTTTAGGATGGGAATATGGGTTTGGCCTGGCTTCTGGCCTCTTAGGATATATACCACTTCTCCCTCCTTAGAAGAATACACAAATATGTGTTAATTACATTTGTATCTGTCTGGTTTTGCCTTAGGTAAAATACCCACGTAAATCTGGAAACAGGCTGGGGTTCTAGTCCCCCCCCCCCAAATCCTATTTAAACAACATAACATTATTCTTTATCTGTAATGTATTTCTGTGTTCAAGGGATAAAATGAGGTTTCAAGCAAGCTAAAGCTAAAGATGATCACATATTTTACTTTCTCTTTGGTCTACATTTAGAGCCAATAGCGGTGCCAGCACCTTTGTACCATGGAGTAGGTGTATGCAGAACTTAGCAACTGAGTTAAGATTTCCTGAGTTTTAGAAGTGGAAATCTGAATTATATTGGAATTTGTTTTGTTTATACATCTCAAGGTTCAGACTGCTCATCTGGGGACTGCAACCTTGAGTGCCTGTGAAACTGCTCTAGCTTTTCATAAACAGCCTATAAACAATTCTTCACATGGAATATGAAGCCTTGAATTCAGCAACCAATAATGATTTTTTCAGAAGAATGATATGAGCAACTAGAGGATGATTAACCTCTGTCAGCCTTCTGGCACTCATTCTCAGCTTCCAGATGTCTATGATTTCAGAACTTTATGACACTAGTGGACACAACACCTCCCATGGCTACCTTATAAAATACTTCCTAGCACTGCAGAGGAAACCACCTCTCTTGGTTTTCCAGTATCCTGTTCTTAATTGTCATTTGATAAAATTTGCCACTTGACCTATTCATTTGGCTTAATGGCTCATCAGTTGCCATCTTAGAGCATCACTCCTATTCCCCCATTAGATAATAATTTACAGTAGCATGGACAGAAGCTTTCCTGAAAAGTTCAGACTATCTTGATAAATGTAAAAGATGCTGTGACTACACACTACTAATGTAGCCCTCCATGTTGCATAGAGGAAATTGCATTTGTAGCATTTGAAAGAACTGGCAATCAAAGAGCAAAGTTTACATATGCTCTTATCTTCCAATACATCCCTCTCCCATTTGGCAGGAGTGTAGCAAATTACATAATTAATCTGTGAATTTATTTCCATTTCAGGGAGCTAATGAGCATCTCTCTTTCTTTCTTCATTAACTTGTCTCCAAACCTTCCTTCCTCATGCATACCTTTTCTCTGTCCTTTGAAATCTGCTAAAAATGCAAATCAGAGAATTCTTCACATATGCATTAAAATGACCCTTCACCAACAGATGATACATAGTACAACAGTTCTGCCTTATCTCCTCTGTGCCTACCTATTTACCTATGTGCTCTGCCATCAAAGTCCATCTCAAATCATTAATGGATGAAACACTAAATGATCACAAATGAGGTATGCTGGCTTTGTAATGAGCCATCTGTTTATAATATTTGATTTTACTAGCTGTTATGTTATGAGCTCCTTAACTTGTAAACTAGGAGAAAATATATTGATCTCTCCCACACTTTCTTAAGAGTTCCAAGATCTAAGGGAAAAAATGCTATATTTGTAAATGCAGAAACTACTTTAAAACATAAAAGGTTCTGAAAAGTAATTTTGGATAAGGAGGAGTTTGAGGGAATAACAGTAGAAATCAAAGCAATAAATAAATCTTCCTTCCTTTCCTTCCTTTTCCTACTCGCTCTCTCTTTCTCTCTTTTAAATATGAAGGTGTACGGGAGGGCCTCTGGATGGCTTAAATAGCCCGAAGGCACCAGATTCCATCTAATCTTGGAAGCTAAGCAGGGTCAGTCCTGGTTAGTACTTGGTTGAGAGATTACCAATGAATAGTAGGTGCTGTAGGCTATATATCAGAGGAAGGAATTAGCAAAGTCACCCCTGAGTATTTCTTGCCTGAGAAAATCCTATGAAAGGGATTTGTCTTGAATTGACAGACAATTTGAAAGCATGCCGCACACACACACACACACACACACACAAAGGACAGGGGGTCACAGGGTACCAACTGGTCTATAGACTAATTTATAAATCTAATGATCAAAACTGCCACATTTTATTGTCCAAAAAATGAAATTATGTTGTTGGAGTAAATAATGATGCTTATTTGCATAATACATTTCATTTGCTAACATTGGACTCTATCATAAGGAGGAGGCAAGCATCATTAAAACATGTTTAAAATGTGGTAAATTGGGGGGAAGATTATCACATCCCTGCGTGCTTCTCCCGTTCGTATCCCATGCATAAACTGTAATGGATGCTTTTTTGTGGGTTTTTCGGGCTATGTGGCCATGTTCTAGAAGATTTTCTTCCTGACGTTTCGCCAGCATCTGTGGCTGGCATCTTCAGAGAATGCTTTGCCTGGAAAAAGTGGGTCTATATATACTGTGTGAGCCTGAGAATGTAGGAGTGATTTGCATGTGTATTGTTCTGTTGCTGATGGCAGGCCTCAGGCTGGGAGGCTAATGCAAAAGAGGATTAATGTTGCTACTTGGTGATCATTATCTCGCTAGGAAAGTCCCTGACCTGAGGAAAAGAAGAAGAAACCCAAGAAAACCCTTAAAGTGAACAAATTTGGCTACCAGTCCGAAGAACAGCAAAATAAGGACTCAGCCAAATGCAATGGGAACCCACTTAGTGTCAGGGGCTTTCCCACAGCATATTATCACATTAGCAGATTAATCCTCTTTTGCATTAGCCTCCCAGCCTGAGGCCTGCCATCAGCACAGAACAATACACATGCAAATCACTCCTGCATTCCCAGGCTCACACAGTATATAGACCCACTTTTTCCACGCAAGCATTCTCCGAAGATGCCAGCCAAAGATGCTGGTGAAACATCAGGAAGAAAATCTTCTAGAACATGGCCCGAAAAACCCACAAAAACCATGGATGCCAGCCATGAAAGCCTTATACTTCACATTGTAATGGATGCGTCACTGGGAGTTTCCGTTATTACCCAATGACACATCCATTACAGTTTACGCATGGGACATGAACGGGAGAAGTGCGCAGGGGTGTGATAATCTCCCCCCGATTGCGCTATTACCATGTTTTAATCATGTTTTAATGATGCTTGCTTCCCGTGTGAAAGAATCCATTAACTGTGTTCCTGCATGCAGTTGTGTAAAGCATAAGGTATCAGAGATCAATAGGTATGTAAGGGCACCCTGCTGTTTCCACCTCTCCATTTCTTCAGCCTGTTGGTTTTTTGAATAAAACCTAAATTCAGTTGACAATCCCAACTACAGTAGACCCATTGAATCAACAGTATTTCCTTAATTGTTGAGTTACCATTCAGCAACTGATTTAATGGGTCTACTACAGTGGTGTCACTAGTGTTGGTTTTACCCCAGTGCAGTAACTCATGTTGTCACCTCCAGGCTGCCTGGCGCACACACCAGCCACCACCATCCAGCATCCAGGCTGCCTCTGCCATGGTGGGGGTTGGACTGCTCCTGCTACCCCAGTTTTTTCTGGGTCTGGTAGAGCTTCTGAATGAGTGTGTGAGGGAGGCAACTCACTTTCCCATCCAGTCAGCAGGCTGGCCAGACTTGGAAGACAGCTCTTTCTCACTAGTGGCCACCAGTGCAAATGGAGTGCTTCTGCCACCCAGCAGCCTTTCTCCCACCATCAGACCTAGGAGGCGCTTCCAGGCAGCAGGAGCAGACCACCCCAACCAGTGGCCATAGCCAATGGATGGGAGAGGCACCCTGGCTAGTGGAGAGAGTGGGAGGGATAGAATTTAGGGTAGATGGGGGTGACTGTCCCACCGGGTGTTAATCCCCCATCTGAGTGTCACCTAGTATGGCCCACACATCCCTGGTCTATTCTAACTGGGCTAGAAATTGGGTTTAAGCCTAAGTGCTCTATTTGCTGGACCAAACAGTGTGTTAATTCTATGGTCAGTCCAACGCTTGTGGAAAGCAAAGATAGAAGAACAGACCCAAAGCTGCTGGAAATTATCTTGCTATTTGAGCTAGAAAATCCAAATGGTTTTCACCAAGGGAGCAGATAAAGCAAAGGGACTTGACAAAAGTACTCTTTAAAAGCACCCCTAACCTACCACTGGAGGGACTGGCATTTCTGCTTTGTGAAAGAAAGGTGTAGAAACAGGAGCAGGCTTTCCAGAGGGTTAGAAAGGTTTAAAGAGTTCACAGAAAGTTCAAAACAGATTATAAATGACACTAAACTATTTAGTTTTTTTTTAGTTAACTGACTAAAGCCAATTTATCCAATTAACTGGTAAATCAATCACTGAATTGATAAGACAGACAAAAGTAGTTTGATAGTATTTTTAAAAAATGTAGTAGCTTTTCCCTCAAAAAATATCATGCATTGTTGTGAATATATATGCATACAGTTTCATGGCCTTTTCACAGAGGGCAAGTCCAATCCAAATACATTTTTCAATATGCCACTCACGAAATGATTTACCAGGTCATTTAGTGTTTTTGGTCCTCTGTACAAAATTTGCAATGCAATGAACAATTAGTATTCTCAGAATGTTGCTTTCAGTTTGTACTATAATTGTTCTGAAAATGGAATGATATAAAATAGACCTCTAGCTTAGATGAACCCTCTCAGCTATACTGCCAATTTCACAAAGACTGCCATTCCAGAAACTTCCCCAGAGACAAACAAGTCTATACAACTAACTGATTATTTGCCAAAGTATTTGTTATGCAGTAATATTGTGCTGAAGCTGCTAATATTTTCTTCCTGACGTTTCGCCAGCATCTATGGCTGGCATCTTCAGAGAATGCTTTGCCTGGAAAAAGTGGGTCTATATATACTGTGTGAGCCTGAGAATGTAGGAGTGATTTGCATGTGAACATTTTATAGCAATATGAATTAAGGAAGCCATAATTCTAAAATGACTAAAGTAACATTTTGGAACAGATTCTTTGAAGCCATTATATATGCTGTTACAGAGCTCCAAAATAATCTGGAAAGTAAAGGCTCATAAATGCTCATCTTGTGCCTCAGTGCTGTCTTCAGTAAGGAACTTTTAAATTAATGCACTGTCTCATAAACCATTTAGTAGTTCTTTCTCTAAGCCCCAGAGAGAGGTCCAGAAATGGAGTGGGGATGAAGGATATAAGCTACAAGAGTGATAGAGAAGGCCACAGGAAGGCACAGGTTGCCCTGTTTAAAGATGAGAAGGAACACATCCCCATGCTAGACTGGAAATTGGCCTTGCTGTAAGAAGCATTGCCCTCAATGATATACTAGGCTGCGTAGCTGCCTGGGATGCAGGGACTACTTCCACCCCATTGTATGTCTTCCTGGATGTCAACAGTCTGCACCTGCACTTTACACCCCCCAAAACTATAAATGACTGGGAGGTCTTTTTTTGTATCTTTAAAAAAACAAGACATTGTTTATGGGTAAATACAAGTCCCAGTGTATGTGTTAAAAAATACCTGAAAATGGTCAGTCAACTCCCTTGCAAACTTCTGGAGGTGTAGTTGGTCATTCCTATGCCACACACACCCCAACATGGGGTGCGGGTGTGGTGATGGTGAGTTTGGCACACATAGTCACTAGCAACCACATTGGGAATCCTGGTAGACCACATGTAGCCTATGAGCCTAAGCACAATTTCCATTCTGGTGATACACCAGTAACTTGAAACCACTAATCCATGCTGGAATTAAAGGCACATTGGCTTCTAAAAATGGAAAACAGAAATAGAATTATGGAGGCCAGGAGTAAAAAAAAAAGCAGTATTGGGTTATTCTTTTATTAAGAACACCCAAAATGCCACAACAGCGTATGACCTTTTTGAGTTCTTCAGAGCTCTTCATCAGGGACAATTTTTTTAGGGGATATGGGAAATCTGGCTGCTGGTGTGGCCATTAGGTCTCCAATGAGGCACAATGTGGTAATCTCAAAATGGAGACTGATGATGGAGAGAAGAAGCTTTAAGTGTGAAATTTTCACTGAGTGCTGAAGACAAAAAGAGATGGATGAAAGTCAGAGCTCTCTCAATTGTCCTGGCCAAAGTACACAGGCTTCTGAGTTAGCTTCCAACAGAGACATGGAGTAATATGACAACCTTTATATCAGTAACACTCAAGATTAAATGAGGTGATGCAATTTCTGAACAATTCTAAAAATACAATGATTTTTTAAATAAAGGATATGCAGGAATCAATAATTGCGCTAGTTTAAGAAATTCTGGCAGTGGTGTTATTAGCAGACAACATGATATCATGTCAAGCAGAGACCTTGAACAAGAGATACTGGAAAGAGCAACATTATTGTATCATGATATATCTAAATCTTTATAGTCATGGTCTGTTGCAGAAGTTGTAATTGATTTCCCCCTATGTTCATAAATATGATAAAGCAAAATCAAGGGTATAAAGCTTTTAAAGAGAATAATTTTGATGATTTCAATTTGGGGATAAATTATAATTTTATAGAATAAAATTATCAGTGTCTTTCCACTAATGATAAGCAATGTGACCTTTAATTTAGATTTATGTTGGAGTAGTTCTGAGATATGGGGAAGAGAGATCATTTTTAACCATTAAACATTTTGATCTATAAAGTGGACACACTAGCTGTATTTGCACATAATGATAAACCAAGATTTAGCACAGGGGTGGGAATCATGGGGCCTCCAGCAGTTGCTGGACTGCAACGCCAAGGAGCCCTAGCTAGCATTGCTAGTGGTGAACGGATGCACTGTTATTAGCCAGTTTGCAAGCCAAGCACAGCTGTTTTTTTCTTCTCTGCTGGCTAGCTCTGGGAACTGCAGGGATCAATGCCCACCCTCCAGTGTGGCAAGGGCTTTGACAGAGCAACGCAAGGAGCAGCAAATTTCTAACCCCTCACCCCTTCTTCCTGAGGTGATTGCTCCACTAAAATTCATAACAGGACTGGCCCTGAATGCATATAATTGCATAATTGTATAAGAAAGAATTATTATCCACTTGTGTCCAGTGTAAGAACGCATCCATGGAAAGGTTTATGTATGTTTATATATGTGGACATCTAAGTTGTCTAACTTTAAAGATGGTATGAAATACAATTTCTGAAGCAAATAGCCTGAGTATAAGTGTGCCCCAGGAACATGTCTATCCAAAGCAGAGCGGAACCTGCTTCCAACCTTCCATGCCCACAGGCTGCTTTCAAGTCAATGGGCAGAATAAGAACAAACTAAGCTGTAAACAATATCCACTTCAGGGGGAGAACCTTGCAGCTACAGCAGCCGACTCCCAGCACTGCAGCCCTTCTGAATAATGATATACGAAGCTATGTTCAAATGTTCATAGTATAAGATAGTGAGGTCATTGCCCCATATAAACTTACTTCCACTAATTTAATTCCCCTGAAGGGAATTTTCCACTATGCCAAAGACTGCTGCACTGCAAGACCTAAATATTCATAGCATTTAGAACATTTTGTCATTAAATCCACTGAAGCAAAGGGGGAAAAATCAGCTGGAGTGTGACAAAAAAGAGAAATAGTCCCATGGGAGGGGGAAAAGGAGATAGTCTCCTTCTCCTACAAACCATATTTGAATAAAATACAAAGTAAATACATTATAAAACAGTATGATGGAAAATTTAGTGTTAATAGTATTTGTTAATTTTATTCTGTGCATTTTGTCACTATCCTCTTTATACACACACCAAAGAACTCAAAGGAGGGGATCTGTACACTCTTCTAATGAAGATCCAATCAGCAACATAATCCACATCTTGATTAATATGGAGTTGTCTTTCTTGATAAAATATGAAAGGGAAAATTCCTATCTTCAAGAGTTGAGATACCCCTTCTTTTTACTGCATGCCTTGTAACAAACATCAGCATACCTAAGGCACATGTCTGGCCTATGAAATGCAATTAGTTCCTAAAAAATATTTGTAAGTGTGCCTTGGACTTTCTGCTGCTGCTCATGTCTTCCTGCACTGCTCTCTGGCTTTTTCATTACAATAGGATAATATAGCCAAACCACTCATGGTTAGTAAGAATACGACACATAGAGCTATGAATTTAGTTCTGTGCTCTGCTGACCACAGATGAACCAGATCAGCCAATCCTTGTGTCCTTTTACTAATGACTAGCCACAGTCTGACTAGGAGGAAATATGAACTTCTATTACACTTTTACTAACTATGAAATCAGACAGCCTCACAAGGAGTACATAGGATATGTTTTACTAAACAGTTTTACTAAACATGAAATTTGATGTCACCATACTACAGCAGAACAGTTCCCTTTTGCAGAACATATGCCTTCCAGAGACTAGGCCTCTTTCAAGTAAAACGTTCCACTCAAATACACTTTTTTTTTGTTACAGGTAAAAAATCTAGGGGGAATTTTAAATGAAATGAGGTAAATGTTAAGCAAAAGGACAGATTTCTCAAGCAAAAGTCTTTGATAAATAAAATAAGGCAGAAAGAATACTACATCCTTGATTTTCCATGCCGTTCAACTATTGGACAGCTGGAAGGATTAATGTTTGTGTATTATGCCCTGGCTATTGAGAAATTAAACACAGTGTACAGCTGCTGCTTTATCACTGCTTAAGGTATTAGAGCTCCTCCGAAAGCAGGAGAAATTGCAGAGAAATCCTCATTGTTAAGGAAATATCTCATCCTATATTCAAATTTATCCTGGAAAGGTTCACAAGGAAACAAAAATAAAAAATAGAAGTGCATTTGCTAGATTCACCCACACATCAAAATGAGAGTGGTTTTTGGCATTAACACATAATCTCTTTGTCATAATTAAATGCAAAGCAGTGCATTCATGGCACATTAAATTAAATGACACTTAAATTACACACACAAAAAAAGATGCATGTTACAAAAGCTCCTCCACTTGCTAAAGTGTCTGTTTTAAGTCAGAACAAGGAAGGCCAGTATAATACAGGTGTATGGAGAAATTCTCAATATGACTCCTATTAGCATGACACAGAATAAGTTTGCATTGTTATGAGGTCAGGGCGATGAAAAGTAGTTTAGAGGACCAAGCACAAAGTTAGCTATGGACTTTTCTGGAAAGCCTAAAGCAGAGGTGGGAAACCTCAAGCTTGATTCCCCATCCAGTCTTCTGGAGTTCCTCAGATGGACATGTCCCATAGCACCACTGTTGGGTGGTCTCCCAGATTTTGCACAGCCTCCCCTCTCGCCACTCATTCTAAAAAGCCAATAGGCTTAGGGACTGGAAGCGAGAGCCTTAAAAGTTAAAACATACTGGTGTTTTTGATCCCATCATTTTGCCTTCACCCCAGAGAACATCTCTTAAAACTGAACTTGGTTTTCAGTCTAAAACAGCTTCCCATCCTTGCCCCAGAGTAGTGGTTCTCAAATATTGGTCCTCCTGATTTTTTAGACTTCAGCTCCCAGAATTCTTGACTGTTGGCCAAGTGAGCTGGGGCTTTGCGGAGTTGAAGCCTAAAACAGCTGGAGAATTAAAGCTCAGGAATTATTGCCCTAGCCTAGAGCAATTATATTTTCTTTCATCCCCAGGTGCCAAGCTATAGAATAAAGGGATTTGATTTGATTTGATTGTATACAACAAATAGAAGAATGCTACAGCTGCTTTACCATGGGAAATTTGAGAAAGTCAACTTTTGGTTCTAGGAAGTACACAGACCCCATACATCACATGTAACAAGTACAGTATATGAATTTTGGTCCAAAACACACTACTGAAATAATCCATCTTGAGACCACTTTAACTGCCCTGGCTAATGCTAGGGAATACTGGGAACTGTCGTTTTGTGAGACAATTAAGTTTTCTCTGTCATAGTGCTCTAATGCTACAATAAAACTACAGTTCCCAGGATTCCCTAGCACTGAGCCAGAGCTCAGTTAAAGCAGTCTCAAATTGAATTATTTCTGCAGTGTATTTTGGACCTTGGTTACAGGCACACATTACAGGAAGCCACCGTGTTTCCCAGTCATGGTGAAATGTGCATTTATCTTAAATGATGTTTACATGTGATTTATACTCATTTTTGCATAGACGTGAGAGCCAGCTAGGAGGTTTGTGACATGGCCCATAAATTAATACAATAACGCACATCATACAATAGCAGTGTATTATGGAAATAATAGATGAAAGAAAATGAATCATGGGACAAACTACCTTCCCCTCATTCAGCTATCACAGAAAGTGCACCCATGCCATAATACAGTAATAAGAACATTTTATTCTGTAAGAAAAAAAAAATGAAACAATACGTGTATTATTTAGAGAATAATAGGGACGGACATTAAGACCCAGTACACTTCAAAGTAAGGAACCTGATCACTTGTGTGCTTTGTTTCCACAGGATAACCTCAAAAGAGTATTAATTCATTAACTGCATTTGAAGATCCTTTTGATCATGCTATGAAGTACACCATGTAAAACAGCACACAGTATTTCTGTGGTCAGAATGAACACATATCGAAATGGCTATTGGGAAAGAAAGGGGAGATGGAATTTGCTTGTTCTCTTTCCAGCATTAGTAAGAGACACTTTCAGTAAAATTCTTGCTACTCTCCAATGGTTCCCTGATAAAATCATCTCTTCACCTACCCAACCCAATAGATCAATGGAAAGAGATATATCCTTCTAAGAATATGGATATTTCATCTGGAAGACCACTAAACTGCAGGTGGTTTTGTTCTCAGAGCTCAATTACACCAGACAGACTGTGTTATTGGTAAATACTGATTAAAGCTAAAGATCTCATAGTCAATGGGAACACTTAAAGTCAGATTAGCTGCTATTCCTGTCTCCCTTGAGGGGTAGCAACAATGAGAATGTGAAAAGGAACCGGTCCTTTTTTCTGTTTCTGGGTTAGTACAGATGTGATGTAACCACTTAGTGAACCAGTCTACCATATCATCCCCTTGAGTGATAAAGAACAGTTTAATTATTCTTGAGCCTTCACACAACTGTGATCAGGGGCCAAATGATGGTACAAGTTCCCCTTGTGACTTGGCAGAAATGATATTTTGCAAGCAAGTTACCATTTGGTAAATAGTGCTATATATTCACCAGGGAGATTGCCAACTGATCTCTTTTTCATATATAACACATTGGTCTTGATAATGGGAGCCACAGCCAGGAAAGATTAGCATTTTCTAATCAATAAAAAATGTGCAATGAAAAATAAATAGAATTAAGGGTTGTAAACACCGTCATTATTAGTCTTGGGGGATTGGATGGGGCAGAGAAAATTGATAAATCGGCAGGCATTGGAAAAATAAATCTTTGCTACATGCAAATTTTTAGCTTAAATTAGCAGGAAACCATACCTAGGAAGGGAAGTAAATTGTAAAATACCTATTGTGTTACTCTAACAAGGAAGATTATAGGTATAGTCTGTAATGCAATCAATATAATCCTTTGTTTCATGCTCCTAAATTTTACCTTGGATTTATCCATGGGTCATATCAAAAGCCATAATTTTGGCCCTAAAGTTTGCCATTGACTTATAATAATAATTAATAATTTGTTTTTTTATATACCGCTATTCCAAAGATCATAGCGGTGAACAGCAAGTAAGCTAATTTGCCCCCAACAGTCTGGGTACTCATTTTAGCGACCTCGGAAGGATGCAAGCCTGAGTCAAGCTTGGGCCCTTTTGCTGGTCTTGAACTCGCAACCTTGTGGTTTTGAGTGAATGGCTGCAGTACAGGCATTTAACCACTGCGCCACCAGGGCTCCTTATACATGAGGTAGACTTATAATTGAGTACATACAGTACTTAGATTTGTTGTGTTCACATTCCCTTGTTAACTCTGCCTGCTCCTATTCTTTGGATGCTTAACCTTTATTTCTAAATGCTCAATGACGTTTTAAGTTATGCCAATGCTAGAAATTTGGGGACTGAAGGAAATTTTCATTTAGGGAGGCAGAATATTTAATTGGGTGAGAATATGCCCTCATTTTTCCTTCTGCTGGTAGCTACACCCCTGCCAATTTTCCACAAGGAGGTTGTGGACCGGCTGAATGCACAAACATTGGCACCATAAAGTCAAATTTGGTGATACTGTAGAGGCAGCATTAAGCTCTTGACAAGCCTTCTGTGAAGAAAGTTGTCCATGACTGCTCTACACATCTATCAGTGTCTACAGTCTCTATGTGTTCACACACTGCCCCCCATTTCTTTTTATATGTACTTACAATAATAGGAATATTACAGTAGTATTCAACATACATGCTCATAGATTACCAGAGTATAGAAGGCAGACCTTATAAAACCATAAGTAAAAAGGGAATTTGGCAGTTGCTAGTACAGACGCATACAGCATTGAAAGAAATATAGTGAAACCCCCTTAATATCTGTTATGAGGCAAGCTGTGCACAAAAGAACACTCCCACACAGAAATTTTCAGTCTTTCCAAATGAAATTCATTTTCCTATTCAGTAAACCCTTGCATTCTACTGCTGTGGCATAGAAAGGTGTTACTACAGTTGTATTGTTTCTATTTATGTTTTAAATTTCTGTTGTGGTGAAATGGAGAGAGCAATCTTGTTAAATCCTCTAAGATACAAACTTCTTAAAGCTCCAAAGAAACTAAGACATGGGTGTTATTTCCCAAAACGTAGTGCTGTTTATATAGCTTTTAAATACAGCTGTTTTCACATTTCAGAGGATGATCTTGATAGCTGCAAATGAAGCTGCAGGAAAGGAGGAAAGGCAAGAAAAGGAAGCCTCTCCCCCACCTAGTAAGCTGAAAAAGAATAAATAGAGAGGTAACATGTCTCCCTGTCGTTCATATTGGAAATGAGAAAACAGCAAAGATAAGAGAAAAAAGATGGAAAAGATTCTGAACAGAAATGAAATGGAGATACTTAGAAAGTCTCTGTAGATAAGATTAGAGGGATTTTATCAGATTTGGATAACAGAAAGGATTAAAACCAAGCCTTTGAAATTTAGAAGTCTTGAAAACAGAAGAGACATGTCCATGTTCACCCAGAGAAAAACAACTTAATCTGACAACTGTATTCCATTTTGGAGAAAGAGAAACTCCAACAGTCCAAAATGAAAAGAAAAGCAATCTTTCAACCCTATGGTTACTTACTCATCATCAGAGGCAGCACGGATTTCAAAGAAGGCATTTTTTTGTGTTGCTACTGGAGTTTAATATTTTATTTCCTGGACTTTAACACTCTGTTTTCTAGAGCCCACATGGGCAATAGGAATGGCCTCTGCCTGCATTGATATCCCATCATGCCATCTTATCCGAGAACAACAATAACATCTTGACAAAATGAAGGCATGTGACATTAACATTGTTATATTTTTCTTTACTGTCATATTTTTCTTTTCCCTGTATTATTTTTAACACCGGGCTTTGCCTGATTAAGAAGCCAGTGGAGCTTCGAAAGTATTTTGTGCATTTTGGTTGGCGCTGTAAAAGGTCCGTGTTTTGTGGATTTTAATGTTACTGTACTTTTCTCATCATGGTTTACAATTTATTAAATGTCTTCTTCTTTTAAAAAATTAATAATCCAAGGCCTTTTACAGTAATGTAGACATACAAAAATTAGGAACAAAAACAACACATACATTATATTCATATATATATATATACACACACACACACACACACACACACACACATATACATACACATACATATATATTAAACTACACATACACTCCAGCCTGAATACTTAATCAAGTGGATTATCAGCCAATGGTGGCTTTCAACACATTTATGCAACAGACAAGGGCCTGTGGAATCAGTGTATCTTTCTATCCAATGTTAGTATGAGATATTCTACAACTCAATTTTTGATTTGTGGAGCTCAAGATTCTGTTCTGTTGCATAATGCAGTAGAAGTGCATTTACCCAGAACAGCTAGGCTAGAGAGAAAAGGGCAGAAGGATAATTTGGGGTTAGGTGCACTGAGAATATGAACAGCAGCATGGGTATGAAAGGTGTATTATTTAGACTCACTATTAGTGCAGCCAGCCTCGTCAACTCCACTTTCACAGTCTTTTTCTCCATCACATCTCCATGAGGAAGGAATACATTTGTTGCTGGAGTCTCCACAGCTGATTTTTTCAGCTAGACATACTTGTTTGGCTAGGGGGAAAAAACACATACTCAACAACTACATTTATTTTTTAAAAAAATGAGAGATGCATATAAAACCTGCCATTTCAAGAGTGCACCACATATTCATATACCATATCCAGTTTTTGCCTTTTTTCAGACAGAAACACATGCCAGCATAATGGGTGGTTTTGCTTTAAGAACAAAAAGAATTTTCCACACAAAGGTCTGAAAGCTTCATACTATGTGCTTCCTATAATTTTGCTTTCCAGAATGGATAAATGTCACCCAGATATTATGCAAAATAATTTCACTGGCACACTTCTGGGTGTTTATTGGCTTGCTCTATATTTTTGCTATGTAGAGCACAATAAGGGAGCTACAAAGGAGAGCTCCTTTCAAAGCCCAGCAGGCTGAATAATCAGAAAACTCCAGTACAGTATTTTACAGTATATGGAAATGGAAGTAGTTGTAAAACAGAAAAAATGCAACTCAACTCATTGGTGTACATACTGCTAGAGAGAGAGTTAAGATGTATAATCCTAAGCAGTTTAGATAAAGTAACAGCAACAAGAAAGGAAAATGACTAGTAGATCTCCAAAACAACCATAAAGAGTCTACTCCTGATTTTCTTTTGCAATAGGATTGTATCACTGGAGTACTCTTGAGTTACAATAGTAGTATAAGCTACAGACAACCCACAAAGCTGCTCTAAAAGTTACTGTAACTATGAATGTAAAAATGATGCAGGTGGAAAATTTCACAGAGTTATTATTCCTCTCTTGACTGTGGGAGAAATTAAAGCACCCTTTAAATGCTGCACAAATAGAATAAGACATAAGCTGCTTGGTCTGATATAGGAATCAAGGTATTAAAAGGTCTTCTTGTCTTTCCTCCTAAGCCCATCCTTCAACACTCCTTTTCTGTCTCTCTGGACAACATTTCTATTCAACCAGTCCAGCAAGCCTGCAGTCTTGGTTTTATCTTTGACTCTTCTCTGTCGTGTATCCCTCAGATCCAGACCACAGCCAAGGCTTGTAGATTCTTTTTGTACAATATTGCCAAAATCCAACCATATCTCTCCGCCTCTACTGCCAAGATCCTAGTCCATGCCCTAGTGATCTCACGACTGGATTACTGTAACGTCCTCCTGGCTGGGCTTCCTCTTTCTCACCTCCATCCTTTAATCTCTGTCCAGCATTCAGCTGCATGCATTATCACTTCCACCCACCGCTCTGACCACATCTCTCCTGTGTTGGCATCCCTTCACTGGCTCCCTCCCTTTCCGCATTCAGTATAAGCTCCTGCTGTCGACATTCAAAGCCCTCCATGGACTGGCCCCTCCTTACTTATCAGACCTTCTTTCTCCTCACCTTCCCACTCGGGCCCTCCGTTCTGGTAGTCAAGGGTCCCTGTCTCAGCCCAGGATTTCCTCTGCCCCATCCCGGATTCGCCCCTTTTTACTTGCTGCCCCTCACTCCTGGAACCTTCTTCCCCCACAAGCAAGAGACATCACTTCTTTAACTAGCTTCAAAACGGAGTTGAAAACCATCCTGTTCAGAGAAGCCTTCCCAGGCATTGCATAATTGTCGCTTACTAGCTGATGTTCTTTTGTTGCCTGTTTATCGAACCATTTCCTGTATTGCTATGTATTGTATATGTATTATCCTACTTGAGAGTATGTATTTTCCCTGGATGAAGATTAACCTTCCATTTTGAAGCCAAGCCCTCCCTCCAGTCAATCTGCCTTGGTCCAGGCCTCGGAGGTAGAGAGGAACTGCTGGACCTCTTACCCTTTCCCTCCACCACTCCCTTCTCCTTCTGTGTCATGTCTTTTTAGATTGTAAGCCTGAGGGCAGGGAACCGTCTAACTAAAAAGATTGCATGTACAGCGCTGTCTAAATTTACAGCGCTTCATAAATAAAGGTTAATAATAATAATAATAATAATAATAATAATAATAAGTATTCCCCACCCAACGTCCTAGTTCTTGTGAGTACCAATGTAAAAAGCCAAGGTTGATGTTTGTGGACATATTTCCTCTTGGGCCTGTTATCCAAGATCTAATGCCTTTACTCCTTTACTACGCAACCTAAGAATGGTTTTGTGACCATTTTTAAACATGGTAATGCTGACCCAAGCAGAGCTCAGAAAGGTTACTTTTTTGGACTACAACCCGAATGTTGGCTTGAGAATTAAGAGCTGTTGTCTACACAAATTAAATTTGTTCACCAAATTTTGGCACATAGCACTGATGCTGAAAAGCTAAAGTACATGCCGAGTTGGATTGACCCAAACACTTCACTGCCCAAGACAAAGAATGTGGTGCATCTCCTCCTTGCTTGCACAGAGGTGGAATGCACTGGTAGCAGAACTTTATTTCAACACTGTAGGTATGTCTGTACCCCCCCACACACACACTTGAAGGCAGCAGGTTTTCTTTAGAGGTTACCTTGCTATTGCTCCCTAACACTCAGCATTTGCCAACTTTCAGCAGACCCCCGTAGGCATTTCTTCTCTTCCCAAAATGTACCACAGGCCTGATATTAACACATAAAAAGGAACTGATGTCAGCCCCTCACTAAAATTCAGAATGAACTACAGATTTCAACAATATGCTGAAGAATTTTTTTCTCTCCACTGTACCTCCAGCCTTTGCTGCCATAACACAACAGAGTGAACTAAAGTTGCCTGCTATAAAATTTTATTGGTGGGCTTCCTATTTGAAAGCAATCAACACAACTTTACCTTCACCACACTGATTTCTTTCTAGTTATCATGCCCTCTAATGAGGATATGAAGGGCTACCAGGAATAACCATTAAAATAAAACATTTTATTCAGGCTAGAAAAGAAAGATTAAATCACTGTGGATGGGATACTGTCAGAAATTAAGCTAGTAAAGGGGATAGACTTTATTTCTGTTCAGACAAAAACTATGAGAGGGAGCAGAAGAACAGTTGCTCCTGTCACACATAATAAAGCAAGAAGCACATGTAGGGCTCTTAAAGATCACATATTCCAGACTACATCCAAGGATACGATCAAACTTAATTTTGTAGCCATCTCTCAAAAGCAAGACAGTGGTAGGGCTGAAAGATGTCTTTTCACTTCTCAGAAGGCTCTGGGAAGAGAGTGATTCATTGCTGAAGGGGCAGGCCCTTCATGTTTAAGTTTAGAAGTTTGTTTACTGGTTTATTGTAGCAATGTTACTGTTAGAAAAAAAACTGCATGATGTGTTCTGGAAGAATTTATTCCTGCCGTTCCATCTGCATCTATGGCTGGCATCTTCTGAGGGGGGTAGAATGGAAGTGTGTGATGATGTCTTTTCAAATACTGATTTGATCTTATTCTATTTCCTCTTGTATAATGATATTACCTGCTATGAACTTCTTTTTGGAGAGAAAAGTAAGGTGGGGAGGAAGAGGAGGGCCGCACGGCCTGGGGCAGAGGAGGCAAAGGGGAAGCCCCGCGCCGCCCTCCCAGCGCCACCCACCTCCTTCTCCTCCGCCTCCTCTGCCCCGCCCCCAGGCCGCGCAGGTGTCATGGCCAGCCAAGATCAGCTCTCTGAGGATGAGGATGAGCCTCCTCCAGAGCAAGAGCTGATTGAGGCTACACCAGGTGGCAATCCTGCTCTGCCAGGTCCCAGCTATGCTCTCCTAGCCCCAGAGGAGGAGGCCCAACCAGGTCCTAGTGCTAGAGAGGGGCCTCTTATGGTGCAACAGCCTAGTGGTGACTCTGGGGAGGAAGCTTGCCTGGAGGTGCCTACGTTCAAAGAGAGAAGGGCTGAGAGTGCTTGCAGGCGCAGATCCAAGAGGACTGCAGAGAGGCAATCAGCCAACCAGCCTCAGGTGGCATGGGGGAGAGTTTCCCTTACTTAAACTGTTGAGAGACCTTCACTGTTTGCCAGAGTTTATTGCATGATCCCTTAGTGTGATTGCTGCTAGTGCTGGCTTCTTGTATCTTGATTCCTTGTTGCTTTGACCTCGGACTGGACCCGTTATCTTCTTGCTGCTTTGACCTCGGACTGCTTTGACCACTCTGACTCCCAGTATCCTGATTTCGGCTTGGCTTTCGGGTTGCTTTGTCTTCTGGTATCCTGACCTCGGCTTGACTTCTCAGACTGCTCTCACACTTACTCCTTGCAAGGTCTGTGTTTTGCTTCCACTTGTCGGGCTAAGCCATTCTTATCGGCATGTGTCTGTGAGTGCTGGCCACAGTCCTGGACAGAATAAACTCTGGCAAACAGTGAAGGTCTCTCAACAGTTTAAGTAAGGGAAACTCTCTGGGCTTTTTAGCTAACAAGGACCATGTTCCATTATTTTGAGACATGTCTCTGTTCTTTTTTCTGGATTTTATTGGATGCTCTCCTGGTTTTGTTCTTTCAGAAAATATGTTCATCATCTCATTAATTAGATGTGTTTTAAACAGTAAATTGGAGCAGTTAATTCAATAAGGGGAAGTTCTGCTGTTGTGTGCCTTCAAGTTGTTTCTGACTTAAGGACACCATAAGGCAAACCTATCATGGGGTTTTCTGAGGCTGAGAGTGTGTGACTTGCCTAAGGTCACCCAGAGGATTTCCATGGATGAGCAGAGAATAAACACTGAATACCTAGGCTTTTAAGTCTAGTTGTTACACTGTAAAATTCATAGTGAAGGACAGAAACTTCAGCAATTTATGAATTAATGAAAAAGTGTTAGCAAAGCAGCCAATAGTGTCTTGCATTGCTTAATTTCACATCAACTTCTTGTGCAACAAAAGAGTGCCATAAAAAAGAAGTAGCAGGTGTAGATAATCTCTGCTTACTTGTTTCCATAACTTTCAGGCTTTTGTGGTTGTGTGTCCAAAATATGTTATTTCATGTTCAAAATGTGTTTTCTGCTGGGAAGAAAAAGAGGTTGCGGCTGATATGTTGACAGTGATTGCTGTCAAGGTTTGCATTGGTACAAAATATGGGGAAGCTGAACTTTTCTGAAAACAGCCCATTAAAAAGACTTGGTTAAAAATGTCAAACACATCAAGACCAATTTATCACAATGAAACACAAATGCCAAGGATGGACAACAATGCTTTATTTATACAGAGGCAAGAGTGAAGACGACAAGACGGTTCCATTGACTTGCCACAGCCAATGGCCCATTCATTCTTCTTGTTTCCTTAACACACCAACACTACAAATTCTTTCACAGAAACCGTAGAGCCTAACTGGCGCCCCACTGCTTGGCTTCCTCTTGTGCTGCTGCTGAGCTTTTCAGGCGTGGGACATTATGTATATTCAAGGAAAAGGAGAGATAACAGAATGGATTTGCTTTCACAAGACCATTTGTCAGGTTCTCACCATACAGGTACTCTGTGAGCATGCACAAAACAGAATTCAACAACTTCTTTTTTGTGGGAAACCTATAGCTCTTTTCAATAGTAGGCTAGACAGCATCCGGGAGTGTGAAAAAAGGCCCATTTTTGTGGAAATGTATCTCATCTTGAAACTATGAGGTCCCCTTTCACACCACTACCATGTTATGATTCTCTATTCTTAATCTCCCCCCACCCCAAACCAAGGATTAGCACATGAAAGCAGCTATTTTCCTGTGGTAGCATCCTAGACCAGGGTTGGGAATCATGCAGACATCCAGATGGTGTTGGATTGCAACTCCTGGCATTTTCACTATTGCCTAAGAATGCTGGGAGTTGTAGTCCTACCACATCTAGAGGGTCACACAGTTCTCACCTCTCATCTAGAAAAATATTTAAAAGTGGCATGCTAGTGGGGTCCAGTTATGTAGTTGTGGAGGCTGGCTTAGCGTTACTACAACCCAAGACCTTAGTCTATAATTAGACAATAAACATTAATATCTTGATAAATAATACCATTTTAAAGAGGTTATAATCTGGAAATTGTAGGTTGAATTGTTACTTCTACTTCCAGCTGAAATCAAAAATCCTTCAATAGATCTAACTTTAACTTCAATGGACATGAAGAGCAATTGGAGCCAATCCATTGCAAATGATCTATGGCTGCAAAATGTTAAGAGAGAAGCTGTTAATTACTCCTGGTATATTTCTGGCACCTCATGTAGCATCCCTGCACAGGCCACTCAAGGCTATGGCTTCCCTGATTGAGTATCCATCTGGAATACAGCCTTCCCCTTTTTTTCTACTTCCTTCCAGTTTACCAAGCATTATCATCTTTTCTAGTGAGTCCTGTCTTCTCACGATGTGGCCAAAGTATGCCAGCCTCAGTGAGTTAAAGGAATTACTTAGTTACTTTTGAGAAATGTGAAAGGCATAGGTACTTGCAAATAGTGTTGCCAACAAGCCTCGAAGATATTCCCCGGAATGTTTTACCAAAATCTAAAAGCCCCAGAATGCCCCAATATTTACTGAAATATTCAGTCAAAACCCTCGGAAAGAAATTAAATTAAATTGGCAACGCTGCTTACAAAAAAATACCTGCTATAGGAGTCAAGAACTACATATGTATCTGAAACATCGGTGGACAACTATGTCCAGGGAGTTTAATTTAAAAGACTGATGAAAATTGTATATGCAGATTCACATAATTAACCTATGGTTTTAATTGCAAACTACTACTGAAGAAGCCAAAGATGTAGGAAAAATACTCAACATCAAGAGTAAAACTTTAACATCAAAATATTGTAGCATTATTAACAGGATCATACCTTTGAAGGATGATTAATATTAGCTCCCACTAAGAGATTTTGTTTGATAGCGGTTATTTCCTAAGGTTCCCAGGAGAACAGAAAAGGATTCACTTGAGCTTATTTTGTTTGCACGAGAAGTACAGCTCTCTCACAGATATAAAAGTCTTGCGATTTTGTTGGCAAAATTGCATTCTTTGGTCAACTAGATTACAGACCATTTTTCCTAGACCTCTTCTCCTTGACTATGGAGTTTAACTAAAACTTCTTTATTTTGATTGTCACTCCTTGAACATAGAGGTAGATCAGCACTTGCGTTGCTTTTGTGAAGGTTAACCCACATAATTATCATCTTGTGAGATAAAAAGTAAATAAACAGGCATTTAATACCCCAGAGTTAATGCTAAACACTGAGATACTACACTTTAGTCCAAAACACAATGCAGAAATAATCCAGTTTGAGACCACTTTAACAGCCCTGGCTCAGTGCTAGAGAATCCTGGGAATTATAGTTTCTCTCTGACAGAGGAGGCTAAATGTCTCACATAACTACAGTTCCCAGAATTTCCTAGCATTGAGCTGCGACAGTTAAAGTGGTCTCAAACTGGATTATTTCTGCAGTGTGTTTTGGACCTTTATTTATTTAATGTATTTCTTATTACCTTCTAGCCCACCTGGGCTCCTGCGGTGATGAACAAATCAAAACCAATTCAAACAATACTAAGATAAAAATATTTTAAATACACATTAAAATACTCTTTTAAAAGTCCTAAAAGCAGTCGAAAAACAAATTTAGAATCCAGCTTTGAAACAGTTAAAATGGCAATTTCAAACACTGAATGCTATGTGAAACAATAGTGTTTTGGCTGCCTTCTGGATGCTTAAAAGAGATGTGGTCAGTTTATATTCCTTAGGTAGGGAGTTCCATAATTGAGGCACTGCCAAAGGAAAAGCCCTGTTATATATTCCCACCAACTTAACTTCATGACGTGTTGTGAGTGGGACACTCAAATTTCTGGCAGGCTTATATGGGAGGAGACAATATTTCAGGTATATTGGCCCCAAATCATTTAGGGTTTATAGCAAGAGGACAGAATGGTGATAGGGATTCCTTTCAGGAAATACAACCAAGTCATTATAAATTAACCTATTTTTGCAATCAATTATATAGGTCAGATAAGCAGGTCTCTAGTAACTGATATTTGTGGTGGAAAAAAATTATCTCTACAAAAACAGCCTTTAAAAGTAGATAATATCTATTAGCAATGGAGCTACTATACATGAGGCTAAACAGGAAAAAGGGGATCTATACTGGCTGGGGATGCTAGGATTTTTAACACACCTGGAGGATGAAGGAAGACATACAGAAGGAGAGATATGGGTATCACCATCTGTTCCTGGGTCTGAGGGTTAAAAAAAGAATGAGGTACTTAGAATCCAGGCTTTATTGAACAGCAAACATGTGCAGATGTAAGAGGGCCATTCTGAAAACCACTGCAGTCTTTCCTGCCAGCCTATGAACCCGCAAGACTCAAAAATGAGAGAGGCTATTGTGAGGCAAATTGCTGTTTGGGGACTCTCATGAAAGACCCTGTTTTATTTCTAAAGTCCAGATCCATATGGCTAGGATGAACATTTCCCTTAATTGCTGTGGAGAAAGAAGTGAGCGCATCAGCAAACTTCAGAGTTGCAGCTGGTTCAATAAGCAAGGAACAACAGCCGAATCTTCACAGTCTGAGTAAAGAAAACAGCCATCCTGCAGACCCTGAGTTCTGGATCTACTTGCAACTTAATATTTCATTTCTGAAACTGACTGAGGAGAAAGCAAAACATGCAAAATAGAAAAACAGAAAAATACAAAATAAAGAAGAAAGAAGAAAAGACTAAGTATAGCTTGCTTGGAATAAATCCAGGAGGAAAATCCTTCTTATATCACAACTGCAGTGATGGAAGAAGAACTGAGCAGGAAAGTCTGAGGTATTTCCCGTTGAGAGAATTATGTGCAGGGGAAGATAAACCACGATGCCAACTATGGTTTCCAACCAGTGCTACAAGGAGCTCTTAGGGCTCTGCCTGCACTTCCCAGGTGTTCCAGGAAAATGAAATAAAAATTGAATGAAATTAAAGAATAAGAATATATTCTTATATATACTCAAAAACACCATTATCCTGTAAGACATTGGGTAGGCCTCTTAGGGGTTCTGCCACAGAAATAAGGGCTCAGTGAGTCAAAGTATGGGAACCCCTACTCTAGAATATTAATAGGGAACCAAGTGGCTAGGTTGCCCTAGTCAATATGGCCAATGGTCAGAGATGATAGGGGATGTAATCAAACAAAACCTGGGGGTTCACAGATTCCCATTCCTTTACTAGAATATTTCAGTGATGCTTTACACAGGCCTGTGTGTGCCTGTACCCAGACCAAGAGAAAATGCTTTGCATGTTATCTTCATGAGCCTGAAAGGTGAAGTCAACTGTTCTTTAGTACTAAGAGTTTAGTTCTGTGAAACGTAGGCTCTAGTCTACTCTGACAATTATTCCAAAGATTTTAGAAATGAAACTTGCCCACCTCAGCTAAATGGCCAGTGATAATTTCGGCATCTATGTATGTTTGTGAAAGCTTGAAAGTGAAGAAAGTTGAAGGAAGAAAATCAATTCATTTAAAATTTGGTGATGGAGGTAAATTCTACAGATGACATGGACTGTTAAAAGCAGGGGTAGGCAACCTGCGGCCCGCGGGCCGGATGTGGCCCGGCGAGGCCTTGGGACCAGCCCCAGCCCGGTCCTGCCGCTGATTGCCGCCGGGGCCCTTTGGGGGGCAATTGTCATAGAAGCCTCAGAAACATGCATTTATATTAACATTTTTTTAAAAATCAGCAAATTTTTTCGCGTGTCCTCCATTTTTTTTAAAAAAAGTGTCTTCCATTTGAAAATTTTGTCCTACATTTGTCCTGGTTTATTTATATATTTAATTTTTTAAATTTTTTAAATTATTTATTTTTTGGCTTCGGCCCCCCAGTTGTCTGAGGGACAGCAACCCGGCCCCCGGCTCAAAAAGATTGCCTACCCCTGGTTAAAAGTATAAATAAATGGGTCCTGGAGCAAATCAAGCCTGGTCTCTCCCTAGAAATGACTAAACTAAGGCTATATGATTCATTGGACTAGATAATGCTTAGCAAAGTGGAAGACAGAAGGAAAAGAGGAAGACTACATTATGGGTTGACTCAATCAAGGAAGCCACAGCCCTGAATTTGCAATAATAACTGGGGGGCTTGTAGGTCTCTCATTCACAGTGCATCCATAAGTTGAGGCCAATGTGATGGTAATTAACAACAAAGTATCAAATGACAACAAGCTTGTCCCACCTTGAATTGTGGCTCACATTTCATCAAACCTATAGCTTCTCTTACGGAGCCCTGGTGGAGCAGTAGTTAAATGCCTATGCTGCAGCCATTCACAGCCACAAGGTTCTGAGTTTGATCCCAGGGCTCCAGAGTTGACTCAGCCTGGCATCCTTTCACAGGTTGCTAAAATGAATACCCAGCTTGTTGGGAGCAATTAGCTTACACACTGTAAACCGCTTAGGGAGTACTTAAGTACACTGATAAGCGGTATAGAAATGTGCTTGCTATTGCTGTTCTGCTTACCCCCTGCTACACATGCCATTATAAATCCTTACCATCCAAAAAGAATTAAGAAGCAGTGGAAGCCAAACAGACACACCCAGTGGATGTGTCACTTGACTATGCTGAGTGGCCACACTTGCTGGAGCATTCTAGAGTTGTAGTCCAATGAGTAACCTTTCCAATTTTTGTGGAGTATGACTACAAGCTCCATGATCCCTAACCGCACAATGTTCCCTTCAAATTTTTGTTGTATTGAATTATGGCAAATGAAGCATTGAAACAGCTGCACAATTGGGGAGAGGGGGGCTTGCGGGAGAGATGAGATGATGGAAAAGAAGCTACAGTTTTAACATTCCTAGCATTCTAATGTTAAAGCTATTGTTTCTTTTCCACAACAACAACAAATAAAGAGTGCACTGAGCATATACAAGGAGTTTTCCCCGCAACTGGGAACAATTTTAAAAATTTCAAACATCCAGAATTAGAGAGGCTTCTAGGCGCAGAGTTTATTTGTTTCTGAAGTCCTGGTTCCCAGTACAGGGGTACCCCGGGTTACGAAATTAATTCGTTCCGCCGCCGCTTTCGTAACCCGAAATACTTCGTAAGGCGAAAAAGCCACAGGCGCTAATGGGGAAAAGCCGCGATTTCGTGTGAAATAGCGCCGAAAAGCACCAAAAAAATTTTCATAACCCGAAAAAACCTTCGTAACCCGGAACAGTTTTTTTAAATGGATTTTTTTCGTAACCCGGAAATTTCGTAAGGCGGCGCATTCGTATCCCGGGGTACCACTGTACTTGCATTTGGTATAGGATTCTATGAAACAGAGCCCCTCTATAACAAACAGGTTATATGTTTTGATTACATGATGATGATTACAAATAAAACAAAGCATTAATAAAATCAACTTCCTACCATTCACAAAACATTTTCTTCACATAAACAGAAAACCTTTCTCCTGATTTTATTAGCATGATGATGAGAAAATTGCAACCTACGGTCTGTTAGGACTAAAAATCTTCTCTCTTTGTATTAATATCTCATTTTTAAAGTCTGCTATTCAAACAAGTTGTAATCTACCCTCCCACACACAAATGCCCCAGATACTGGCATCCAACTCACATTTGCTTGTCTCAAAGATTAAGCCATGCATGTCTAACTACACATGGCCGATCAACACCCCATTGCCTTCCATCTGCCCCTCTCACTTGTTGTAATACTGGAAATCTGCATCTGAATCCAAATGCCTGTTCCACTTAAATAAACAAACAACAAGAAGAGGAAGAGGAGGAGGAGAAGGAGGGAGGACCAACTTTGACCAACAACAGAGAGTGGAAATTTTTGGTTACAACTTTTTGATCTACAACTTCCAGAATTTCCCAGCCAGCATGGCCATGTTTTTGTGACTCATCTTACAAGCGTACCCAAAAGTAACATTTCAAGGCTCTGACCAAGAGACCTGCAATTTCAAGTTTAGATTACAGTGGTACCCCGGGTTACGAATATAATTCGTTCCGCGGCGCCGTTCGTAACCCGAAAGATTTCGCAAGCCGAAAAAGCCATAGCCGCTAGCGCTGAAAGCCGCGATTTCGTGCGAAAAAGCGCCGAAAAGCACCAAAATTTTTTCGTAAGCCGAAAAAAAAAAGTAACCCGGAACAGTTTTTTCCTATCTAATTTTTTCGTATCCCGGAAATTTCGTAACGCGGTGATTTCGTATCCCGGGGTACCACTGTACCTTCTTCCTACTGTTCAGACATTTGTATGCAATCTGATGAATACATACAGTTCCTTCAAGCAGCAGGCTTCTCTTGTTTTGCCCTCAAAGAGCCCTTTGCTCCTACAAAACTGAGTCAAAAGTAGAACTTGCAGAAAATTCTACAATTCAAAAGCACACATGGAGGTAATTTCAAACAACCTCCTTCTCTAACGCTGAATATTTTAGCTACAGCTGTACCACAGCTGTACACAGATTAGGATAAGCAGTCAGGTTAATCAGATACTCTCCTGTTGTTTCAGTTGTTTCTGGCTTTGCAGACTTAAAACCAACACAGGCATGGATTTTTCTACAGAGTACTGTGGCTGAAAGGCTCATTACTTTTTTATTGCTTTGAATTTACTTGACACTCTTTGATTTACACAAATTGGAAGCTTCACAGACTTCATGTGTCCCATGTGAAACTGAGGAAAGTGGAATTTAGTGAATAATTAGCTATGTCAGCTAGCTAGGGCAATTTCACATTTAGAAAGAAGCTCCTTCCTCATAATATTTGCTGAGATGCAAAATCCCATCAGGAATTATGGATTTAGAGGGAATAGTAAGTGGCCAAGGCAAAGGTTAATCAGTACTAATTAATTAATGTTCCTCGGTATTAATTAATCTAGAATACAAGTGAATTGTTAAAAAATTAGCCCATGGATGTATATTTGTGGCTGAAGTGCACAATATAAATGGATTTATTTATTTATTTATTTTTATTCAATTGTTTAAACTAGAGTATGCCCATTTTGCTTTTTCAAGGTTAGGGTTTCAAGACAGCTCACAACATGTAATAAGTAAGATATGAAGTGAGACAGAAATCAATAAATTCCGTTAAAACAGTACTGAAGCAAAAAACAACAAGAACAATAAACCTAAATAAAATATTGCCACCCAAACAATTTTGAATTTGTGTTATTAAAAGCTGTTGGGTATGAGTGCTGAAGAAAAGAAATTCATTTGAAATGTGGTGTTGCAAAAAAGTTCTGTGCAAATGCTTCAGGAAAGGGTCTCCACTCCACAGAAAAGGCCGCATCTTGACTTGCATGAAGTTTGAAACTCAGAATATGGCTTTACATACTCCACTGAAAGGCAGATTTTAAATGCATTAAAAAGGCACCCACTGATTAAAGAAAGAATCAAGAACACATTTAAAAAGTAGAATTACATGACCCCTTCACATCTGTTCCACTATAGGAATGTGCTCAAATTTTCAGTCATACTTGATGCTCTCACAAAAGAACATTGCCCCTGGGCATTTCCTTTACATTCTGGCAGGTTTAATGCTGGATTTTCTTGCTTTTGTTCTATAAAGTTAGACCCATGAGCTTCACATTCTGAGGCTTTTAAGTGCTCAGTCAAACCCGCCTTTGGGGATCACTCAAGGAATTAAAAAAACAAGACAGTGGTAGCCTGAGGTAGACTTTGAACTAAAGACTGAACTTAATTGTTTAGGAAAAGTTGGGATACTTTGAGGTAATTATTAAAGCCAAAGAGCTGCCTAAGTGAAGTATGCCTTTGAGTAAGTCAAGTATATTGGGAATGTGGCTTAGAGGAGCTCAAATGATCAAAGAAAGTATCACATGGAGAAGGGCTGAAGAATTCCTCAGTCAACTAATTGACTTAAGTGATGGTTTGAGGACAGAGACAAGCCCCTTAGTAGATAAAACATTTAACAAACATAAAAATGACATTATCATAACTGATATGGTAATTGCAGGTACTCCTATGAGTGGAGTTTCCTCCCACCCTGAGGGTATCTCTGCAAACTGCATACATGATTTCATTTGTCAGCTCTTGCACTGAACACTTCTCATTTACCATATTTGCATCGTCTCCCTTTTTATAAGAAATTAGGGCTGCATAGATGGAGCTGTATCCATTTCTATCCCCAGAACTACCTTTGGTAGTAGCTTCACTTCAGAGTTAATTACTGGCACAAGGTCACCATATACAATTCCTATGCAAAGATCTTAACTAAGGTCTCTTGATCCAAGTTCAACACTTTATCCACCACACCATAGACGTGCAATGTTCAAATTCTCAAATGCCTTGACATTTAAGAAACTCAATAAAATATTATACAATCGGCCCTTCTTATACACAGATTTTTTATACTTGGACTCAAGCATCCACAGTTTAAAAATGTTCCCAAAAATATAAATTGCAAATATCAAACCTTCATTTTCCATTTTTTATAAGGGACACCATTTTGCTATGTCATTATATCTAATGGGACTTGAGCATACAAGGATTTTGTTATACACGGCAGATCTTGGAACCAAACCCCAGCGTATAACAAGGGTCCACTGTACCTAAACTTGCAAATACTACATTACTATCACTTCACTCAGATTCATATGAACAAAGATGTTACAACTAAATCCTTTTGAACTGCTACAGATTACTTTGGGACTCCTTTGTCCTCAAGAAGGAGGACAAAAAACTGCTCATATGGATCCAAATTAATGTCTTTCATTGCTGGTTTGCTAGACTGACACTGGTCAAAAATGAAGCAATGAAGATGTCCTAAGATTCTCAGGAAGACAACAGGACTGGACCTACAATTAGAGATAGTGAGGTGGTCACAATTGCAGGTAGCAGTTTTGGATTGGCAGTATTTCATTTTTATCTTATTTTTTTACAGCCAGGGAGAAGAGCCTATGGAGGTTACTAGCTTAGGTGCCAACTTACTTGACTACCAATGGGTCTACGCCTTTGCTGCTCTGCCTCAGGTAGCAAAATGTGTTGGGACATTCCAGAAGGGAATTCCACAGGCTACTAGCATCTATGGAGAAAGATTTTCCTGTTGTTCTCCTTTCACAAGTTTCCTTGGTTGTGTGCTTCCTGCAAAGCATTCCATGTGGCTACTGAAAAAGGATTGTCATCCTCTCTTTCCTGCACCCAGTACTGCCAAGACCTTGCCCAGAGATAGCAACTTCATCTGGGTTGGGAACCCTCCAGATGACAGTGAACTTCTTTCCTAATCAGTGCTAGTCAGCCTGGCCAATGATACACATCATGGGAGGGGCAGATTCAACATCTTAAGGGCTGAAAGTAGCTATTTTCAGGCCTCAAACCTTAAATCACTGAGAAAGGCTATAGCTGATGGACTGATTTCCCTCAATTAAAGGAGTCTTTCTATCTGAGGGAGACTGTCAAGAGAAAGAGAATCATTTGCTGAAACCCTGTAATTTTTCCTAAATTTTCCAAACTGACTGAATGAGCATGATAATACTGTTGTCAGAATTAAAAAATGTTTTCACAAGAGCAAATACAAGATTTTCAGCAGAGGTGTAACAGGTAGTGTGGAATTTCTTGTCCTTCTGTTTATCAAGCTCTTATGAAGCATTATTATTCCTTCATCCCTCCTCCCATAAAATGCCCTTATACAAACTATAAAACAGGGTTTCCATCAATAAAAGGTATATTCTGTATGTGAAAATGCATTTTTAGATTGAACACAATGACACTGTCTAGATATGTAGTGGCAAATGTTTCATCTGGAGATAGATGCAGCAAACATGATTGGAATTAGGGTGGAGTGTTTTGTAACGTATGTCAATGTCTTTAGCCTATTTGAATCAAATAAAAGATATACACACTGGATTATAGGTGGTATATACATACCCAAATGAATTGTCAGACATCCAGACCTACCAAAACTGATATGAACAGTTCATACCTGTTCCATGTTTCATGAATATTAATATAATTAATTGCACAATCTTCCTTTGCTGCAATTGTTTTGATGTTCATCAATGACACAGCTGCTTCAGAGTTTGTAATTAATATCTGCTTAGCCACTTCTAAATATAACAATTAATTATGGCCTTTAAAGAATGTTAGCTGCACATTTCATCAATTTCTCATTTCAATGGGGAGGGGAACTTAGCCCAATGGAAGAACTAATTTCTGCCTCTTCTGAATTTCTCTTTCCCTGGTAGCGTTCTAGTCTTACAAAAGTGGTGACAAAGGAGCCAGTTTATTTCCCAAACTTAATAATAAAAACCAATAGCAATAAATCAATATTCCTAATAAATCAATATTGCTAATAAAAATTAAAAACAGTATTTTACCAAGATAACCCACCAATGCTTATATGTCCTTAAGAGCCTCAGTTCCATTCTAACACCTGACCCAAAACAGAAACCTATGTAGCCTTTTGGTTGTCTGTTTTCTAAACTTCACTGGCCCTCAGTGAACCACAAAGGTAACCACCATTATGAGTATAGCACTGTCCTTTGGTGAACATGAAGGGCGGCCAGCCTGCCTCCCACATTTGAAAATGCCAAAGTGCGTGGAGATGGCCTGGGAAGTCAGCGATCCCTGCCGTTGCCACCCCACTTCAAAGTTGGGAAGGCTGGATATTATTTAGCAATGCTACATTGTCCAAGGAGGCTTCATCAAGCAATGCCAAAGCAGTGACTGTCCCACAAGCCTTTTCTGCTTCAGACATGAGTGGGAGGGTGTTTGGACACGGCTATCTGATTGAACCTGATGGAGTTTTCAAGCAGTTGTGCTTAAACTAGCATTCTTTCTATTTTCTTTGTGATATGCTGGCTATCCCTGCTCAGACAGGGAAAGGGAGCTTGGAGAGGTTTTTGTTTTGGCCATCCAGGCTGGTCATAAATGGTAGATGCTTGAGTGCAGTAGCAGTTTACAAATCCCAATGTTTTGCTCATACACAAGATGTGATGAAAAAGAAGATTCCTTTTAATCTTAATCAGCTCTCAGGGGGGATGAGAAGTGTTTGAGGGTGCCCTGTTAGTGGATTGCCCATAAACACAACAACTGCCTTGGTCAAGAGAAAGTGATCTGCACAGTGAGACATCTCCTCCATCCACAAATCTGCTGCTGAATATGTGCACGTAACAATATGATACCCATATCAAGCAACCTGCTTGTACACTTGTAGGGTCTGGCTTAGCTGGTGAGATTCATTTACAGGGTATGCTGGGATATTTGTGCCTCTGCATACCATTCAATTTGCTAATGAGTCAGGATTATTTCCCCTTTCACTTCATAATATTTGTAAGTGAACCCCTCACAGCACTAGTTAGCTATCTAGCAAGGCAAAAAAGGGGTGCTTGTAATTATTTTTGTTCCCTCTTCCAATCTGTCCTACCTTGTCCAACAGACATTGTGAAGTGATTCACTCAAAATGAGGTTAAAGAAAGAGAAGAAGGCTGGGTTGAAGTATAAATGTTCCTGCATCCTCTCTAAATGCATTACACTCCTAAAGCAGCTTATTTTAATCAAAGTTATCATGCCAAAAGAGGAAACATCCAGAGCACATTTAAATAATAATACTGTACCCGTTTATATTCTATCCCTTCATTGAGATTGCAACAGATCTTGATCCACTTATATTAAAAGAACTATGGCAGGCTGAAATAATCCATACATGCTGTGTATTGCTGGATATTTGCTTGATGGATTGAGATTTATATGGGAAAACGATCCATATTCACATGATGGAAAACAACTGCTGATTATTTTCCAGTGATATTTGATACTAGTAAGTCTATTAAATAGCAAAATAACATGCAGCAAACTACCACCAGCTGAAGAAGACTGGGAGACAGCGGTAACCATAACTAACAGAAAATCAAGACATTTGATAATTTTGAAAATGAGTAATAACTCATACTGGAAAAGAGGTTGTACAATGAAATAACACTTCTCTTTTCATAGCACATCATTTTGAGTTATCTACAGAAATGCAGTGTATAAAGTTATAAAATAAATATATTCTTTCTGCTGCTTTGGATTAAGTTTATCCTAATAATGCAGTAACATTCTAAATGTCATTATTGCTATACATATATGATTGTAGGAAAATGTTTTATTCTAAAGAATTAGAAATTGGAAATCTTTACAATACATATTAAATATGTAAATTATGGTATGAGATGTTAAAGGATTGCTTCCTTTATGTCTCATTTATGGTGGTGTGCAATGCTCTTTGTTTACATGCACATTTGGGTTTCAATTTGATTTTTATAAGTTTTATGTAAGAATGTTTTTATTGATAATGTTTATATAATATTTAATGATAATGTTTATATAACTTTGGGATACTTTGGTCAAAGACCGTAAATAAATGAATTTGAATATCAATTATGGTATCATTACTACACAAAGGGAAACAAATATTGGTATATGTCAATATAATTATCTTTTAAAAATTGATTGAACACAATCTGAAATGCAGTCTTTTTCTAATCTTCCATAATGTATACTTCCATTATGTATATTAACATCATTTTAAATAATTAGTCACATGCAAATTCCATATACAAGCTTCTGTTAATATGTTTATTCTAAATTACAGTTATATTATACGTCGATGCTGAATATATGGGTTCAATTTCTCTCCTGGGCAATTTTATTTCTGGTCTATACCCATGTTTTTATTATTGTTGTTCTTTTTGTGAACTAAATGTACACATAAAAGGAAGGAGAGTAGAACAACACACACTATGGTCCTCAATGTATTAAGAAATACCAGCATTTGGGGCTGAAAGTGATGTCCATATACAGCAATCGAAACTGCAACTTTTATAGGGAGCTGTCCACGGTCCTGAAATGTCATGCTTCATTCTGTGGTGATCATCCATCTGGTTTACAATGATGGTTACAAAATGTTCCATATACTATGTCTGTGTGAATGTAAATGCATACCAAATACATTACCATATATATGAAAGCTATGCATAAGCATTTAGAACCTGCTGGGTATAACAGCTTCTAAACACATTCATATGTTAAACAAGTATTTGAGACAAAGAGTTTCAAATATTGCATCATGCACAGTTAAATCTTACATCCAGCTGTGTGAAACATTACATGTGCAGTAATCTTAGTTCCAACAGTGCTTCTTTTCCCAAGTGCAGTGAATTTCCACAAACAAATCTCCATGTCTCTATGGTGGGTCCTCAGGACCTCCCAGTTTAAAAAAGGGGCGTCTCTTCCAGATGCCCCTACTCCTGTTACGGACTCTGTCCGTAACAAATGGCGGCAGCCGTTCCACACGGCCGCCGCCATCTTGACGTAACAGACACTGTGCGTCTGCACATCGCGCGGCGCTAATGACACCGCGAGTGCACCATTGGCACCTCACGGCATCACATTGATTCCAGTGGCTCTGTGCTAGAATTTGAATTCAGACACACATGTGATAACAGTATGTCTTCCTTCTCTGCTTTTTTGCATAGACAAAACCTGCTTGCATTGTGACCGATTAGCAACAACACTCAATATAATTCTTGGTATAACTAACAGCTACTAGGTTGGGGGACAAAACCACTGTTCCTGTGTTTTCTTTCTTCTTGTCTACAGGAACTTGAAACAATGGATCTCATCAAGGGGGGGATGTTTACTCCTCAAATCCCTTTACAGCAGGGGATATTCCCCCGCATGGCTTTTTCTTTTGCAGTTGGAAAAGCAAGAGAATCCTATTGCTATTGCTGATTATGGGTGAGGGGAAGCTTTCACTCAGAAAAGCCAATGCCATCAGAGGACATAGCCAGGGATGTAGCAATAATATCCCTGTTCCCTAACATACACATCACCTCATTCATCTCTCTCTTCATCACTTAGGTTCCAGGACAGAATAGAAAAAAATAACGTGTTCAAATCAGGGGTCCATTCACATTACGTATTTATGACACTATTATTCCACTTTAACTGCCATGGTTCCATCCTATGGAATCCTGAGATTTGCAGTGTAAGGAGGAGCATTTAGAACTTCCATCCAAAGCAGTCTAGTACCTTAAGAAACTACAAACCCAATGATTACACAGGATGGAACCATGGCAGCTAAAGTGGAATAATAGTGCCATAACTGTGCAGTATGAATGGATCCTTGATTAGTAATGGAGAAACACTTTATTTTCTTGGAGGGGTTTCACTCCTTGCATCCTAATATTGGTCCATATAACTCTGTTTTCTTTTTTTGAGTTGATTTGCTTGTTCCTGAAAGGAAGCTATTTATTCTACCTGCTGTACATTTTGTATACAGATAGGATTAATTAATCACTCATTTCCTGAAGGTCCATTGTGCCAATGTTTATCTCCTTGAACTCAGAATTGGACTTTTCCTCATTTTATAGAATTTGTTCCTCAAGTGTCAGGAGTAAATAGATGGAATTGAACAGGTTTCTGTAATAAGCTAAAAAAAATTAGAATTTCAGTCCTAGATTCACTTGCATTTGCATTGCAAACTCCAACATTCCTGAAACTGACATTTTTTAAATAAATAATACAAAAGGTCTATAAATATATTCTTCCTTATTAGAAGTCAACAGCATAAGGAGAGCTATACATAAATCCTTGAAAAATCAGTTTATTGCAAGTAGTATTTGGTTGTTTAGTATACTTGGGGGGGGGGAGATGGCAATTCACATACTTTTTCTATTATCTGTGAAAGCTCATGGAGTTTTAAATAAAACATCTTGATTACTGGAGAGCAAACTTCCACTCTTACAATTACAGGATAAATAATACTATTCCCACATAGCATGTAAAACAGCCCTAAATCTGACCATATGGGAGCAGTCAGAAAGCCTTTTGTATGAGAACTATAGCAATCACCATATGTTGGCTTGTGCTGGTTTTAATGGACCAGAGTTCCAAATCTAAGACCCATTATCCAGAATATTATGGGTTGCTATTTGTGCTTCTGGAGTGTTACACGAGACAGTCTATATAGCAGCAGAACAACAGACACAAGGCTTTCTTCTCCCAACACCATTTATAGGAGACACACACTTTAAGGCACATGTGGATGGAACACAATGGGCATTACAATAAGCCAGAATTCTTGAGAACACGAGAACTGTGACTTATCACGAATGAGACAGCATGCACACTGCCATAAGAGATAATGGCTAAACAAACAAAGAAAGAATGGCTGTTTGTTGGTTTTTCCAACATTGTAGCATGTAAACCCAACAATCTGGCTTAACTCACCACTGAAATGCCACAGAAATAACATACAGTTTCTTTGGTACTTATTTCAATTTGATTCAATTTATTTATTTCAATTTGTCCATCATTAATTCAACACTTTTGCCTCCTTTCTATACATTGTGAAATTAAAGCAAATGCATAAAAGTAAAATGATGCAATCTGTTCTACGTCTACTGTAATCCCTTTAACACAGCCTATTTACATTGCTGGTTTGAAATGAGATACACCAGGAATGCTTTTTAAAAAATTAAATGAGTACACACACACAAAGATTTTTATTATGGATTCTTTTAAAAAAAATTCAAACATTTCTTTTGTAAATTTCACACTGCATTGCTTTTAATGGATAAATTAACATGTTGTTAGAACAAAAAGTAGATGTAGCTATTATGCTACTAACATTGCCATATTACAGGAACTCCAAAGCTTTTATTTCCACACCCAGTTTCATAGACTGAGAATTATCAACTCCCGTTCTTTCCTTTATGGAATCCTCAAATTTGCCAACAAAATGTAAAATCTAGGGTATGTGAAAACACAAGGTTGAGTCTATACTTTGTAATAGCTAGCACAGAGTCACTGGAATCAATATAAGTAACCACATCTAATCATGCCAAGCTTAAAACCTCTGTTTTTAATAAGTCCTACTCTGCCTATGACTGAGTCTAAATTCAATTCTATATCAATTAATCACCATATCTCTGAGAAACCTCAAGTTCTAGAGTGCCCGGCAAATTGGTACAAAGTCAAGACACTCAAACAAGCCCATCTCATCTTTTTGTTACCCGGTCAAAACCTGAGCTCTGTTACATGACAATCATGGAGTAATGAAATTGAACATTATTAACTTCTACTTGGCTAATTTACTAAAATCAGGAATCAAGGGGATGACACTGGGCAAAACAACAATCTGTCTCTCCTAAGAATCTGTTTTTACAGAAGTTAGAATCCCATAAAAGTACAGCTTCATATCTCCCTGATCACACTAACTGGAGGTCAAGCTCTCCCAGACCATCCTCTACAGCTCTGAACCCCAAGACTCTGCTGAAGTAGATAACATAACTATGTTAGATTGAGTTTACCAATTTATTTGATATTATGTGTGGATGTTTGTTTCATTCCCATGTTTCTTCTCTTTCTCTGACCTCCCCCAATAAACATCTCTTTAAATTTTTGAAGCATCTGATTATGTTTTAAAAGAAAGTCCTCATTGAAAGGTTTTCTCAAGGAAATAGCAAATGCTTCCCTGCTCCAGGACTGGCCTGAAGGGATGAGCCCCTGGAAGAAGGACCTCAGTAAAACAGATTTTAGGTTGTGTAAAGATCCAGTTTGGTGTAGTGATCTGAGTGTTGTACTAGGACTCTGGGAGATTGGAGTTTGAATCCCTGCTTAGCTATGGAAATCCACTGGGTGATTTTAGGCAAACCAAATTGTCTCCAAAAGAAATAAATCTTGCTGATCAAATCCTATGAGAGGATCACCATAAGTCAAGAGTTGACTTGAAGGCACATAACAACAATAAAGAGATTCAGTTAAACTAGTGGAAGCGCATCAGTATTTCTTTTGAGAAGTAATCCTTATTAAAAGGTTCCATCGGTAGTGGAAGTCATTCCCAGATCTACAGCATTCTTTTACTCTAGAACAGTGCTATTTAAGCGATCTAATGTGGAGGACTGGCAATTATAGCCTCGCTTACTATTGTGTTATGACATACCGAAACTCAGGAACTTCAGTATACAAGCAATGCCACACATTTATATCACTGAGGCATAGGCATGGAGAGAAGAGGCTTATTTTACATTCTATCTCAGCTAAGGGAAAATATTCTCCCCTAATCATATTTCCTTGCAGATATAGCAAGAGCAATTCACCTCATGGACTTCCATTTCCCCTTTGGGCTCTTTCACACCAAGGAGGCAAGTGTCATTAAAACATCATTAAATCATGGCAATAGCACGATCAGGGGAAAGATTATCACACCCCGCATGCTTCTCCCATTCATGTCCCGTGCGCAGACTGTAATGGACTCCTGTTATTATGCGGTGACGCATCCATTACAGTTTACTTGGCTGTTGGTTGAGTACCACTAATGCCAACATGTCATTGGCCACATGTTTCTTATTTTTAGTATCCTAGAAAAAAACAACCACTTAATCTTTTTTATCCTGCTACTTATTGCTCTTGTATACACTATCAATGTGTACTTGTTGCCAAATATGTAATTGATTAAAAAAAAAGTGTAAACCCCAGTTATATCAGATCTTTACACTCCCAAGCTCCTCATATACTGATGAAATAAAGCATGCAAATGTTTTCTGGGGACACTTTATATTAACATTGTCATGATTTCCATCCTTATATAAAAGCAGACTGTAGGAAAAAATAATCTGGTGACTAAAACTTTGCTCAGTATAATGTAGAGCCTCTTCTGCTTTTATTATAAATTTTTATAGGACAATATACTAAGTGCTTATCAGTACCCTCATATCTCCTGTCATTTTCACTTCAAATAGGTGCAAGATTCATTATAACCATAAAAATGATACCATCAAGCTTTTATTGCTGCCCTTGTTCATTAACTGTATAAATACATTAACGTAATAATGCAAGCGTTTGCATGCCAGCTTCTTTATAGTATTTGACTTAAGAAAGTATAAAAAAGATCTGAAGCAAACAGGAAATACAGAGGCATGTACAACATTAAATTTAGTTACACAATAATCCAAAACACACTGTAGAAATAATCTAGTTTGAGACCACTTTAACTGCCCTGGCTCAGTGCTGGGGAATTCTGGAAACTAGTTTTGTGTGACATTAAGCCTTCTCTGTCAGAAAGCTCTGGTGCTACTCTGGTGCTATATTATGATGACCCACCTACATCATAATATTTAAAACAAAGAAAAATGACAACTGAAAGACTAAATGGTAAATGTTTCCCTGTAAATAAATCCCTTTCACACACAAAGCTGGATGACTCCAGAAGATATCTATCTTAGTGTTCATCCTAACATGATAATTTTCTAAATGTCTGTTCCCTCCACCCCCCAAAGAGCATCATGCACTCCATGACTAAGAGACTGAAATGTTTGCCTATGGTAAAGGTAGGAAGCATTGGGCCCTCTGGATGATGCTGGATAGCAGTTACAGCTCAACTGCATCCAGAAGGATACAAGATACAAACATTTGGTCCAGACAGCCTCTTTCTTTAGCCAACAAACAAACAAACAAACAAACAACAATGTTCACTGTTGCTATTGAGCACATAAAACTAAAACCAATTTAACACAAGTAGAGAGAGTCAGTGCAATGCAGTGGTTTGAGCACTGGACTACAACTCTGTCAACCAGGGTTACAATCCCCATTTGACCATGGAAACCCACTGGGTGACCTTGGGCAAACCACACTTTTTCAGCCTCAGAGGAACGGCCTGGCAAAACCCCTCTAAACAAATCTTGTCAAGAAAACTACTTGATACAAGTTGCCTTAGTGTCACCATAAGTCAGAAATGACTTGAAGGTACACAAAAACAAACAAAAAAGAATAAAAACACAGCTAGCACAGTTGTGTTGCATTACACCTCTGCACACAATTGTGCTATAACAGCTGTACAAAGCAACTCTACATCCAGCTGCGCATCTGTTGCACAAGTGCTTATCGAAGAGATCACAAATGAATGCACAAGTTCTAGCACAACCTGTTATACAACCACTCTGCATAACTCGTTTGCAATAAAAAAATAGTGGTGATTGCCCTAGTAATAATACTGAACATGTTCAACCACTGGCACAATGTGGTTCAATGTAATTGGGCACAGATCATTAACCCTCATTGTTTATAGTCAAAATATATGAAAGCCCAACAATTTTGTGGTAGAAGACAGGTTTTGTGTACTTTTTAAGACCCTAACTTCAATCCCTAATCTTGCCTGAATCCGTAAAGAAAAACAGACAGTTATTGTAGCCCGGCTAGATGGCTTATTGATCTATTTCATTACTAGCAGCTACTGCTTGCTATAAGCATTAGCAAAATTAACATGTTACATGCAATGCTATAGCAATTTTTGGTATTTTAAATTTTTTCCTGCAAGTTTTCAGAATGCATGTGCATAAATTTTCTACGGTTCACTGTTTTTATTGTGTATGTGTAATAAGAGGGAAAGGTGATTGGGGAAGTATGCACCTTACACCATTGGATCTTATTATACATACACAAGATTTCCCCAGTGTTGTCTTTTATACTAACAAGCTTTTTTTCTTGCCCCTTTAGTTTAATTTTCCACTAGTGGTCACAATGTCAGACAATATTATATTTTACTAATGCTCCCTGCAAAAAAACCTGGATAAATAAACAACATTATTTAAAGAACTATACATCTTTAAGAAATTCAAAAACAACTCAGTGCCAGGAAACAATATTAGGTTGTTAAAGCACTTTGAAACCATTTTAAAGAACAGATTAAAATGCCTAATGAGAAACTTTTTTTTTTTTTTAAATACTCATTTTAGTTTCCCAAAAATTGTAAGAGAATACCATTTGGGATTATACCAGTAAAAACTTCCTGGGGAATTGATCATCTCCTCTGGAATCTGTTGTTCTATGTCAAAGAAAGATACCTCAAAACACAAGTACATGTATAACATGACCCATTGTCCTGGGATGACAAGAAAATAAGCCTGCTGAAATCGATTCATTCTATTTGGACAACAGACATTGACAGTGTCTGTATCTACCCATTCTGGATTTTCCCGCAACCAATTATTCAAGCATATACATGATCTGTAAGGACAAAGTGAGAGAAGAAATCCTAAATAGCTCTGTATACATTTTGTAGATCTCTAGTATGCTATTTTGAAATATAGTGGGGAATTTAAAGCCCACAAAATCTCACCTTTTATTTTTTAGTGAAGTGGCTTTCTAAGTCCTTATGAACATGTGAAAACATATTGGCTCAAACAGCAGACCAATTTGCATGGTTTCAGTTATCCAGATTAAGCTCCTGTGTGAAAGAATTTTTTTAAAAAAACTACTAAACACTGGTATGAAAGTGTAAACTGAAGCCAATGTCAGGTGACTGGAAGGCTCAGAATTTCTTGTAGTGATGGACAATCTTATTTACAGGAAGAAGCTGACGGAGGTCAAATGAAATCATTGCGGACCTCACAGTGAACTGTGCAGTCTAAACATAGCAGTTTCAGGCTAGAGAGATTTACAAGCAGGGAATTCTGGGGAAGGAAACTGCTTAGTTAATTTAAATCCATCCAATGGGATAGTGGTCTTGCATTAATAAGACAGCTCTGACAGAAAAGGAGGCAGACTGACATGAGAGCATATAAATATGTTAATGTCACTGCTGAGATGATTACTTTGGTACTACTACGTATGGCTGGTAAAACGAAAGCTTTGTTAGAAATTTGTGTGCATCTTTCCATATTAGGGAGGAAGGCAGAACTGACTAGTAGGCTTAAGAAACAAGAGAAAAGAAGATGGATAATTTTATATTCTTCTCTGCACTGAGTACTGGCAAAGACAAGCAAACCACCATTCCTTTTGCTGTCATTTACTCTAGGGAGTCTATATACGTAGTATATAGCTTGTAATCCAGTGCATGGTGTTCAGATACATTACAATGCACATACAAACATAACAAAAGTGTTTGAAAGGAGAAGGCAATGCTTCACTCTGCTTTGGATATTTTTAATGGAAGACTAGTGAATAAATCAAATGAGTAGAATAAATTTGTGGAAACTGAAGGTGACAGGAAATCATTGGCACCTGTTATTTATTTCTGGAGCCAGCATGGCCAGCCTGTGTTGCAACACAAATCTATGCCAGCTTCTGCATGTCAACTGGACATGCACTTGCCCGCCCAGCCAAGTTCTGCTCTTTCCCAACAGCTGTATTGCTATAGCCTGGAAAAGCAATAACAAAACATAACAAATGCCTTCCCCCTCTGCTGCTTCCACCATTACTATCCACAGATACTCCTCACTACATTTTCTTGCAACTAGATCTTCCCATATCAAGTAGCACACCACGGAATCAGTAGAAGAACTTCATTTTGGAACTCTTTATTTTGTTCAAATTTCGCATGCTTACAATCTGCACACAGGAATTTAAATTAACTCCTTAACTGTCATCTTGGCCTCAGAGGGAGCAATCAGGCAGACCCAGCAACATCAGGGACTGCCTGAAGGAAGAGGCCCTTCCCTCTTTAACTGTCATCTTGGCCTCAGAGGGAGTGATCAGGCAGACCCAGCAACATCAGGGACTGCCTGAAGGAAGAGGCCCCTCCTTCCTTAACTGTCATCTTGGCCTCAGAGGGAGCGATCAGGCAGACCCAGCAACATCAGGGACTGCCTGAAGGAAGAGGCCCCTCCCTCCTTAACTGTCATCTCGGCCTCAGAGGGAGCGATCAGGCAGATCCAGCAACATCAGGGACTGCCTGAAGGACGAGACTTCTCCCTCCTTTAACTGTCACATTGTATTTTGTATTGTATTGCAATTTTTTACTGTACACCGCTATGATCATTGCGGAATAGCGGTCTATAAATAAAATGTATTATTATTATTATTATTAAATGTTGAGACAGTTGGCCAGAATTTGAAAAGTTCACTTTTTATGCTAACACACCTAGAATTGCTAAACAAACATGGCCCATGGCCTTCTAGCTGGACGATTCTGGCAGTTATAAGTCCCAAAAGTAACTTTTACAAATTCTGCACCAGTCTGTCACAGTTATTACCAGCTCTTACTCTTCTCCACATTTTAAAAATATGTGCTGCTTCATTTATTCCCCAAGCAAAACCCCAATAACTATTCTGAGCTGCTTTCCTCAAACAAGATGATACTAATCATATTCAAACACACTCTCGCCCTTGTGTATTACCTAATATTTAAGTTCAATTTTCTTTAGGTTAAATCCCCACCTAATTAGCATCAGTGGATATTTAATAATTCTCCACTGTTTCAGATCGATGGGAAATGAATGATCTGTATCAAAGGATGAGAATAACAATGTAGGAAAAAATAATGAAGAAAAGCTGAGGCATTCCTGACGCTTACATTAATGCCACATGTGCAAATAAGTCTAGTTTACAGGGGAAATGTAATAAATTTGTTTTCTTGTGACTGTCTGTAAGCATTTTCTACTTTTTTTCCAGGGGAGAGCTGTCGGCTTGCTTTCAATGTGTTGCCCCATAGCAGCTTCATTTATATACTGCTTCATGCTGCCTAAGTAGTCTCTAAGCAGTTCACAACTATAAGCTAATTGCCCTCAACAATCTGGGTAATCATTTTAGCGACCTCAGAAGGATGCAGGCCTGAGTCGAGCTTAAGCCCCTGGCTGGTACTGAACTCGCAACCTTATGGTTTGTGAGTGAGTGGCTGCAGTAGAGACATTTAACCACTGCACCACCAGGGAGTACAGCTTTAGAAATGCCATGTTTTCTTGCAAAGTTGTGGATTGTAATACAAGTACAATATGAGATCATCATACTGATTTTATCAAGGACACCATGTAAATTAAAAGAGTGCCACTCAAAGCTATTAGAGGTTAGTCTAGACTGGCCAGAATACCCCATACTGCTTCCAGAGTATTCTGCCTCCAGAGCTGCTCTGGATCCAATGATTAACACTCTCTGAGGTGAAAAAATGGGGCACCCAGGATTGATCACATGACTGAGTGCCTTGTTGTGACCTCAGAGGGAGTGACAAGCACTAATGGCAGCAGCTAACAATACGGAGGCATGTGTAGACAGCCGCCTGGCATTGCTCCACAGTGCTTCAGTTTTTAAAAATCCGTTTAAGGGATGGAATAGGGCAGTTTCAGTGCAGAACTGGCCTTACTCCATAAAGACAGTCTGATCTCAATTCAGGGATTTGGCTCTGCGTCATGTAGACAGGTTGCTGTGAAGAGGGGGGTGGAAATTGCTTCATTTGATCTGTGTAGATATGCCCTAGGTCAGTATAAAAATTACTGATCATGGCAGATTTACATCCTAGTTAGAAAATAATACAACTTTTGGTGCAGGTTAACATTTACATAACATAAATAATAATAATAATAAAATTTTTATTTTTATCCCGCCCTTCCAGGGATCAGGGCGGCTTACAACAAGATTAAAATACATACAATGCAAGACAGATTAAAAAATCCATAAAATACAATAACAAATAAAAAGCCCCTATAGCCCAACCTCATGGCCACGGAAGAGGAGGGAGGCCCACAGGATATTTATTCGGGGAATGCCTGCTGGAATAGGAAGGTTTTGAGATCCTTCCTAAATTGGGCCAGGGTGGTAGATGAGCGGAGCTCAGTGGGCAGCTTATTCCAAAGGGCTGGGGCAGCTGTGGAAAATGTCCTCCGCGAGGTGGAGACTAATCTGGCCCCAGGCACCTTCAGTAATTGCTGCCCAGACGTTCTGAGGGTGCGAGGCGGAATGTACGGGGAGAGACGGTCCCTTAGGTATCCTGGGCCCAAGTGTAGTAATTGATACTATCCAGAGAAACCACTGGGTCCATAGGACCTAAGCATGGGTTGTGGAAAACTCTTGGGTGAGTTGTCTCAGGGAGATTTAAATCTCAAACTAATCAGCCATTAAGATCAAAATTACCAGCTCTGAATCAGCCTTTGAGAGCAAAATTATCAGTTCTGACTGACTGATACAAGAGTTTGATTACCCCCCCCAAATATAAAACATCTGTCTAAGCATAACAACTTGCTCTATTTTGAATTATAGCAGGATTCTTATCAGAAATTCTCTATCAGTATTCTTCTATGGTGTGTGTGGGGGTCACAATATAATTCACTTGCATTGTCTATAGCTAAAATAGGTCGCACTCAGCATTGCCGATCTATGTAGACACATTTCCCTGTAGACTATGTTATATTCAGTAACCATGTAACATAAATAATATTGTTGATGTGGAAGGAGACAGAATGTCTAAAATGTTGAAAAGCCCAACATCAATTTACAGCAGTTCAGTAAAAGTAATTTATTACAATTGGCCCTCCGTATCCATCTGCACCTTGAAAATAAATATATATATCTCAAAAGCAAATCTCGATTTTGCAAGGGTCATCATTTTAAAACACTACTGTATATAATGGGACTTGAGCAGCTGATGCTTTTGTTATCCATAGGGGCTCATGGAACCAAACTCCAGCAGATACCAAGGGCTCGCTGTATAAATTTTGTATACAGATTATTTTGCTTTGTGTCATTCCTTTTCTGCTGGGTGATCTCTTGATCTGAGATATCCTTTGTTATTTGCCTGAGAGCAGTTTGCCTCTATAAGGAATAACTTATAGAGGACAACCATGCAACATTCAAGAGGTAAATGTTATTGCTCAGTGCCAGGTGAGATGATGTTTGGGCAAAACACATGTAAGAGTCAGGTCAGGTTATTGGCTCTCAGCTTGAAGGTTTTAAAAGGGCATCAATAAATGTCCCAGTTCAAGGTGGTGTGGTGGAAGTATATGTGAGTATCTCTGAATGAGTGTGTGTGTGTGTGTGTGTGAGAGAGAGAGAGAGAGAGAGACAGAGAGAGAAAGAAGGAATAGGAAGAGAGGGAGCATGAGGAGAATATGTTTATTTTGCCACTCTATACTTTCCAAACTATTACAAAATTAAATTTCAGAGTACTCACTGCATGTTGCTTCAGATTCATCAGACCCATCTGGGCATTCCTCTTCTCCATCACACTTCCACCTAGATGGAATGCAGTGACCATTGTTGCAGGTAAAATCAGTTTCTGCACAGGTCTTCTTGGCTGAAAGGAAAGAAGATATAAATACATACATACATACATACATACATATAGTTCAACTGGTCAGCAATTCCTCTCTTTTCAGATTAATCCAAAATTAATCCCAACACTTCCCACATGGAAAAAACTTGTTTCATATTATATCCCAATATTTTGTTCATGTATTGGCACTTCCACAGCATCACCTTTGCCCACAGAGTCCTCCCTTGTGAATAGGAGAATAGCAATTGAGACACAGTCACCACATCTATCCATCCATCCATCCACTTCACCAACTGGGACTGGGCCCCACTTCTCATACTAATTTGTTTTTTGAATGTGGGACAGAAAGAAGATTTGAGTTAAAACAGTATTTGTTTCAGCCATGATCCTCAGCAACTGGTATAGTGAGGTATACTCCCATTGATACTGGAGGTGATATATCCATACCATCTCTAGTATCCATTGATAAATAATCTTATCCACCACAAATTTGCTCAATTTTTTTTCTAAGCTAGCCAAGTTGGCAGCCATTTCTACACCTTTTGGTATAAATGTATCAGTTTAAGTACACTGTAGCTGCATCTGTACTACAGAATTAATGCAATTTGACATCGTTTTAACAATCATGGCTCAATGCTATGGAATTCTGGGATTTGTAGTTTTGCGATATATTTAGCCTCTGCAGAGTGATCTGGTGCCACAATAAATTACAAATCTCATGATTCTATAGGGTAGAGTCATGGCAGTCAAACTAGTGTCAAACTGCATTATTTCTGCAGTGCATATGCAGCCTATGTGAAGAACTGCTTTCATTTGTCTGTCCTGAATCTCTCACCATTCAATTTCAATATATGACATCCTATTCCAATATTATGAAAGAGTGAGAAACTGGAAACTACCCAGTTTGACCACACAAGGCATAATTTTATGGCACACTATGATGTCTCCTCCTTTTTCTTTTCCTCCATCCTATTTTTCTTTTTAGCTTTATCATTTTGCAAGCGAAACCACAGCAAAAACTGGTAATACATGGAAATAACTTCTTATGCTGTTTCCACATTGCAGAATTAATGCAGTTTGACACTGCTTTAACTATCATGACTGCAACCTATGCAATCCTGGGATTGGTAATCTGTTGTGGCACCATAGTGCTCTGGCAGAAAAGGCTTAATATCTCACAAAATGACAAATCCCAGAATTGCATAGCATTGAGCCCTGGTAGTTAAAGTGGTGCCAAACTGCACTAATTCTGCAGTGCAGATGCAGCCTATTTTTCCTGCTTTGCTCTGTCAGGTCGCCCAAAGCTAACACTGTAAGCCCTTGGTGGTCAGGAAAAGATACTGAAATTGAGCACAAAGTTTTATATATCAGGATATAAATATAATTTTAAAAACACACAGTAAAATGAAGAGCAGTTTACTTCTGGGTTAGTTGTCATGGCTTCATCCAAAAAATCTGAGGAACTGTAAAAGTAGAGAGCACTGAGGGTTGTTTTTAGTAAGAGACCCTCAGCTCTTTCAAAGAATTACACTCCCAGGATTATAAAGTAGTTTATGATTGTAGGGCAGACGTGGCAGGCAAGAGATGCAATGAACATGAGCTTAATGTTAGCTAAAAATAGAGCTTAAACCTCTCCGTCCTGAGTGACAAGATATGACAACTCTTGTCAAAACCCACCCACTTAACTTATTTCAGTAACACTAAGAAAAAAACAGAGAGAAGAACAGATAGCATGAAAACACACTGACAATGAATTTGGCCATTTGGTAAAATATTACTGTTGTTACGTCAGCATCAAAGGACAAGCTGCAAAAAGAAGTTATGTCAACAAAGAGGAACACATGCAGGTGAAAAGGGATTTGTGATTTTAATTGTCTTTTCATAAAACAGAGTATTTGCTATGACATCCCACAAAGAAATGTTGTGGATCTTTATGGAACAAAGTATAATTTATACTCAGAGAAGCATTTCATGAGAAACAGAGGTTTCCCTTGTACAAAACATATGATGAATTCTAAGTCTTTACCACAGAGTCAGAGGTGCCTGCTATGTACAGATACAAAGCAACCAGCTGAAAGCCCATGAATATAATGGCTTGTATTTTGCATTCTGCCATAGATTCACTTCCCCGCCCTTAGGGATATCTTAGCAACATAGCAAGTTGGATTATACTGAGATACACCATCTAGCTTAGGGTTCCCACTGACTGGTAGCAGCAATCCAAGATTTCAAGCAAGACCTCTTTTTATGAAAGCTATGAGCTGTACTCTTCTAAGGAGTTTATCACACGGGAGGAATTTCTCTTAACTTTGAATGAAAAGAAAGTGGGGCCAGAATGCATTCATGTGAATTCGCTAGTTCAGCGAATTTACGTGAATTTGAACTGTGTTCGAACTGACTTCTCATTGCCCAAAATTGCGTGTGACCACCTCTCACGGAATGTGAAACCACATGATTGCGTTTGGACTGACTTCCCATTGCCCGAAATTTCATGTGGTAGTCTATCACGCAATAACACTAAACCCCATGATTGCATTCAGATTGCCATTGGCTTATACTTCCAATTTCCCTTGTCTGATAACGTCCCCAGTCTTTCACTTCGTATCTTCTACCAGCCACTCTTCTCTTGATTCCTCATATCACAGTAGGGTTTTGTAGGTAAGAGGTGCCACACATCTTCCTGTTCCTACTGACTTAACCATTTTGACATTAAAGAGGTCCTGGTCTGCCGTAAGCTAGGCAGCCAAGTACCTAGAGGGTCTAAGGAATTCTTAGAATCTGAATTCCAATGTCCACAAGACTGTAACTCTTATATCCCCTGTACAGCATGAATTTTCAGATGTTACAGGTTTCAGATTCTTTGGAAGGAAAAATGATACTTTAAATCTGAACTGGCACTGGCTTCTTGGTGTTGTTTTTTTAATTCAATCTATATCATTTTATGTAACAGAGTATAATGGTCTTTTATTTTATATTTTGACATCCATAATGCTGTGATGTAAATTTGCCTGAGTTAGACAATAGAAAATTTTCAGCATGAAGGAAAAATAAAGGAGAAAAAACAATGCACATATTGGTGGGTTTTTTTTTCCCCATGAACATGCTGACACTGATGACACTGCAGGTTGTATCTTCATCTCAGAGCCAAAGCTACATTTCAAGTAAATGTAAGTGCTGTATAATTCTAGATTTCAAATTGTATACTTAACACTCCATTTTCTAATAGTCGCCATGTTCCAATTTCTCCTTCAGGATATATTGATGATGGCAATTACTATATAATATCGCATTATCATCTAACAGCCTTCTTAAAGTATGTGGACAACAAGAGTGCAAATTCTGTTTGATTTCTTTTTAGCTTTCAGCAACTATATTTTTACTGCAGCATTCAACAAAGAGGTTCCCATGCGTCTGCTCCTAACCTGCCACTGCTAGAGCCATTTATCCACCATGGCATGACAGAGGCATCTCTTTATCAATCTACTAACTTTGCCGAGCCTGGTGTCTTGGAGGCAAGGGGCTCCTGCCAGCATCAGGCTCTGTCAGCATTCCTGAGTGATGGAGATATGCAGCTCCTTCATCCACACAAACCTGCAGGCAGCAGATGGTGTCACTGATTGCTTTGTTCCCTCCACACTGTTCTCTGGAAGCAAAATTAATTTATTATCGGGAGCCACAAAGGAGAGAAAACTAAAACACATTGTTGACAATGACCCACAGGGTAGCATTTGGAAGGTGTTAATATCCCCAGTGTGTATCCTCACAATCAGAGGATCTGAAGCATCTCCTTCCTTGCAATGTCATATGTGCCAATCCAACATGTGCAGATTAAACTACAGGGATGAACACTGCGCTGCTAAGTAAACTTACCCAGGAGGTCTGGTAGTCTGTGCCAGATTAATAGGGGAAAAGAAATCCATACGGACTTTCATCTCCATTGAAACCATCTAAATAGCTTTAAAGGATACTGCTGAGAGACATAAAACTCCAGGGCTGTAATTATTCCTAATGCAAAAGAGTTCAGGGATCTTGAAATGTGAACACATGCCCAATGTGCAAATCCCTTTCTTAATTAAAACAAACATATTAAAACAAATGCAGCAGCATATGATTAACCTTGAAGGATTTTATACAACCAATTTTATTTGCCCGCAAGAAACACAAGGTTTCTCTGGAGAAAGGGTAGGCTAGTGGCAGAACAATGCTCCAGTGTCATCCCTTCATTATTAATTATTACTAGTTATCACTGTTGCTCATTTGGTATGAAGTGCTTTACCATAATTATCTAACTTATTTGTACAACGAAGCCTAGAAAGTTGGGAAGCTCAGCATAGGTCAACTGGCTTTCAGCCAATTCTCAAGAAATCATAATCTAACAAACAAACAAAAACTCGTTTTTCCCCTGCTGAAGGGCTTCACAGTGGAGGGGAAGGGGCAATCTCCACAGATCAGTATAAATAACAACATCTATTCCTCTTAGAAAGTAAAATGGGCTAAGTGTGTGTTTATGTGTGTAAGAAATCTACAATATATTATTCAAGGATGGTGAATGTCTTTTTTAAAAAAACAGTCAAGACAAGAAACAAAAGAAGTCAATCTGAAATTCATTTGCTTGGCTTGCTTTAGTTGTTTCATCTCAGTCTACTGTAGTTTGAATGAGCAATATATCAAGCAACAATGAAGGGAAAGACACCAAGGTTAGCCATCACAGAAACTTAGATTCAAAGAGAAAATGACACCTGGCCTGGACAAGGCTTATATTTACATACAGCCAGCCCTCCTTATTCATGGATTTTTTATCCACAACTTCAAACATCCATGGCTTCAAAATATTTTCTAAAAACATAAATTCTAAGAATCAAACCTTGATTTTGTCATTTTATATAAGAAGCACCATTTTACTATGTCATTGTATTTAATGGGATTTGAACATCCATGGATTTTGGTATCCATGTGGTTCCTGGAACAGTGGATATCAAGGGCCCACTGTATTATTCTCTGTGTGTATATGTAAAAACACACATGTACACACAAATGTCTGAATGCTCTAAAGTGCTTCATGTACATTTATGGAGTTTATACACACATAAACAGACACACGCACATACACACATCAGCTCTATAAAGACTAATGTTATTATTCCCAAATTACTGAGGAGGAGGACTTGGACTAAATTATCAATTATTACAGACTGGAAGATCCTACACATCAACAGAAAGGGAACAGGGGTGACACCTCTGCCAGCAGTCAGTTCCTGGATCTGTCTCCATTCTGCATCTTCTTTCTGGAAGAAAGGGTCTGGAACCTGAACTGCTAGAAGAGAGTGCTATAAACATCTAATGAATTGTACTTCTTGATAATGTTTACTGCAAAATACTTTGGGGACCAACTCTGACTGAAAAGTAGGATATAAATACCTGTATGTGTATGTATGTGTCTTCAAGTCACTTGTCAACTTATGGTGACTTCATGACATTCATGGGGTTTTCTTGGGCATGAAATACTCAGAGGTGATTTTGCCAGTTCCTGACTCTGAAAAATAGCCTATAGCATTTGGAATTCCTTGGTGGCCTTCCATCCAAATACTAGGCAGGGCTGACCCTGGTTCACTTCCAAGATCAGAAGGGATCTGGTGCCTTTAGGGTATTTAGGTCAAGGACATAAATACAACTAACTAATTATTAAATATACAGCAGGAAGGATTAGATGGAGTAGAGTGGTTTGCTTAAGGCAGCCTAGTAAGAACACAAGATGAGACCTGAACTGGAGTATCAGGCTGTCAGCTGATGCTCTCGGCCAGACTTCATCAACCTGGTGCCTTCTAAATATATTGGATTACAGTTCCCATCATTCCCAGCTAGCATTGGCCATGGGAGCAATAATCCAACACTTCTAGATAATACTCAGTTAAGAAAGGCTGTTGGAAGCATTACACCAGCTCACTATAATAAACTATCCTCCTGCTGTATCCCTCTATTCCAAGGGTGGGGATTCTGTGTCCCTACAGCTGCTGTTGGAGTACAAGTTTTATTACCCTAGTCAGCACAGGCAAAGGTGATATGATAGCCCTGTTTAAGTATTTACAGGGGTGTCACATTGAGGATGGAGCAAGCTTGATTTCTGCTGCCCCAGAGACTAGAACATGGAACAATGGATGCAAGCTACAGGAAAAGAAATTCCAGCTCAACATTAGGAGGAATTTCCTGACAGTAAGAGCTGTTTGACAGTGGAACAAACTCCCTCGGAGTGTAGTGGAATATCCTTCTTTGGAAGTCTTTAAGCAGAGGCTGGATGGCCATGTGTCGGAGATACTTTGATTATGAGTTCCTGCATAGCAGGGGATTGGACTGGATGGCCCTTGTGGTCTCTTCCAACTCTATGATTCTAGGTGATGAATGCTGGAAGTTGTGAGCCAAGAGCATCAGAAAGACTACATGAGTCACATCCCTGCTCAACTTTCATCTCAAGCCCAGTAGAATATATTTTCATGTTTTCAGATGTGTCTTTTTCTTAATATCACATTTTATTCATTTCCCTGTGAGCTACAGCAGATAATCATTATACCCATTTTGTGGATAGGGGAAAAATAGCAGCTAAGAGACATCAATCAGCCCAAGGTCATTTAGGATGGTGACAAACTACAAATTGCTGGAGTTCTTCTATCTTCCTATGTCACAAAAATCAAGTAGAGCAGGAGAAAAACTTTCAGGGTATACAGAACTATGGATGATACAATGTGACAGAGTCACTTTGATTTAGCTGTTACTTATTACTAAAGAAACCTCTCTGTGTTAGAAACTCCCCAAAGCAATTGTTCAGCAATTCAACCATGCTATTCCCATTCAATCCCCCCACCTGTACAAAAAGTACTTTAAGCTGCTGTTGTGCCTGTTGCTAATATTCAGCAGTACAACACAGTATCTGACGCAGAGCATATTAATCCTCTCTAACTAACATGTCTGAGTCTTGTGGAAGCCACCACTGATAGGAAAGCTGCACCAAGATCCCATTTCACTAGGACTGCTAGATAAAACATTATTTTTATAATGACTGATGTTCAAACAAGAAGAGAATATAAGAGCATTTTCAAGGGGACTCAGAAAAGCAAATAGTGGGTGATTTGAACAATATTTGATGTGGCAGTTATTACAAGGCAGTACACAAATAAGAACCTCTTGTAATGATTTTTTTTTGTCTAGCTTTTGCAGTGTAAAAAGGTAAAGGTAGTCCCTTGATATGAATGTCTAGTTGTAACCAACTGTAGGGGGTGGTGCTAATTTCTGTTACTAAGCCGAAGAGCCAGCGTTGTCCAAATATGACTCAGGGGTCCATGACTGCACCAAAAACTGTTACCTTCCCACCATCCCGATCACTAGTGGTGACCATACATTTCAATCTGGCAAACAGTGGGAAACCGTCCACTGTACTCCTCCATGGGGGGGGGGGGGGGAAGAATGAAGATTAAAAAAAGAAAAAGCTACCAACAGTGCAACTATGTAGTGTGCACCTCTTCAAAAATGTCAACAGCCAAGAAATGCTCAGCCAGAAAGAGAGTGTGAAAGAAGACAGTTTCACCTGACAAGATGATGGAGATGCAAGCTAAGATTGATGAAAAAAGGAAAGCCCTTGAACCCAAGCTTGATATGGAAGAAGAAGAAATAAATAAAGCCGAGGCAGAGCCTTAAAAGAGGGAGAAAGGCCTAATTGAAGCACAGCAAGAATATCAGTCTCTGCTGAAGGAACTGTGAGCCTTGGGGGGAAAAGAGATTGTGGGAGGTGTAGCTGAACCAAAGGAGCAGGGGAAGCTTCTAGAAGAGCTCAAAAAACATGCACATGGACAGTGAAGAGAAGCTAGTCTTGGTCAAAGGAAGGTATGGTGACCTTCTGAGGAGAAATCTGATGCTGCTTTGGAAGTTAAAGGGGAGATGAAAAAAGCAAATTCTCTGGGGGATACACAGAATCTGCTCCCCAGTACAGAGGAGAAGATGAGCAAGGCTACTGAAGACTCCAAGGAGGGGCAGGAGAGCATGAAAGAAAAGACCATAGTATGGAAATATTGTGCCTGGTCCCCACATGGAAGCCTCTCAAAACAAATGTTTGCAATGCGGACAAGGAGCAAGTGGAGGAGAACCAAAACAGAGCATGGGAAGGATTTTTAAAAAGGGGAGCTCACGTGGGGAAGCTCCGGCACAATCCCTGGTGGCTGGCTGTCATTGTTAAGCAGAGGGTGACATTCAAACACCCTGCGTCTCCCAAGAAGAGGTTTGTCAAGTGGTTTGGCACTAAAGACTTTCCAGAGGATGCTGCACATGGACCACCACATCTTGCAAAATGCTGTGCAGAACATTCTGGATGGGGAGCTACTGAAAGTTACCTGTACCTGAGGACCATGTAGCACAGTGAGTTGGTAAAGTAGGCTGGCATAATCCCTGACATTACTGTATAAGATTTCCTGGAGTTCAATTGTGTCACTGCTCATTTCTAGGTGGGTCTGCTACTCTACACCCTCAGTCTTGCAAAGTCTTTCCACATTGACTCTTAATCTGTTATTGTTGCAGTTGTGTGTGTTTTTTAAATAGAACTGGTAGGTTTGTAAAAAACACACCTTACAATTAAAAAAAGGTCAACAGTGTTGTCTGGTTTGATACGAGTTGCTATATTCACCTCATCTACCATTCCTCTCTTGTTAACTTGCCACACTTAGTAGAGCCAGTTCAAAAATTGTTACATGGTCAAATTCCCTTAAAAGAAAAAGAAGGGTGAACACTGAGCTTTCTACATCCTACCATATGAGCCTATCCAGAATTTGAAATCTTCAGTGCAGGTCCTGTTGTATCTTGGTGAGTTAGGATAGTAGGTACACAAGAGAGCTTGTCTGGTGCAGCATCTTGATTATAGAACTCCATCACAGAGGGAAGTCAGATAGGCTACTATGCTTCTGGCAGGCAGCAAAATTATACTGTTTTCTGTGGTTTTTGATCCTTAAGACTGATTTTAAAGTTGGCTTATAAAATTGTTTTTGATCTGTTTGAACAAATGTTTTATCTTTTTGTTATACATTGCGTTGGGAACCCTGGTGGGGTTATAGAATTAAAAGCTCACTAGATAGCTAGAAAGACAGACAGGAGAAGGGAGGGAGTGTATTGTAGTAAAAGCATACTTACTAGCTGTGGCTATAACAAAATTATAAAAGAAGAATACATCCTGAGAGTTTATTTCATCCCATATTTCAAGACCCTATCAAACAGACATGAATTTTGTCAGATGGGTGTCTTAGCAGGCTTTCAAAGCAATAACAGAGGACAGAAATCTGTGCCATTGTGCTTCTGATTTCCGAATTGGTGGGGAAGGGCAGCTCCTTTTGTTTAATGATTTAAATGCAGAGGGAAGAGAAAGAGAAAGGGAGCTTCACTATATAAATGGCTGTTTTAAAGGCAGCCATCTGTTCTAGTTTTTACGGGCTCATTCAACAAGGCAATGCCAAATCCTGCAAGCTGTAACAGTTCTACTGCAATCAGCCATGGATAGTTTTAGTGGCAACTGAAAGAACATAATATAAAGAATGCTATCAACCAAGTAAGCAGGTAAGATCACCATCAAGTTTGATGTGGAGAAGATATCTGGCGAATATATTCTGACAATTGAGGAGAAAAATGACCAGCACATGCTTGATAAAACAGAGAGCAAAAGCAGGCATTTCCACCAGTAAATGAAATTTGTCTTGAGGAAAGCCTGAGGGAAAGAAGCATAGACTGCTTCAGGAAATGAGTAGCTAAAAGGGGTCAAGCCAAGTCACTCCCGCAGAGAAACCTAAGAACTAGATTGCAGGAGCCCAATGATATAGACTAAGGTTTTCTGACAAGATCTAACATTACCTGTCAAAGAATCCCAGAGCATGTTATTGTCACCTAACCCTAAGATCAACAGATGTTGATCCAGCAGTTGGTTTAGCATCTTCTGGAAATAGTGTCAGGGCCTGTGCTAAGCAACCATTTAGGCTTGATTTTTGACCCATGCCATATCCTTCTCCAAAAGCTCAACTAGAAAGATGATAAAATGAGTTTACACAGGCTGTTTAAAAAAAACCCTGCAGAACTTGATCCTTGAAGGCATAAAAACATTGCAGCAGGTTGACAAGACCTATAAATTAATATGCCAGTCTTTGCTTATTCAAACATTTGTGTGTCCCCCGAGCAAAATGAGCATGCCTAGTCCTTGCTCAGAGTTTAACATATGCCTTGAAAATGACTGGAAAACTCCATGGGAATTGGAATGTAATATACAAAATGCTCAGGGCTTGCTTCTCAAATTGAGGGTTTGTGCACACTTTATGTACATATTTGTCTGGAATCTTCATGCCAAAATTGCAAAAGCATTTCATGGGATATGGTTATGGGTGTTATGTTACTGCTGGAATGTATCAAGAGATACTCAACAGAAAATATGAAGACTACTAGGAGACCCATGCAGAATCCATACCAAGTGTTCCATGCCACTGCAAGTAATTAAACACAAGTACTTAATTCTCAAGCTGGACAAAAGCTCAGAAGGCAGGGAACAGGTACAGTCTAAGTAAAAATCCTCAGAAGTCAGAAATTAGAAGTCAAAATCTAACTCCAGATATTACTGTCTTCTATATGCATCTGCTAACATTTGGAGACTGCAGAAATATATAAACTCAATAGAAGTATAGAAGTGTCTTTTAAATATTAATTTTACAGACTTTGCATTTTAATGTTTATGGGGTGGGGTGCATGTGCTGAAACAGTTATTCATACACACAGATATCAACCCACTAGGGAAAAAACATTCAGTTTTTAATTTAACACAGGAAATTGTTTTTGAAAACCGCTAATTGCAACTTTTATAGACTACTTGAGGATGAGCTGTATATCTGGATTTAAGGAAACAGAGGCGGGATACAAACCGCCGCTTTGCGGCGCTCCCCCGCCGGTGCCATTTGCTCTGCGCGGGAGCTGCAGCAGCCAAACCGCGCAACTCTCACGCGGAGCTTCTTTCTGTGGCGCCTCTATGACGCATTCGCAACGTCATAGGCACCGCGACACGTCTGGACGCTATGCGTCCAGTACGTAAAGATGGCGGCGCCCATGTGGAAGGGGTGCCGCCATCTTGTACGTATTGTATACATACTAGGGTTGGGGGGTGCGGAAGCACCGCCCCTTCCTAATCCTAGTACGTATACAATACGTACTATATGGCGGTGTGTATCCCGCCAAAGTTTCTTTCCTAAAGCCCTGCACAGGAGAAAGTCTCAATTCATTCCAGTTGTTTGGACATTTGTTGTTAATTGATCTTTAGTCAACCCTGACTCATGATGACCCTATGGATAAGACTTTTCCAAGACTCTCCATCCTCCACTGCTTTGCCTAGAATGGATCCTCTAAATTCAAACCCATGACCTCCCTAATTGAGTCTACCTATCTAGCATGTGGTCTTTTTCTCTTTCTACTGTACTTCCCTCCACCTTTCTCAGTATTACTGTCTTTTCTCATGCGTTATCCCTTCTTCATGGCCAAAGTACAACAGCCTCGGTTTGACCATCTTGGCTTCCAGGGAGATTTCAGGCTTGAGCTGTTCAAAGACCCATTTGCTTGTCTTTTTGGCTGTACACTATCCTCAGGACTCTTCTCCAGCAGCACATCTCAAATGAATTGATTTTCTTTCTTATTTTTTTTCTTCACTGTCTAGCTCTCACATCTATACATGGTGATTAGGAATACAATGGTTTGGAAGATTCCAACTTTATTGCTCACTTTTATATCTTTATTCTTCAGAATCATTTCTAGTTCTTTCATCCTAGACTTCTCATTTTTTGACTGCAGTCTCCTTCCTGATTGATCCAAAGTTTGGGAACTATTTTACTATTTCGATTTCCTCATTGTAATATGTGTCAATCCATACAATAAAAACGTGGGCTTTACTGGACCATCACCAAGGATGTCTTCTAATATGAAGTGTGTGCGAAGTAAAATTTGAAGGCAAGCATTCGGTCAAAAAAGTTGTCATAGGGTGTAATCTAAGTGGATTGGCAGCTCCCATCAGCCTTATCCAACATATCCAATGACATCCAGAAAGAATACACTCTTCATCCTTGGGTTACAGCAATCCAAATGTCCAATTGTTGTCTTCCAAATTTGGCTGTAAAGATTCCTTTTAATTTTTCTTTAAGTGGTAGGCTAAATATATTCACACAAAATATACAAAAATCTGCATAGCTCGAAGATACAAAGTATTGTGCACAGAATTCATTATTTCCAAAAGTACAGAAGTAGTTTATTTATTTGTTTAACTGGAATATCTGAGAAAGGCAATACTGGTTCTGTGAGCAGATTTGTAATTAGTAGCCAAATAGGAAATGTGTTGTTAGACTAAGTATGGAGCAGAAATGAAATGTTTCAATCATTGACATAAATCAACGTAGGTACTTTGCTGCTGGGGAGCAAGGGAAAAATAAAAAATCTTTATTGCTCCTACATTTTAACAGAGGAGACTTTTCTGTATTAGAAATTAATTCTATTATACAATAGCTTAATATATACTGTCATATGAAATAAAATCATATGAAAGAGAATCACCATTCCCAACGAGAAGGACAATATTTTTAAAGTAACTCCAAAATTATTGTTGTTGTGCACCATCAAGTCACTGCCCATTTACAGTGACCATAAGGCAAACCTATCATGGCATTTTCTTGGCAAGATTTGTTCAGATGAGGTTTGCCATTGCCCTCCCCTGAGGCTGAGAGCATGTGACTTGCCCATGGTCACCCAGGGAGTTTCATGGCTGAACAGGGAATTGAACCCTGGTCTCCAGAGTTGTAGTCCAACACTCAAACCACTACGCTACCTCCTGATTGATGTTTGATCCAAAGTATGGGAACTATTTTATTATTTTGATTTCTTCATTGTAATATGTGCCAATCCATATAATACAGCACATATGGACAGAACTTGTAAAAGTACTTAGAGTACAACATCATAATCTCCAGCTGCATGGCCAGTGTAAACATGTGCCATACAATTTCAGACTGATGAGCTTTGTGTGGCGAAACGCTCTTTCTCATGCCACATTAAGAGATCATTTTAATGGGGATGGCGAAAGGACTGACCATCTATAGCCAGCCCTGTCCTGAATATGGTCAACTATGAAGTATTCTTCCAACATTGCTTAATTGACAGGTGCAACTATGGAAACCAGATATTTTGTGGGAGGACAAAAGTGAGAGATTTCCATTTAAATCTAAATATATCCAGAAGGAAATTAAATTCTACTCTCTCTCTCTTTCTCTCTCACACACAGATACACACACACATGCCCTCAAGTATTACCACTCTTAAGCATCACACTCCCAAAATTTTATTTAAAAGGGTTGTGGATAGGCTAACCATACATATAGTTTTAAATAGGACATCCCCCCCCCCCATATTTCTAGACTGTCCTGTTTTAACATAAATGTTAATTTTGTCCCATTTTCAAGAAAAACGCCCTGTTATGTTGCAAAAATGATTTGAAGATTTCTGTTTGAAATTGTGGTTGTAAAAAAATGTGTAATGGAATGTGAGAAGTTTTATGATAAGGTGTTGAAAGACCAAAATTTGTTGCGTAAGATTACTCCATCCGAGAAATACCCATGGTACGATCATGGTGAAATATAGTCCCCCTTTACGGCTACGTAAATTTTTGCATGAGTTTTGCCACTGAAGAATTATTGTTAGCTCAATATGTTCATGCAATAAAACTTTTGTTACTGTCTTACTTTTTGATGAATATGGAATATTACATAGATAACTCTGTCCTGTTTTTGCCATCCCAATGTCCTGTTTTTCTATCAGGGAAATATGGTCAGCCTAACTGTGAAAGAAGGAAGATTAGTCAGAAAGACACTTAGCCATTTTATAGGTATGGCACTTTTTCTATAGAGATTTATTCTTGAGACCCTGCCTCCAATTTAAAGACCAAAAACACAGGCAGTGGTTCTTGCTGCTGCCAACCTTCACTCAGAGAAGATCAGTGAGAAAACATGGGGGGAAACAGAGTGTATCAATAAAACAAGTTAGCGAAGGAGATGAAAAAACAGCACATGAAAATTGTTGAGTAGAACACCCATCCATAACAGGAAGAAAGCCCCATAAATTTAGTTGGGAAAGTGTATGCATAATACACAACAGACCAAAACATGGAAAATACCAAGAACGCAACAAACACCCTTCATAACCTGATCATAGCACAACAAAGAGCAAGGATTTGGAACCAAAGACTCATTCATTTATTCATGAGAATGCACTTCACTTTGCACTTGACTGAACCTGATCTCCAATAAAGCTGATGGCATTATACATAAAAGCCATTTTAATAAGGCCCCCAAAGCCAACATCAGTTGCAAACTGAACAGCAGGCCCATTCCTGAATCCAAACCTGTTACAAGGGAACAGTGCCAAGCAAATGTTTATTAATATTCTAACACAGAGTTCTGGTTTCCTTGGTTTTTTGGTACTTATGCAAATATTTAAATAATCATAACTTCAATAACTGGAACAACAGAAGGGTTTACATTACAGTGGTACCTCGGGATACGAAATACCCAGGTTACGAAATTTTCGGGATACGAAAAAATCCCATAGGGAATTATTGTTTCGGGTTACGAATGTTTTTTCGGGTTACGAAAAAACTTTTGGTGCTTTTTTCGGCTTTTTCGCACGGAATCGCGGCTTTTCCCCATTAGCACCTATGGCAATTCGGCTTACGAAGGCTTTTCGGGTTACGAAAGCGGCCGCGTTACGAATTAATTTCGTAACCCGAGGCACCACTGTACTCTTGTTTGTGTACTGTTCAACAAAACAATATACTGTTAGTTGTACAGTAAGCTAATTGTTTTCTTGCAGGTAAACTCAGAGAGGTCATAATTTTCATTGTCAATTATTAGTATTAATTGCTGGAGTCTCAGAATATATTTTGAGGAGGATAAAATTGGCTATCCATTTTAAAATGTGGTCACTTCTGAAAATCTAGTTCTGAATCATGTATTTCAGTAACAAACCTTTGCCTTTATCATAACCATAGTCTTGAATGATTCAACAGCACTTGTAAGAATAGGTGTTCCAAAAACTGTAGTCTTTTCTGTCTAAAATATGTTGGTGTAAAATAACACTTGATTTATTAAACTTCTCCACACTGAGAATGCAGCACAAGAAGCTATGTTCCAATTCTATGTAAACCCCAGCACCTGAGAGATAGCAATAACTGGCAAAAAAGAAAGCAAATCAAAGATTTGAAGATCCTTGGATGTATATATAATCAAACATGAAAAAGGAAAAGGATTTGTAACTTGAAAGAACACAGAAGTCCAGTTTGGATTAACCTATCTTGGGATCATATCTCGAGATTAAATTGTGACATATTAAGACAGAACTTTTTTATCATGATACATGGAGATGTGATGCTAGTATGGCAAAACAAATGCACAGTCTTGTGCATATCTCAGTTTAATAAACTCAGTTTATTGAGTCATTATCTGAAACACAGATTAGAGTTGGCATGCTGGTAAATTCATACACTTAAAAAAATTACTATGTGATTAACTGCATTCAATCTCTTTGTACCAGTAGTTTTATATGATGATTTTATTAACAGATGTACAGCAACACTCTTAAAGAAATGTGTCTGCAACATGTACTGATATATAATTTAACAGGGGTATTGATAGAACAGAATATGGAGAAACTGAATGGTTTCCAATTGGTAAGGGAATCAGGCAAGGCTGCATTTTATCACCATTTTATCAAATAGAAAATGAAGACTTTGAAATAGCTCAAGATTTTCCATACCTTGGTTCAGTCATTAATCTGAATGAAGACTGCACTCAAGAAATCAGAAGAAGAGTAGGACCTGGAGGGCAGCTATGAAAGAACTAGACAAGATCCTGATGTGTCAAGATTTATCAATGAATACTAAAGTTAGGGTTGTCCATGCCATTGTATTTCCAGTTTCTATATATGAGTTTACTGAGCAGTCCTCCTCATTTTTTCAATGTGCATCACAAAACTCAGTCAAACCCATTCCATTTATTAAAACTGCTGGACGCTACAGCTCTGTAGATCAACCTGAGTTTCATTAGAGTGCCTGGCAACTCATTAATTAAAATGCATTATTTATAACTGGAAGCCTTGGTTTCCATTTATGGAATTTAGGCAATTACATCAAATTAATCCTAGCTACAATCAACATGTTTGTTCCTTCACTCTAGTGCTAGATAATCTCCCTTTCTCCCAAAGGGTTTCTCCATAAAGTACTGTCGTATTAACAAACCATGCCCTTGTTTCTTAGCATTTTACCACAAAAATAAAGAAAGAAATCAAAGGGGACAGTGTATTGTTAATGCAAAACATATTGGGAGAACAGAAGAATAACAGTATATACCATCAACAACAAAGGGAGGGGGGGGGGGAGAAATCCTTGCATAGTAAGTAGAAAAAGAATCTCTTCTTCCAGGCAGACTCTTGGGAAAAGGCTAGGCCACTGGAAGCTATCCTGCCTTATACTCTCCCTGCATCTCCCTTATATTCCTAAGTATTCTTTCACAAATTATGAAGCCAAGCTAAGCAGTGAACGTGAATGATCCAAGAACACTGAAACTCTTGAACTTAAATAGGTCAGACCTGATCTATGGCTGGATGGAACATTACTGGGAGAGCCACCTAAGCAGTTCTTGGCTTTCTAAATAAAGAGCAGGATATAATAAAAAGGAGGAACCGTCGTGGCTAATATATTCATATTTCAGGAGTTTAGATCTCTGAATATCTACTGTATGTCCTGATCAATGTGCTCTTCTGATATTGACTTAAAAAAAAAATAACAGTCTCTAACCAAATGTAAGAATCAATCTACTTATGTTTCAGAAAAAGTAGCCTATTAGCCAGAGCCTATCCCAGAGAGCCATGCAGTCCTGAGATAGAGAAGAATTCAGCCTTCCACCTGATAAGAACATAAATTTCTTTCCTTTAACCTACAATTCCTAATATACTCTTAAATCTTTTTAATTTCAAGAAGGGGGAGGAGCATTTATTCCTATATTAAGTATTTATTTATCAGTAATTCCCTTGCATTTACAGAAAGAAGTATGCTTTAAAACATAGGTAAAAGATAAAATTGACACCCCAGTAAAGCCTATTGTGCATTTTAACATGCAAAGATAACAGAAAACATCCTAAGGGAAACAGGCACAGTGGGAGAACATGTCAGAATGCTTTATCTCTGGAGGTTGAAGGTTTTTTAAAAAATATTTAACATCTTTTGGGTGTTTTAAGATAGTGTCTACTTAACCTGCAAGGTGCAAAAGGGGGAAGGAGTGCTCTGGCTCTGATGCTGGGAGGACCATTATCTACACTGGAGCACCCCCTTTTTTAATCATGTAGCTATCACACACAATTTGAAACCTTGAAAAGCTAGGGACCTTTTCACACTACACAATTATAGCACCGTGGTTCCACTTGAAATGACATGGCAAAATCCTGTGGAGTATTGGGGTTTGTATTAGGATTGTTCATGCTGTCGTATTTCAAATTTCTATGTATAGCTGTGAAAACTGAACAGAAGAAAATCAACTCATATGAAATATAGTGCTGGAGAGAAATAAATGGATCCAGGAGCAATTCACGTCACTCAAGAAAACAACAAGACTAAACAGATACTGTTGTACTTTGGACACAACCAGAGAAGACATGATTCATTAGAAAATACAAAGATGCCAAGAAGATAGAAGGCAGTAGGAAGAAAGGAAGACTGCATTACTGGTGAGCAGACTTAGGCTGCATCAGCATTGCAGAAATAATGTAGTTTGACACTGCTTTAACTGCCATGGCTCCATGCTATGGAATCTTGGGATTTTTAGTTTGTTGTGGCACCAGAGCACTCTAAGAGAGGAGGCTAAATATCTCACAGAAGTACAAATCCCAGAATCTCATAACATTGAGACATGACAGTTAAAGCAATGTCCAAGTACATTATTTCTGCAGTGCAGATGCAGCTTCAATCAAGGAAGGCCCTGAGTTTACAAGACCTGAGAAGGGCTGTTGATAACAGGATGGCTTAGAGGTCTCTCATTCACAGAGCTGCCATAAGTCAAAGTTGACTTAGTGGTAATTAACAACAATGTTGGGTGAGGCAGTAGAGCTCCCTGCAAAGAATTAGTCCTGCAGTATATGTCTGGTATGTGTGGAAAACAGAGGTGGTCTCCTTCAGTAGACATCAATCCTCAGGTAGGCACATATGGAGACCTCCAAATATCAAAATCCAAACCCACATAGGACTTTGAATGTTATCACTAGGAGCTGGAATTTAGACCAGAAGCCTGTTGGCAAGCAGTGCAATTCCTATAAGACCAGTGTTACTTACTGTAGTTCCTATACAATATTCTTGCCACCAGCTTTTTTTGTGTTCGGGACTGAGATTCCACCAAAACTGCCATGGCTGCGCTCTATGGAATCATGAAGTTTGCAGTTTGCTGAGACACGAGAGATCTCTCACTCGAAATTCTCAATGCCCTTACCTTGACTGCAAATCCTAGGATTCCACAGGGATGTGGCCATGCCAGTTAAAGTGGAACCATGGTGCTGTAATTGTGAAGTGTAGTGCTGTAACTGTAAACCAGAATTTGAAACCCCCCTCAGCCACAGAAACCTACTCTTTCAGCCTAAGAGAAAAGCAATGACAAACCTCCTCTGAATAAACCTTACCATGAAAACTCAATAGGGTCACCATAAATCGGGAGTCTAACTGAAGGCATATAACATGCAGCCCAATCCTTTGCATGGTTACCTGGAAGGAAGCCCAATGAGCTTCAGTGAAGCTTTCCTCAACTAACTATGCTTTGTATTTTAGCCTTACAATACAATTTTATTCAAGTTTACTGTAATTCTCCTTGTGTGCCCTCAAGCGGCAGATGTTTAGGGGATAGGCTCAAAAGGGGCTATAGATTACAAGGAACATTAATGAAATCTTCTTGGTTCCTTTTTACTATAAGCCAGTACTGAGATCTGATTTATGCAACCTTGTTTAAATCCTAGCTCAGCCATGAATCTCACAGCTGGCAACTAGTTATATCTGTGATGAACCTCTCTCATGATTTGTTGAGAAAATAATAAAATAGATAAAAAGTACAAATAACTATCACAAAGCACTTGAAAAGTTATTTATGGCACAGTACAGATCGCTAAAAACGGTGGCCCGCCGGTGCCTATTTTTCCTCCGGAAGGAAGCCACAACCGCCAAACAGCACGGCTTCACTCCGGAGGAAAAAGAACCCGCAAAAAGCAGGTTCTTTTTCCACCACGCCAGTTATGTCCAAGTGTGCCAATATCACACTCGTGACGTAACTAGTGTGGTGCAATGTGCGGATGCTATGCGTCCGTTATGTCATGATGGCAGTGTCTATGTACATGGCATGCTGCCATTATGGCACAGCCAGTACATGCTAGGGTTAGGGATCATGCTATGCCACCACCACCATGCCACAAAAGGGACGTCTGTCCCATACCTAAAATACTTTTCATAAAACTTCTGTAGCACTAAAAAGACTAATACCTGATAAAAATGTGGAGTTGCACACTCAGCTATTTCCTTTAGATAACTTTTCCTGGAAATACTGGAAATCAAGTTGCAAACTGATTTAACTGGGGGTGGAGGGATTACCTCTATCATACATAAACATGTTTGAAAATACATTAAAATAGTAAGAAATAGAACAATGGTTTACAGTACTTTTTGCATGTTTACTGTTATGCCAAAGACAATAGGTTGAACTGGATATAACTGTGTTTAGAGATATTTTAATGAATATGACATTTAAGTTAGTAATGACAAGTCTGACTGGTTTAAATAAGTCTGTTCAAAGCAAGATTAAGTCTGGATCTAACTCAGCATGAAAAGCCAAAGTCATACTTTGGTTGAACAGGTCAGGTGGATATTAAGATGACTTAATACACTAAATCCAAGTGAGCGAAATAATAACATCTTTGTCTTCCAGAATTCTCAGAACTAATAATCATTCCGCCCTCCCCATTTTCTAAACTTCTGAAGCACAGAGGACTGGCAGCCTTCTCATGTGAAAAGCTTTTAGTCCTCACTCCAGGGCTTGTTTGCAGTTGACATCCAGGACAAGAATAACTGATGCTTCCTAGGGAGTTCAAACTCCAGGGCTGAGTAGTCATGAATTACAAGGCCAATGGTTTTGTGTGTGTGTCAGTGTCCCCTCCTCTGCTTGCTCCATTTCTGTTGCCACCGCCAGTAACACACAGGAGAGCCCATTGACTCTTCTGATGGTTTAATAGTAGCTGTTGTTTACACAGTTGTCATTTAAATTTGCATGCAGCCTTAGTAGACATCAAACCTTGCCGTAGCACCCCAAAACATAATTTGTATTCCAATGGTTGGAGTTGTCTTGGCAACACTTAGGTGACTGGAAAGCATTTGCTGATGGGAAGTTTCATTTCACTATTGCTCACTGATCCCCATGTGGCTTATAACAGGCTATACAGTGTTTGGTAGCTATGGTGCCTTTTAACATGACCTCACAACCTTCCAAGTCTTTGTGTGGTCTGCCTAATTTCACCATTCCATCCTTTGGTTGGGGTGTGTGAACATGTAGAGAACTAAAAATCAGGCCTATTTTTGAAGGTACAAAGATAACTAAATGCTAGATACCGATGCTAATGACACCTATTGATGCAAAAAGAAAATCACAAAGCAGAGTGCTGTTGAAGAAAAAAAATATTTTTAAAAAAGTGTATTATTATAAAGTAAATGATTTGGTAAATTCTTTGGCCCAGGTAAAAAGGACTGAGCAATTTTTCCAAATTATTTTTAGCACCTTTGAGCTATGTAATCCCACAGAGAAGCTGATTCATCTTACCTGTCAATGAAGTGTCAGCTCTTTGGTTTCTCTGCCACTCACCACCTGTCTATTCCCTCAAACGTTTCCAATAACCACTTTGTACCTTAAACCACAACAGAAGCAATGACACCAGTGCATCCTTATCACCAGGAATCTGCAGCCAATCTAACATCTCTGATTAACCCATCTGAACAATAAGTGTTCTGAAACACCTATCTATCACTTTCCAGTATTCCAAATATTATTTTAAATAATATGTTTTTTAAAATGTGTATCTGAAGAGGTATGGTGTAGAGAAGCCCAAATCATCAAGGCACAATTCCCCATGCATAGTATTTTAAGTTTGGTCACATTGCTTTGGACTGAAATTCCCCAAAGCATGCTGGATCATGTCATTCACCATAACATGAAGCAAATGTGAAAGCAGCAAACAACTGAGGTCTAACATACCTCATCCTCATAAATCTGGATAAAAAGTTGTGTGTGTGTGTGTGTTTTTTTTTTAAAAACTTGCTCTAAGTGAGTTGCAGTATAGTTTCTGATCCCTATGACAATTCCAATATATTGAGGATGATGGTCAACTTTGTGTTCTGGTTAGGATCTGGGTTTAATGTACACTTCATGTTACTTCCCGACACCAATGAAAATTGCAGCGTCCCTCCAGATATTGTCAACCTACTGACAACCAGAATATCTTACTTAAGCTTTGCTGTATCATTTGCCCCCCAAAAAACAGCATGGGATATTTATGAGGCCAAAAATATACATCAATGGTAACACACACTTCGTTGTACATTTTTTTTGTCCCACCTGTTCTGTATTTGTAGTGAAAATCTGTACATGGTACATAGCAAGAACCTAAATTTGTAGAAACTGTTTACAAATATGTAAGAATGCTGAATGCCTACACTATAAAACTACCACTGTGTAGATTCTACAATAAAAGATTACCCTGGGGACTAAAGTGGACCATCCTAATCCATGCAAGTTAAGAGAAACTAACTCCTTCCCTGATGTTGCATTGCAATTCCTGAAATCAACCTTGTCTTTCTAGGTCGTTTCCATATCTACCCAGGACACCTCCTGGTGTAAATCTAATGCATAAGCTACTCTCTCTCTCTCTCTCTCTCTCTCTCTCTCTCTGTGTGTGTGTGTCACTCTCTTTTATCCTACAATTTTTTTTCTAAAGTGGTGTAAGTAATTTGTAAGAGGATCAAAAACATTTTGATATTCTTGTATGAAAGTGTGGCAATGGTCATCAAATTAAAAGGCTTTAAAAGGGGATCAGATAAATCCATGGAGGACAGATTTATCAACATTTATTTATCTCCCACAGATATATTCTGCCTTTCTTTCAGTGAGCCCAGGTCAAGACATCTGGTTCTCCCCCTCCCCACTTTATCCTCAAAAGATTCTTATGAGGTAGGTCAGGAGGAGAGAAAGAAAGAGGGAGAGGGAGAATCATCTGGGTTTGTTGGCCCAGTGATGACTAGAATCTGGAGCTCCAAAAGTCCCAGTCCAACACTCTAACCACTACACCATAGAGTCTTTACAACTATTTGTCATGATAACTATGTATAATGATCACTACACAATTATACAGCGGACTCTTGTTATACGCTGGGGTTTGGTTCCAAGATCCCCTGTGGATAACAAAATCCATGGATGCTCAAGTCCCATTAAATATAAACATAGCAAAATGGTGTCCCTTATAAAAAATGAAAAATCAAGGCTTGATATTTGAAATTCATACTTTTTTTGAACATTTTCAAACTGTGAATGCTTGAATCCGCGTATAAAAATCCGTGTATAAGAAGGGCCAACTGTATAGCATTTGCTATGATAACTATATAACAAAATAGCAGGCGGTCGTATGGTTATATTACACTCTTCCATGACACCACTCCAAGACACCACTTCACAGCCGATGCAGTACATTCAGGGTGCAGGTTTCACTACATTCATGACTCCAAATCAGAGTCTTGTTGCTTTAAACTGAGAAAGGGCAATGGGTCCAACAATATTTGAAGAGCCACCCATTGCCTTTCCCTGCTTTTGATTTTCACGTAGGACACCAGCATGGATAGCTGCATCTAGCAGACCTATACTGGCAGGATGAGCCACCCTCTTTGCTTGGATCATGGGTTGCCAATAGGTCTACCAGAAACATGTCTTCTTGAACAATGTATCTAAACATGTATTTGTCTTAGCAAAACATTTGTATTTTCCAGAATAAGAGTGATGAGTATAGCTGACAATGATTACAATAAGCTGTAATCCCTGAGAACTGTTCCTGACCTTATGGGGTCTGTCTTTGAACAGATTTGGAAATTTATCAAATGTCTGCACCCTGTTATCAGATACTGGATACCCTCTGTGTACCGTGTCAATACAAACCTTATCCAGCACCCTACAGGCAATAGATCCATCCATCCAGAAGAATGCACCCATTATGTGACTTAGAATAGTGCAGTAGCCTGATTCACAAATTCAAAATAGGATGTAAATGAAAGCATGCTGTAATTACAAGGTGAGCGGAGTAGAAGAAACAATCCCTTACATATCTACAGATATCCTAACAATGTTCTTTTAACCCACATGCCAAATTATGACTGCAAAACACAACTGGTGAAAAGAAATCAAAAGTAAAGGGATTTATTTCATCTCCTCCTTATTCTAATGTGCACATTTCTACAGAAGCAGCAGGAGGAAATAACACAACCACTCCATAAGAAATATCCTACAGAAGTCAAAGGTTGCAGATTACTATGGAGTTCTGACCAATTAGAAATAGGTCTGTACTAATTGGGTTGTCCTACTGTAGGCAGGGCTGGGAAGTTTAACTTCAACATCATCAATCAGTGGGTGAAATCTGAATTCTCTTTTCTATGCTAGCCTTCTTTCAAAAGAAATGAAACAAAGGCAATGATGAATCTGTGTAAGATCCTTTTGTTTCATCCTTATTTTCACTGATAAGGAACTGTGCTGGACACTAACAGTAGGAAAAGCCATTCAGGCAAAAATGCAAAAAGAGAGGTAGACAGGAGTCTTTCATTCCAGGTCAGTAGCTGGCAAACATCATTCAAATGTTTGTACTTGTACAAAGATAAAATTCCACTGAAGAAATCATTTAATACAAGGTTGGAGGGGAAAACATTTAGGAACTCAGAGGCATCTTGCTTGAAAGAATGGAAAGTTCTACATATTACAATTTGATTTTTGGTCCTCTTAGAAATACTGTACAGCATTAACAAGCAAACTCCCAAACAACTTTCTAATACCAGACCAGCAACACTTTAAAGTTTTAACTGATTCTTACACTTCTGTGCAATCTTACTACAGTACTTATCATTCTACCATATATTTTCATACAGATGAGAGAGACTTTAGGCCGTCTTATTAACATCTTTGAATCCACCACTTCAACGCCCTATCTGTTTACACATTCAGAGTATGAGTCAGAGGTTGAAATTAGTTTAAAGTGAGCGTCAAACAACATTCCCTGGATGGAGAGGGCATAATTTCCTCTTATTCTTCATCCTAGAATACATTGTTGTGTTAGAACAACAGAGCTTACTTGGTTTAAGCATTACTTGTAAGCTTATACATGCATAAAGAATAAAACAATCTATGCATGATTAAAGATCATCAGCAAGAAGCTACAGCTGCCATACTTTGAAATTCACTTTTTTTGTGTGTGTGGTTGGCTGTTTTCTCCAAATAACCTTCAATAACCACTTGTGAGTGTTTGGAAAGACCAGTATAGTTCTCAGACTATGGCCCTCAAGGTGTTTCAGACTTCAGTCCCCAGAAGCCTCTACCAAAATGGCTAGTAAGTTAGAGATTCTGGAAGCTGAAATCCATACCATCTAGATCACCAAAGTCTGAGCACCAGTGGTATAAACATTTACAATCCTCCTTGGGGGAGATTCTCTTTGATGATGATAAACACATGGAATTAGCAACTAAAAAAATATAACGCAATATGAAAGCACACTCCCAACTAGTATTCCTGCAAAGATTTTTTTAAAAAATCTCCTGCCAGAGACTGTCAGAGAAGGAATGGAAAAGTCTGTCCCTCCAACAATGATCCACTACATTTCTATGCTAGGTGCAGAGAAGGGGGCTTTTCTCCTCTCACAATCTGTAAGTTTACTTTTCTGAGCGAAGAGGAAGGAAAAGGCATTCCCCCCCTCTTTCACCCTCACCCAGCCATCTCACTCACCTACATGCAATTTTCTTCTTCCTTTGTATATGGCTATGAGGTAAGTGCCACTGTGCCAAGGAAATATAAACATTGTATCTATTCAAAAGGCCAAACTGGGGGGAAAGTAATAATCGGCATACCCTTCCATGTAACACTAAGTATCTGAAGACAGCCAAGGAAATCATTCTGAAACCTGTTTGCTTCATATAAAAATATTTCCACAGCAAACAGACTTGACCTACAGAAAAAATAATCAGACAGCACAATGGTGGACAATGAAGTAACTGAATTTCAGAACAAGAGCTGACAGCCAATGATATCCATGAAATGTTTTGAGAAAAAATGAAATATGTACCCACAGTACAAAGCTGCCCTATTTAATATTGCTTCATAATAGAGAGTAACTGGTTTCGTGGAAAGCAGATCTATGTAAAACAGAACTAACAGCAGCCTAATGGACCTTTCAAAGTATCCTTTGTATGCTTTTAACTTTGTATGTTTTAATATGTTGTGAGCCGCCCTGATCGGAGGAAGGGCGGCATATAAATAAAACTATTATTATTATTATTATTATTATTATTATTATTATTATTATTATCCTTAATATCTGTGCCATCAGCCTTTCCCAAAGCTTTCAACTGTCACAGACAGGATACTGGGCTAAATGGATTCACATTCAACAGAACACGAATGCATACATTCCTATTCTTGAAGCAAAGACAGGCTTTCTTACTTGTAAATAATGTTCCTCACATCTATGTGGAAGGATAATATGATATGGGATTTGAATCTACATACTGAAACATTTTAGATGAGAACCTTTGGCAAGGAAGCAGCACTAATACCTCTCCCCAAGGTGTGAATGTTCCTTCTCAACCACAACCATCTTCTGAAAAATCTGGGCAACAGCAGCAGAGAAGAAGATATTCAGATTGTAACACATTTGAGAGCACACCAGTTATTCCAAATTCTAACAAGCTTTCTATAAATTCATGTGGTAAATCTTGAAGTCTCAAACCCACCCCCACTGAACATTACTACCATCCATTTTATGGCCTGGGAGATAATATTCTCAGTATAATATTCAATTATTTCTAAGGACCATAATTTAATCTGGCTTTCTCAATCTTTTTACCCCTGAGTAACCCTAATTTTCATGTCTCAGGGGACACCTGCATAAAAATTATTATATCTTTATCTCCAAAAAAGGTTTCCCCCCCCCCCTTCCAATCATAATCTTTTGCAGACTCCCAGGGTAAGGAATGCTAGTTGAGAAACCCTGGTCTAATCAAAGAACTAATGAATAATGGCATCAAGCTTCAAGACACTGAGAGTTCCTCTGTAAGAGAAATGGAGCTAAAACCTAACCTCTGCACTCCTTGCCAAGATAAGGATCCTTTAAGAACAATTGTGTTTTCAGTATCTCTATAATTTAGGAAGCATTGTTTCTTCCTTGTCCTCTTAACCTTATTACTATAATCTGACCAACATTACCAAGAGAAAGAAAAGCAGAAGCTCAATTCCTAAGTGGGCCCATTAGCTATTTGAGTTCTTTGCCTGTCTGTGTTGTCCAAACAACCATTTGAAGCAGCTGCACATGAAATTCATTAGGGCTGAGTGAATGAATACGCCTGCATCTTCTTGACCTCTCATAAAAGCTTTGGCCTGGCACTTTAGTAGATATTGTAACATATCATCCTTCCAAAATATGCGCCACCACAAGCAAACTGACATGGATCAATGGTAATGAACACAAGAGGCACTCAATTTTTTTCTTTAAAAAAACAACCTCTACTTGTTGATGAAGACAGCAGCCCAGGTGAGGAAATGGCACGTCTGTCTTCTTGGCATTTCACACAGCTTATACTGCAGGAGTGACAGATTGGTGGATCTGAATGGAAAACAGGAACTACATGTGGATGCCTTAATGTTCAGAAATCAAATACTTCACTATTTCACTGCAAATGCAATTCACCTAATACTATTCGCTTTTATTGTACCTTTAAGATGATTATAGCTAGTGATACCATGAACAAGTAAGGGGGAATAAAATGAGTTGAGGTGGATTGTTCTCTATGGTCCAAAACACACTGCAGAAAGAATCCAGTTTGACATCACTTTAACTGCTCTGGCTCAGCGCTAGGGAATCCTTGGAATTGTAGTTTATTGCGACACCAGAGCTCTCTGACAGAGAAGGCTAAATGTCTTACAGAACTATAGTTCTCAGAATTCCCTAGCATTGAGCCAGGGCAGTTAAAGTGGTCTCATACTGCATCATTTCTGCAGTGTGTTTTGCACCTATGTAAAATGTTCAAGATTGTGTCTGTAAATGATCACAGAATTTTGTGATCAGGGTGTATTTTTTGCACTAGGGTCAGATTAGGAGCAGATATTAATGTACTGTACTAATACTAATGAGCTTGAGGAAGGATGAGCACCTGGTATTCAGTCTGTGGGATAGCTATTCACATGCCAGGCAACAAGAGCTCTCTTATGGAAACTAGAGTTACTGGATTGTTCCACATGCTCACATACACCAAGAGAGTTAACAGCAGGATGGTTGCAAGGCCTACTGTTCTTCAGTTGTAGTCAAACAACATAAGGAGGTCCACACATTCCATATGTGGAAAATTCCTTACCTGATTGGCACAATGGGTCCATTGCCATAACTACAATTACAGCCACCAGCCATACTGGCTAAGGTCGATGCATGCTGAAGTTCAACAACATCTAGACGGCTAAAAATGCCATTTCTCACCTAACTGATAACTGAAGTACCAGACAAAGCAGACAAAGAACACACTGCTCAAATGCTCAGATGATCTTCTCCAGAATTGTGAATTTTGACCTATCGACCTCTCATTTGATCTACTTTAAGATACAGTAGATTAATGGATTTGACAGACAAATTTGTCTTGAATCTGTTTCTGCTGATACCTTTACAGTGCTCCTGATATCTTGTTCATGCCTCCTGACTTTCTATCCTGTAGAGATTCTTTAGCTTTAAATCACACCCCTTATTGAAAACAACTCTATCCCACCCTTTCCTATTGGGCCAGTCTTTCCTTCACCCAGAAGCCTTTGTTCAGAACTTGTATTGCTCTTTTTCATCCTAGCCTAGTGAGCTATTCAAAGGAGAACATAAATTATCAAAATATCACCATGAACAAATTCCTGTATGAGTTCATATAATAGGTCCCCAAGCAATCCTGTCATTTAATCTATTATTATGCAGCAGTTATTGAACTGCTGGCTAACTAATCCTTTGCTTACAGATTTGTAGTTAATAGTGATCATGGCCAGATGACTTTTATTTTTATAACAGCTTGAACTCATGATAATTCACGAAAGGTAGAAAGGTGTGTGTATTTGATAGACAAACATAACAATGGATAATTTAAAGCAGTGGTTCCCAAGTTTGGGTCACCAGTATAGATGGACACTCATCTGTCAGAAACTCTAGCCACCATGGCCTAAAGTCAAGATTACAGGAAGTGTGTGTGTGCAGATGTGTAGTGCCAGCAGCAACATGGAACCTTTAACTACTAAGGGCCCTAGATTATTTGCTCTAATTAGTAATCTAGCCTTGGCCTAAATATATACCATGTCTGTGTATTTGGAAATAAAACAAATATTACCAAAACCTTAAGTCACTAGTGTTCTCTAATATGAAAGAAATAAAAATCTTATACAAAACATGTCTATTCAGAAGTCAGTCCCATTGAGTTTATTGGTGATTATTCCCAGTTAAATATATAGGACTGCAGCCCAAAATTCACCCTACTTATCTGAAACAAGCGACTGCTTAGGAAATAAGGGACCGCTTAATATTTTGGAATATCTTCATAGTGTTCAGATAGTCCTATCACTAAGAATAATACTACCATAATACCTTATGTGCAACCCTACAGTTTGGAAATTTCCTCTTCCTTCCCTGTGAATATGACAAACTCTATGTATGACCAATTCAAAAGATAGTTTTTTGTGGGTTTTCGGGCTATGTGGCCATGTTCTAGAAGAGTTTATTCCTGATGTTTCGCCAACATCTGTGACTGGCATCTTCAGAAGATTTCTGAAGAAGATCTCTTCATTCTCTGAAGATGCCAGCCACAGATGCTGGCGAAACATCAGGAATAAACTCTTCTAGAACATGGCCACATAACCTGAAAAACCCACAAAAAACTATGGATGCTGGCCATGAAAGCCTTCGACTTCAAATTCAAAAGATGTTGCTGGCTTTCCAGGGAAACTCAAGATTATCTACTCACAGCATTACAGGCCAGATGCATTTTAGTTGGCAGTTTCTCAGCCTATACATATAACATTAAAAGGTTTATATATCATTAAATAAGGACACATAACTGGGTAAAACCTATAAATACTAGAATATAAAGGCTATGATTTATGACAGTATCTGCCCATTTTCTTTCTCATAATAAAAGAAAGGAAAAAGCTTATTTAGGTTTCAAGTCTATGAATACTGTCAGATTTTTCCTTTATAGAATATGCAAACAAAAACTCTAAAGAATAACTTCAGGTTACCCTGCAAGCTAATACATTAGAGACATCTTACAACAGGTTAATAGGTAATTCATTTGGAGCAATCCCTCTGAAATAAATAGAATTGTTCTGGTCCAAGCCAGCAATAAGAGGAGGAGGAATAACAACAACAACAACAACAACAACACATCATTAAGTGACATTGCAGGCTCATAGGAACATGAGAAGAAATATATTTCCCCTTAGCTCTCTGGAAATATATACTGTATATCAGATATACTGTTGATTGAATTATGTCTTTACAGAGTTAACTAAAGAACAGCTGTCTAACAACCTTGAATAAGGCAATCTGGGACACCTTTCCCATCCCATCTGCTGTCCTCCCATGGGACTCACCAGGTCAGCCCTTGATACTTACTGCTGAATGAATAATCCTGTTTGAATTGCCCTTTTCACCCAATTTCCTACAAGTGCATTGGCTTAATGTATTGCTTATTTCAATAATGCTTTTCTTTGTTTTGATCCATGTGATAGATCAAAACAGGTAATTTGATAGAGGAAGTCAGAAAAGATTAAGTGCCTTTATATAGTTAGTTTGATGATAAGAAATGGGCAGGATGGTCTAACATTAGATGAATGACTGTCTCCTTTCAACAGCAACCCTGTTGTATAATATGACTTCTTTGCCAAAATAGGTGTTTACAAATTATTGTCCAGATTCTTTAGTTAGTTAGTTAATTCTGTCTTTTGGCTTATGCAACCCAAAAGTTAAATAAAATAAAATGTGTAAAAAATGCCACCTTGTTCATTCAAAAATACTTCAGTACTTTTTACTAACTAGGATATTCTGCAGAACCATAAATGAAATTCTCAAGAATCTGTCACATACACTGATTTCTGTCAACAACTGAGCACCTGTTTCTGAATGCAGCTGATTTATCTCCCAACAACATAGTGACTCCAGCTGCATAAAAACCTTATTTGTTGTAGTGACCACACTGATCCCAAGGTTGTATATCTATTCTCTCTTAAACACTCTAAAGAAAAGAGTTAATTGCTAGGCACAATTCAGGCCCTTTCAGACTGTGCCAAACTAGTTGTATGCATGTGGCATTGCAGACCATTTTCAGTTCAGATTCAGTTTCTGGCACACTTCCACTTGCCCACATTGAAAGTGGTTTGCAGTGGTGTGCTGAAAGCCAAATTTACCCCACAGCAATAGAGCCACAAACCCAACCCCATACAGGCTCAAGCACCTGCAAGTCATCATGGGACTGCCAAGTATCCCACTAATGGAAAGAAAATGTGAACTAGAGAATAAGACTGCGTGTGTTGGTTTCAGGATATGATGGGGCAATTTGAAATTCAGTAGAAGCAGGTCAGAGTTGGCTCTTAAACCCATTGTGCAAGGGATTTGCACCTAGCAAAAATATGCAGCCCTTATGCAAAATAAATACATGCTTTTAAAAACAGTGTCCCATCTATTATTCATTTCAATATTTTTCCTAATATGCTTATATAAATTTCTGGAAATATTCTCCCAACAGTTTAATGCGCAGAGCAGTTGGTGCACGCCACTTTTCTGCTTATTCAAGTAAGTTTTTATGGAGTTTTACTTGTCATGCCTAATTGAATATCAATTCCTTTTTTCTTTCTTTTCTAAGATACATTATGCAATTTAAAGGAGAGAGGAGAAAGTATTAACCCCAAATCTATTTGAACAATTGGAAAAAAGTCTGTGTCTGTACCAAGTAGAAAAAATGTAATTCAATTTTGTTCCCGCGTGTCTTGATTAATTAGCAGGTTTGGTCATAAAGACATTTTATAGCAGCAACACAACATAATGCAGGAAGCAAGATAGGCATTCAAAGAAAAAAATAACTTAGAAAATTTGCAAGTACTGTTGGAGCAATAAGGGCTTTATAATTTTAAAGATAAAAGCCTCTCCAGGTTTCAAGGAAAATTATATTTCATTATAATGAAAACAGAATGCAGCACTTGTTTCTCCCTCAGAGTAGTCTACAATTAACAGAAGCAATTTATATACTGAAATCCTGCTTTTATAAAAGGGAGGACCTTTATGTAATAAATACAGTGTCCCAGTTTTGAACAAGCAGTGACCCCTATTTTTGAGAATAGGAATATATGTCTCATTTGTATGTGTTATATAAAATTTACTTTCCCAACAGAAAACTCAGGATAGTATAAGTATGTAAGTGTGAGGTTCCAGGCAAAACACTGCCATGGAGAAAAGAGAATGGCTACAATTCTAGGGACCACCCAATGCTATAAGGAAAAACCTGGGGCTAATAGTTTTAGTCATCATTTGATGATAATGTAAAAGCCTATTTTCATGTTATCTATATGGAGTGTCCAAATTTTGTGGAGAAATGCTGGAGTTAATGGAAGCAACTTGAGAACAAAACAGGGCTTCCAAGATCGAGGGAAGAATGAACTGTCTTGGGGCATCTAAACCATCATATGGGCACACTACTTGTGGGCACAGGAGGACAGGGATAAAGGTACTAGATCAGCATTCTATCACTATGCTTAGCTCTCTAAAAATGTTGAGAAGCCTTCCCTGTCCATGATTTAGGACCCTGGAAAATCAGTGTTCAGTGGGATTCACTTTCTGGAAAATAGGCATATTGGCTCTTGTAACGTATAAGACAGGGTGGTCAGCACTGGTCCTCCAGATACTTTTGGACTGCAATTTCCATAATCCCTACCCTTATATAAGGATTCAAAAATACAATGCATGTGAACATAACATTTTTAAAAACCTGTCCATGTATTTCCTTCTTCCAGTGCACAAAGTGATCTGAAGTGGGGAAGACACAGTGGTGGAGGTGATGGTGGGGTTGCTTTCTCATACTACCAGGTAATTTCTCCCATAAGTAGCAAATGATTTGCATGAGAGGCAAATTACACTTCCCACATTTGTGAATCTGGAATATGGCAACGAAACATACTGCCATATCTGACTATAATGTGGTGATTGTATTATGATATGGTTTATAGGCGGTCTCTAATCAAGGCACTAGATAGATATATAGACCTGCTTACAAGATTGCTGTATGAAATACTTTTTAGTCTATATAACAGGACTCCTTTTCCCAGTGGCACCTTTCAGATGTACTGGACTATAACTCCTATAATCCCACAGCCAGAAGCCTTCCCTAGGATCATAACAGTCCTACATACTCCAACCTCGTTTCCTTGTATTCTCAACACAGAAACTTCATGATTCTTCTATAACACTTTCCAAGGTAATATATATGAGACAATGTTCATTTAGTCTAGTTTTGAAACAGGACCCTACCTCCGTATTTGAAGGAGGATCTCTTTACAGCAGGAATGTAAATGCAACCAGTTGGGCCAATAAAGTGCTCTTTGTCAAAACACACTTGCCTATTCCTATTAATGAACCAAAATGGAAGCAGTACATAATGCATGCAGACTGTTAGAAAACATAGTTCATTTCAGAAATGTGCATAACTAGCTTCATATTCTGCCATAAATTATTTTCTTCAAATCTCCCTTCATGCTAAAACCTCCTGCCTTCTTTCCTCTAGCTCCAATTTGTGATGTGCAAACACTACTTGGCCTGACACAAAACAATTAAAATGGAAAATACTGAGGATAGAAATTGTTTTCTTATTTCCTGATCCTTAGGCATTAACTTTGTTCTGGGAGGCTGATGCCCCTTTGCTGTCTCCTATCATCCATATGGAACTGCTTTGAACTTTTGAAAGAAATTATCAGTAAAGTCTTAGATCTAAATGACAGTGTTGGTGTTTTTTTTAGACAAAGCTTATTCTTACAGAACCTTTGATTATAATCAGGTTCAGCTATCTTATTCTCTTATGGTTTCAGCTGAGATAGCCAAACAGGGCAAAAATACTAATTACTGTAGTCTAAACTTACATATCTTCAGTGTGACAAGCTAAGTATTACAATTACAACCCCATTAGCCTCACAACTCTATGACAGATTTGCTCTCAACTATATTTTTCAAAAGCACACATTTCCACAGATACATTATGACAGAATTGCTCTCAACTATACTTTTCAAAAGTGCTCATTTCTTCACTCAGATGCCCACCACATGTAGGTTTCTTACTGCACTATAAATTTCTATATTCTTCTTTGGGGTTATTCACACCTTAAAAATAATCCAGGATAAATCTGGGATGAATATCAGTTGTTCATACGCATCCCAAATGCACCCAATTAAATGGGAAGGGGGCTGCCAAACCCCCACTTAATCCAGAATAATTGATACCAGGTTTTTCCCTGAGGGCTTTTTTTCAATGATCTGCATCGTTGATAGTGTTAATAACCAATACGAATAGACCCAAATAGACCTGGGATAAAACCTTGAACATGTTCCGAATGCATTCACATCTTTATTCGAATGCTTGCATGTGTGAGCAACAGAACTCGCAGAGATGTGCATCGATGAGGTTCCATAGTGTGAATAACAAACCCAGAGTGCATGAGTGAGATTATTTGCATCATAGCACTAAAAACAACAATGTCTGAATGACCCCTAAGTATCCTTTTGGCCTGCTTTTCCTTTAGGATGCCACTGAGCCTGCATATATAAGTGTGCCAGATAGCAGAAATTGAGTTCAAATCCCCACTTGGCCATAAGGTTCACTAGATGACCCTAAATCAGTCTAAGCCTCCCCATTGTCATTCTAAGCCTCCTCACTGTTAAACAAAAATATGTATGTGTGAAGTGCTATTATAAGGAAAACTGGCATAAAGAAAACCACCATAACCCTCCCAAAGCTCTTCCTTAGGATATCCAATCAATGACTGGGAATTACATACAACAACCTCCTATAGTCACATCCCTGCAATGATATGTGAGCCTGAGTGTTGGACTACAACTCTGGAGACCAGAGTTCAATTTCCCATTTGGACGTAAAACCCACTGGGTGACCCTGGGCAAGCTGCATGCTCTCAACCTCAGCGGAAAGCAATGGCAAACCTCTGAACAAATCTTGCCAAGAAAACCCTATGACATGGTCGCTACAAGTTGGAAACAACTTGAAGGCATTCAACAACAGAGGAATGGGATGAGGGACTCTGCCCTCCTCCTACAAAATGGTCTCCTAATCCTGACATAAGCCAACTTGGACTACAGATGTAGACACTACTTTCCCTTGATTTTGTATCCCTCCATTTTTGTCGGCGTGTACTATTGTATGTCATTCTTATCCACTATCATAACTAGCCAACTAATGCTAACGCTATTTTTAAATTAAATCACCAGAAATTAGTGCCCATCACATTCATCTTCCTAATGAACTGTCTGCAGTATAGAAGAAATATTGGATATTCTATAAGCACTTAAAAAAGGATGCAGCACAATTAAGACATGAAAAACCATTTAAGCACATGGTAGCTAAATCCAGGGGAGCAAACCTGATGAGCCAAGGCCAGCTGGTGGGAATAATAGTACGACAGCAGCACATTTCTTATGCTTAGTAATTCAGAACCTTTATCAACTCTCTCTATACATGTACAATAAAACTGTCCCAAAGGAAAATTCAAACATCTGGACTATAATTAATGGGGTGTTTTAAACACCCACACCACTGTTTTCCCTCTACTTTATCGAGAAAGCATGGCATAATCGTTATTTAATGGCTTCAGACACAATATTGTTGAGTGTCATTGCTTATGTCCATTAAATTCCTGGGGCAGGCAGGGTAGGGAGCGATACTTTGTAAGGGATACAACAGTGCAAATCCTCCTTTTAAAACTCAATCTGTGTCTGAGGATTAAGAGAGAGAAAAATAGTAAAGAATGCAAAGAACTTCTTACATTTAGCAAAATTTCATTATCAACTTTTTGTAAATAAAAATTTAAATAATGTTCATAATCTATGCAAGGCCTCTGAGTGCAGTCCAGATCAGTCTGGTGATGGTGCCAAGGGTGAAAACTAACATCTGGGGCAGAGCTAATGGCAGGATCAGAGATCAGATTGAAAGCAGTATCTCTCAGGGCAGCACCCAACACAAAAAAACCTATTCACCTAAAATGTACAGCTCTTATAAAGTAAAAAAAAAAAGATAAATAAAAGGGGTGGAATGAACTCCTTGGCTTCTGACAATGGGCCCAAAGAGAAAGAATGTTCCATGAAGCTGGGTTTTCTTCCCTCCTGTTCAGCTGGCAACCTAAACAAACAAGACCTATCATAAAGAAAACAATTTGGCCAACCTAAAAAAGAGGAGAGGAGGAGGGAAACACCATGGAGTAACTTAAGAAAAGAAAGCTGTACACATTCACAGCATGATAGGAGGCTCAGAAACAAGATCAGAACTTTTGGGGCAGTAGGAAGGATTACAGTACTGTATTTAGAGATTTGATTAATACTAACCATTTGTACTGTGTTCTTATTTCCCAGAGGCCCTGGTATTCTGACTGCTGAGGGAAAGCTAGGAAGAAACAATATTAGCTCCTACAAACAGAACCTAAAACAGCACATTCTGGGAAAATTAATACACTATTAAAATAATCAGTAAAACTTTGGGCTTAGTCACAGCCCAGCTGCTGTGCATTTTATGCTGCTGAACAAGACTTCTTTTACAGAATAAGGAACTGCAAAATAATTCTGGTGAGGATTTTTGAAACACAAGGATACCGTATTTTCCCTTTCTTTTTAACTTTTCTCATTTCCATCCCACCTTACTACTAAAGTATACTAAGTGATTATTGTAGGGATTCTGAAAAGTAGCCACTACTCTTGCTGGGGCAAAACAGACATGACTTAAGAACAGTAGAACTTGTTTTCTCCAGAGGTTGCAAGCAGAACCTTTCACAATGCAAAACTGTAGCACCATGACCCTACTTTAACTGCACAGTTCCATAATAATAGTAGTTTAGGGAAGAGCATTTAACATTCTAGTCGGAGAGCTCCTCTGTGCCTCCCCAAACTATAAGCCCCAGGATTCCACAAGATGCAGCCATAACAGTTAAAGAAGAATCCTAGTGCTACAATTGCACAGTCTGAAAGGGCTCCTAGTCTAGACATGTGAGAACAGTACATTTTGTCGGTTGGGAAGAGTGCCTCTGGCCTTTATGCTGAGGGATGAAACAAATGCCATGGGCCTTACATATATCATGGTAATACCTCTACTGTGTTTTTAAAAATTATATATGTTGCATATTGGCTTGAGTGTTGGACCGGGACACCGGGACCTTGGTTCAATTCCCACTGGGTGACTTTGGGCAAACCACATGCTTCCAGACTCAAGGGAAGGTAATGGCAAACCTCCTCTGAACAAATCTTGCCAAGAAAACGCCATGATAGGTTCATCTTAGTGTCACTATAAATAGGAAACGACCTGAAGGCACCCAACAATAAAAACAACAACATACGTTCTTGGGCTTATTCTCAAGTGAACCAAGGTTCAAATGGACACAATGTAGGGTTGCCACAAGTAAGGACCTCCAAACTGGGACAAATGTAGGACAAATGTAGGACAAAATTTTCAAATGTAGGACACATTATTATTATTATTATTTTAAATGGAGGATACACAAAAAATTTGATGCTTTTAAAAAAAAATCATATAAATGCATGTTTCTTAGGCATGATCAAAATGGAGGACATTTGGCATTATTCCTAGACAGATGGCAGAAATGTGCTTCCCTTTCTGCCAAAAACCAGAAGAGGAGGAAGAGTGGAAGAAGCAGAGGAGGAGGAAGAGGAGAAGAAGAAAAGGAAGAAGAAGAGGAGGAGGAAGACGGGAAAAGGAGGAGGAGGAAGAAGAGAAAGTAGAGAGGAAGAAAAAGGGGAGGAAGAGGGGAAGGATGAGGTGGTGAAGAAGAGGTGGAGAAGAAGAGGAGGAGGAAGAAGATGAAGAAGAAGGGGAAGAAGAGGAGGAGGAGGAGAGGAGGAAGAAGAAGAAGTGGAGGAAGAAGATGAAGAAGAAGAGGAAGAAGAGGAGGAAGAAGAGGAGGCAAAAGAAGAGGAGGAGGAGAAAGAAGAGGAAAGGCTCTTTCCCCTGCTTGGCTGCCTCCCTGGCCGGTGGAGGACGCAGTAAGGCGGGGGGAAAGGGCTTCGCTGAGGCGAAGCCCTTTCCCCCCGTCAGGCTGCCTCCCTGGCCGGCAGTGGACGCGGCAAGGCAGGGGAAAAGGGCCTCGCTGAGGCAAAGCCCTTTTCCCCTGTCAGGCCGCCTCCATCGCCAGCGGAGGAGGCCAAGCAGGGAACGGGCCTTGCTGAGGCAAGGCTCCTTTCCCTGCCTGGCATCCGTCGCGGGGGGATCCCGGGGCGGGGCCAAACCGGGGCGGGACCGTGCGGACCCACCCCAAACCGAGAAAGTTCCGCCCCCCGGCGGGATATGGCAACCCTAATACAATGGCATCTACCAATGTTCCCTACCATTGCCTCTTCCTCCTGTGTTGGTTCCTAACAGTTCATTTTTAACTTCAGTCTTATTGCAGTTTTGTGTGTCCCCCATGGGAATCTTAAAATGCCCTGTGTGCTGATTTGTGACAACAACAAAAAACTACAAGAAAACATTTCTGTTTCTCCTGAGATTCAAAGAGGATAGCCTGGAACCTAAAGACATGTGTCTGACACATAAGGAAATACAGGGATGGCATCTCATAGCACTGGATGGGGATACGGCTAGGGAAGAGTAGGTTTGCGACTAATAACTCAGGGTTGGAGATTGACTGGCACATCAGCACAAGGGGAAACAAAACAAATACTTTTCAAGCCTGTTCTCCTTGCTTCTCTCATCTCACCACAGTATATTACTTATTCCCAAGAGACTTTACTAACTCTAACAACCTGGAAAGTTTGGATTAAGTCCTTGTAACTCTAGTAGTGTTTGTTGATGCTTGTTTGCCTGTCCCTTCTTTGTGAAGTTTCTGTTGAGGTTTTATAGCAGATGTGGTAGCAGAATTCAGCTCCAGTGGATAAAACACAACCTCCCACACACAAGGCTTGAAGATGATAACAACCAAGTAGGATTTTATTTAGTTATGGGCAACTAGTATTGCATTCATACAAGATGCATATAAAGTGCATATAAAGTCCTTTTAGTCTTGGCTGCAAAACAAATAGTCCTTGAAGCTTAGTCCTTTAGCATTCTTCCAAGTAGTTTTTGCAGTATTAGTTTAAACTGTTCATAAACCAACAGTCTTCAACATCAGTCTTCATAAGCTTGCACCAATTCCTCCAGCACCTCCTTCCTGCTCAGCATTGCAGCCCTTGTGCTGCACTGGGTTTGGCACACCCCTTCTTATATCTGTTGCAGGCAGCATTGCCAATTTCCGGGGAATTTAATTAATTTCTTTCCATGGATTGTGACTGAATTTTTCAGTAAATATTGGGGAATTCCGGGGATTTTGGCAAAACATTAGGGAGAATATCTTCGAGGCTTGTTGGCAACACTGGTTACAGGATGATTCTCTTCTCTCCTGTATGCTTCACTTTGTTTTCTACTTGACATGCCTTTGTCAGTTGTAAAATGCTTACTATTATTTTATTGCTACCACTACTAACAGTTTCCAGTCACACCAAAATGCTGCACAAAACTCTATAAAGCAACTGGAGGAGTTTTTTCTGATTCCAGTTTAGAACAGGATGTGTACAGAACATTCCAATTTTTGCAGAATGCTCAGTAGCTGGAATATTAGAATATATATACAAGTTTAGTTCTTCATGTCGGCTGCCTGGGGATGGCAGATCTGGCCACATAATTTATGCCTTAGTTATCTCCTGATTAAGCTACTCATACACACTCTATGGGGTTTGACTGTGGAAGAAAGAAAGACCTTAATTCTCTCATCTTCTTCTTTAAAGTGCACCAGGATGGTTAGGAAAGAGACATGTCATCTTGACTATAGTTCTTGCCCTGTCCTTTCAATGAAGAAGTGCACAAAAATTACAAATAAGAAAACCAGGCAACTTTTCTCAAAGGTATGCCACACCTAATATTAGGACGGATTCTGGCATAATTTGTAGTAACATTTTTTCATAGTAAAAACTGGTAATTTTTCATTTCAAAGTCTAGCATCACTGACTCCAAGTCTAAATATGTAGATTCAAGCTACCTCCAGCTCCCACCTATGATCAATGCCTATGAAAGGTTTTCCCATGACCAGGTAGCAAACTAAATTGTGGTTTCATAGCTCTGCTATTTGCATTTTCCAGAGGATGGTTTACCAGCATGAAGGGCATTATGGTTGAGGACAGATTTTAATTTAATTTAATTTAATGATAGAGAAAGAGGCATTAGTTTTAAACAGCAGACATATACTTGCATGGTTCAGCAAATCTTCTGCCTACAGAATTATAAGCAATTATACACCCCAGTGTCTCTGCTGATCATATTGTAGTGTGATTAGAATATCCATAGTCTATATACAGTAGGCACCTCTCACAATCAAAAATCATTTGGATTAAAAATTAGCCTCCTAAAGGCATTTCAATTGATGCCTCTGACCTCTGTCCCTACCAATCAATAACATGCAATCATTTGGGATTTTATTTTAACAACAGATTAGAAAAAACTTCAAAAAGCAATTTGGCTGCAGCAAGAACCAAAGCTGTTGATTGACAGAGTTGCATTTTTATAATTAACCGCCCAGTCAGAAATATATCCTTGATCAATTTGGTATTTGACTTTTGCTGCTAGAATCAATATGTCTGTATGTATGTGTGTGTGTATGTGCACACATACACACATACTGATAGAAGATGATGTGTTGTTGCTGTTGTGCCTTCAAGTCATTTTTTACTCATGGTGACCCTAAGATTAACCTATGACCTTGGTAAGATTAGTTCAGAGGTGGTTTGCCATTGCCTTCCTCTGAGGCTGAGAAAGTGTGACTTGCCCAAGCTGGCTCTAGATGCTGGTTAGTAATTGTCATAGAATGTGGTCAGTATTCACCATCACATACCAACTTGGTGCGTATAGTTGGAAAAACTGCCATTGAACATAACTGAATCTTGTCTGCTCTTACCAGGATGATATATAAACGCATACAAACACCACTCCACACTGGAAATTGTTCACTAATCTCTCTGGTTAGTATTGGATGAGAGACCACCAATGAATACCAAGTGCTGTAGGTTATATTTCAGAGAAAGGAACTGGCAAACCCACCTTTGAGTATTCCTTGCCTATGAAAACCCTGAAATTAATAAGGTCAACTTAGGTTGACAGGTAACTTGAAGCCACATACACATATAGAAAATGCAGCTGTTCTTTTACTGACACATATAGATTTGTGGTCCTTATTTCAGAGCCTTAATTTCATTCATTCTTTATTTATCCACAAACTGTGATGCCCACAATACAATAAATCCTTCATCATTCACAACTCCAGCAGATGCAATTTTTCAGACAATAAATTTTCCTGAAAATGAGATGGCAGGCACTACTCTGTGCAAGCCTTTGTTAAGCTAAAAGAGTAAACTGAGGGCTGTTTTTTGCCATTATGATTAATTGCCAAGTGTTTCTTCCTTGTTCTGCCAGTGAGAAGATAGAATTCAGAAGTAGGCTACTTCAGAAGAACATCATTAAAGCTGAACAAGGTGCTGCTATCTTTGCCTGGATCTAATTCATTATTTAAAATTCTCAAGCTCTTGCTCACGTTTGCTGCATATTAACATTGAGGAAAAAAAGAAATCTAGAAAATGCAGCCATTTGCTTTTTTAAAATTAAAGAAACAGGTTTTTCTGATAAACAGACTCAAAATTTCAAGATGCCAGGAAGAATGGAGTGAAATGGGAAAACTGACAAATAGTAGTGAAAATTCACACACTCCCCAAATTTTCTTTTGAGCAGGCCTTCCCCAACATTTCAACTCTTTAGAGTAAGGGTAAAATCCTCCCCGCACACTTAGATCCTCAGGGAAAAAATTGTTACAGCCTTGTAAAACAAGGCTGTCTATGACCTCCCAGAGGAGCTTCTCAGCGGTTGCTCCCAGATTGTGGAATGGCCTGCCAGACGAGATCCGTCACATTACCAGCTCCAAACAGGTTTAAAAGAGCTATAAAGACAGATCTCTTCCGGCAGGCCTTTCCTGAATAGTGCTCCAGCTATCAGAAGGAAAATCTAACTGCTGACCTCTGACTTCACCAAAGCTATTGTATTGTTTTTAAGTATGTTTTATGTTTTATGTTTTATGTTTTAAATTGTTTAATTGTATTTTAAGGGGTGGTGGATTGAGGGTTCAGACTGTATATTTTAATCTTGTAAGTCGCCTCGATTGCATTTTGTAGAGAGGCGGGATACAAATAAACTTTATTATTATTATTATTATTATTATTATTATCATTATCATTATCATTATCATTATCATTATCAAGCATTTATATAAAACAAACAGCTATAGTGACTGGTGACGTCAGTAGACTAATTGTTGTGTGCCTTCAAGTCATTTCTGACTTATGGCAATCCTAAACTATCACAGGTTTTGGGAAGGGGGGGTAGCAAGATTTGTTCTGAGGGGGTTTGCCATGGCCTTCCTCTGAGGCTGAAGGAGTGTGATTTGCCCAAGATAGCTCAAGCAGTAGCAGAGATTTAAACTGTGAGTCCTAGGTTCAACACTCAAACCACTACACCACACTAGCTCACCAATAGACTACCAGGATATAGAAAATATTTCCCTTCATAAAAAAAACTGATGTTAATGTTGTTCAAAGACCTTGCACTGGAGGCAGGAGGTAATTCCATACCCAATACCACCTAGGAGATTAACCCATGACTTCTAGATGAGAATGAACCCATAACTTCCAGATGAGAATGTGTCATAAATGTTTGCAAGACTAATAAACTTAACAGGTACTCCATGATCCCACAGCTGCTAAACAGCCTTCAATAAACCACTCTCACAGACACCCCAGTGCTGCAGGCTATGCGTTTTAAAATAAATCAATAGTTGGGAAAATAAGTGTCATTTGTTCTACCAAAATTACATACATAAAGTATAAAAAGAAGGCTATAATATGGAATGAGGTGGAGATTTAGCTGAAAATCAATTGCAAATAGATACAGAGAATATAGTCTTATCCTCATACAAGTGACTATTCTGACTGGAGTCTATGTAGATACCAAAGCTTGGAAAGGATATGTTTTGGACTATAATTCCCAGAGTCTCCCGATGAGCATGGCCAATGATTGTACCAGTACCCTTTTTCAAGACATATACGAACATTTTTATTTCTATGCTGTCTTCTCTCTTGCCACATAAGAGAGGATTTTAATGGTGATACTGGAAAGACTGACTCTTTATTCTCAGTCCTGACCTGAAAATAATCAGTGATGAAGTATGCTTATTCTCCCAACATTGCTTAAGACAAGTGTTTGACAAGTGCAACTAAGGAGCCAAGGTATTTTGTGGAAGGGCAAAAGTAAGAGATTTCCATTTAAATCTAAATATATTCAGAAAGAAATTAAATTCTAATCTCTTTTGAAACACACACCCCAGAAAGAAAATCTCCTGATGCCAGAGCAATACTCCTGGCATTTCTATCACTGGGATATTTGGATCACTCTGGTAGGTAATAAGTTTTTATTGAGTTCTCAAAGCTGCATCATTCGTCCATCCGACTTTTTAATTTCCCACATGAACGCCTCCGTGTTACATTAGCTCATGGTGTGTTTGGGCAGGCTATAGTTCATGCTGAGTGAGTGCCTGAACCAACTCTGGTAACATTCCTTAGTGAATACCCAAATTAAAAATTAGTGCTCTTTCACAGCAGCATTCAGGTGCTGTTCCTCATGCAGATGGCTAATTTGCACAGGGCTATTTAAGACAGACAATTAGCTGGCATTCTCTCCAACTAAATTACTTTAAATGATCACAAAACCTGAGGAGTCAGCTTTCTGTAGGAAAGAGTCATAGGAAATGAGAGTAACAGAGGGTGACAAACATTCTAGATGTGGTTCAATTTGCTATCCTGAAAACACTTTTCTTCAAATGCTGAAAATGGGCACTGGAAACATTTCTACCATACTATGTGATTGTCTCATCTCTATCTGCGTGCCTAAGTGTGAGTGTATATCTTAGGTGAATTGATGCAGTTTGACAGCACTTTAAGTGTTGTAGCTTCATCCTATGGAATCCTGGTTTTTTTAGGCCTTCTCTGCCAAAGAGAGCTGGTGCCTCACAAAACTACGTAGGATTATGAATTATGGAGCCATGGAAGTTAAAGTGGTGTCAAACTGCATTGTTTCTACAGTGTAGAATATGCACTGTTTGTCAGTAGAATGTATGTCCTTTAATTTCTGCATTTCATTCAGCTGCACACATTATCACATCCGCCCACTGCTCTGACCACATCTCTCCTGTGTTGGCATCCCTTCACTGGCTCGCACTCCCTTTCTGTATTCAGTACAAGCTCCTGCTGTCGACGTTTAAAGCCCTCCATGGGCTGGCCCCCCCTTACTTATCAGACCTTATTTCTCCTCACCTTCCCACCAGGGCCCTCCGTTCTGGTAGTCAAGGCCTGCTGTCTCAGCCCAGGATTTCCTCTGCCCCATCTCGGATTTGTCCCTTTTCACTCGCTGCCCCTCACTCCTGGAATCTTCTTCCCCCGCAAGCAAGGGCCATCACTTCTTTAACCAGCTTCAAAACAGAGTTGAAGACTATCCTGTTCAGAGAAGCGTTCCCAGGCATTGCGTGATTATCATTTGCTATTTGATGTTCTTTTTTGTTGCCTGTTTTATTGAACCATTTCCTGTATTCTATGTATTTTAAATGTATTATCCTATTATTTCTTAGAGTGTACGCCATAGGCAGGTTTACTCTTATCTTATCTATTTATTGTTTGTATGTACAGCACTGTGCAAATCTACAGTGCTATATAAACAATAATAATAATAATAATAATAATAATAATAACAATAATAATAATAAATGTAAGCTTGTGAAAGAAGAAGGGGGAGACAATATGATGGAGGAGAGTCAGGGTCAACATTCGGCATGTTCCTGCTCTGTGTGTATGAAGAAGGGGGAGACAATATGATGGAGGAGAGTCAGGGTCAACATTCGGCATGTTCCTGCTCTGTGTGTATGTGCCTTCAAGTTGTCTGTTGATTTATGGCAACCCAACTAGTTTTACAAGGTTTTCTAGGAATACTCAAGGAGATTTTGCCAGTTCCTTCCTGTGAAATATCACCTACAGTACCCGGTATTTGTTGGGAGTCCTCCATTCAAGTACTAGCTTCCAACATAAGATGGGATCAGGTATATTGCTGCACTAGAAGTTAATAAAAAATCTTTTTTTAAAAATGAGAATGTTAGTTTCCTTTTAATTCTTAACTGGTATTCTGTCAGTTTGAAGAGAAATATAGATACATTTAACAATCAATGTTTTGATTGTTTCAACCTGATTTCATTAGCAAGCTATTGGCCAGGTATCTAAATTTCTATGTAAAAATTTCCAGGTATAACTGAATTTATTCATGGGCAGATATTTCTAGCGCATGTCCGCCCTCTCATTAATTTATCCCATCTCTGCATTCATTTGCATTTTTAAAAAATGCACAAAAATATTTTTGGACTATTTCACAAGGTATGCATTTCTAGATGTGCTTTACCTTAAAATAGTCTGTATACATTTCAATCTAAAATATGCATTCTTAAATGACTTCTGTTACATTTTGAGCCAAAACTGTATCCAGAAAATGCAATAGCGCAAAAATCAAACTACACAGTAATTAAGGAAGATCCTAACCAGGCTGGTTATGAAACAAAATCCTCGAGTACTACTGGCCATCATAGGAGCAACAAGAAAAAGTTCTGTTACCTTAAAACCCAACACATTTATTATGGTATAACTTTTCAGAGACCCTCTTGCATGAGAAGACACAGGCACTACTTCACAGAAGCCTATGCCACAATGAAGTTGGTAACTTGCTGGGTGAGTCGTTATTTTAGCCACAATAGACCAACAGATTTCATCTGACCTAGGAGTGTGGTGTAGTGGTTTGAGGGTTGGACTATGACTCAGGATTCAAATTCCTGCTTATCCATGAAAACCCACTGGGTGATCATGGCAAGTCATAACCTCTCAGCCTCAGAAGAAGGCAACACAACCCCCCTCTAAACAAAAAACTGTGCCGTAAGTAAGAAATGACTTGAAGGCACAACAACAACAACAACCATGCACAATCTCTTTAAAAAAGCTGTGACTGGGCAAAGGATGAATACCCCTTTATTCAGATTCATAAGGTGCTCTTACTATGTATCCCTGCAGAAGACATAATGACACTAAGTTCTACAAATTATTTGATTGCTTTTCAGTGTTCTGTGACTGATCGTGTGTTGTTCACTGTTGCTTAGTGAAGTAATTAGGTTGTTAGGTTACCAAAGTAATTAGCCTGTAAGGTTGTCAGTGGGTGTTCCAATTCTATTAACTGCTAATTACAGTCCCCATAGCAATTTTACTTGAGCTACCTGCACCCCATTATGAGATATGTCAGATCTGGCCTGAGTGTCACATCCCATATTTATACCCTTTTGGGTGTAATGTACACTGTGTGAGACTATGTGTCCAGAAACCTTTCTCTTTCTCTCTCTCTCTCACACACACACATGTGCATGACTCCAAGTCGCCTGTCAAACTCACAAATTTCAGAGGATTTTCTTAGTCAAGGAATATTCAGGGATGATTTTGCCAGTTCCTTTCTCTGAAATATAACCCTCAGCACCTGGTATTCATAGGCAGTATCCCATCCAAGTACTAACTATTCTGCTTAACTTTCAAAATCACTCAAGATCTGGTTTAGTTTAGGGTATTCAATAGGTACAAAATATTGTACTGAAAGTACTCACTGAGGCTAGTTAGGGGCTAGTTCAAATACAATTCTCTTTTCTCAACAGCCATTTACAAGAGCAACACTAGTTACCAGTTCATAATTCAAAGTGCTGGCTATGATCTATAAATATCTAAAGGAGCTGGGACCAGGTTATTTGAAAGTCCACATTCTCCCATATGAACTAGTCAGATCCTTAGAAAAGATCCTTCTTTCTGTCCTGGCAACATTAGAATCACATTGGCAGAAAAACAAGAAATGACTGCTCCCAGTGTTTGGAACTCCCTGAGAAAGGAAGCCAGGCTAGCTCCACTTTCAATGTCCTTCTTCCAGTGAGCAAAGTCATATTTCTCATCTTATACAGACATGGCTTTGGCCTTTTAAGCTGACTTGCTTGTAATAGAAGATTTTAACTTGTAGGAGCTGGTTATTTGTTATGGACGAGTATTAATTAAACTGTATGTTTGCATTATATGATTGGATTTTATTGTGTTGCCTGCCGTAAACACTATTTGTAGCAGAAAGGTGGGCTACTAATTCTATAATTAAACAAATAAATACCATTTACAGTCCCATATGGAAACTTTTATTTGAGACAGATACATATACATACATGTATAGGATGGAAAGTACTGTTTTGGCAGCTTTTAATTGCAGCAACTGACCAAATGTAAGATGATCTGCAATTCCTGATGACCAATACATTCCCCACACTTTCAGTGAATGTCACTGCATTCAGAATACTAATTCAGACTTCCTCTCATACTCTTTCACCAATTACTGAACACATCTGATTTAAGGAGGAGCGACAAGATAGGGACAAGACAGGGAAATCTGTAGCAACCACTGTAATTGATTGGAAATGCAATATCTTTGGTATAAAATAACAGTCAAGAATTTATTTCCCAATCTTGATGGTTTATTAATATACTAGGTGGGAAAGATTTTCTGAATAGATAGTAGAACCAAAACCACTGCATACAGAACCGTAACAAGGGCAGCAGACACAGTATTTAAAAAGAGGGAGAAGAGGAGGAGGACAAGGCATACAACCTGTAGAACAATGATAAATTAAAAGAAAAACAGGTAAATATTTCAATTATGAAAAAACCAAATATATATTATTGAGCACCAAAAATGTACTATTTTGAGCATAACTAGAAAATAATAGAGTTGACAGAAATATACCTGTCCTGTCCACCAAAGGCCAACCTAAGTCCTAAGCAGATGAGCCAGGAAAGCATGGTGCTAATCCAAGTCTGGTGTACATTCCTTACATTCCTCCTGCCTCTCCACTGTGAGCAAACCCGTCACCATGCCTGATAAGGAAACAGGGTGCCTGATCACGTGGTTGCAGCCAAGCACCCCATCTAACACACGCTGAATCCCTATTCCCAGATCTATCTTTTGACTCACCAGAAGAACCTCTGTCTTCAGTTTGTTTGCCCTCATCCAGGCCATTACATCAGCCAGACACCAGTTTAGGACAGAAACAGCTTCATTGAAATTAGGTGGAAAGAAGTGATAGAGCTGGATATCATCAGCATACAGGTGACATCTTACTCCAAAACTCCGGACAAACTCTCCCAGCGATTTCATGTAGATATTAAAAAGCATAGGGGACAGGATTGAGCCCTGAGGGACCCCACAGGACAATGGCTAAGAAGTCAAACAGGAATCCCCCAGCACCACCTTCTGAGAGTGCCTCTCCAGGAAAGAACAGAGGCACTGTAAAACAATACCTCCAAGCTCCATCCCAGAGAGGCGACTCACAAGGATACCATGGTTGATGGTATCAAAAGCTGCTCAGAGGTCCAGTAGAACCAACAGGGACATACTCTTCCTCTCTGATTCCCTGCATAGGTCATCCACCAAGGCAACCAAAGCGGTTTATGTCCCATAGCCAGTTCTGAAACCAGACTGACCTGGATCTACATAATCCATCTCATCCAGGAAGCCCTGGAGTTGAGAAGCCACCTCACGCTCTAGCACCATGCCCAAAAATGGAAGGTTCGAGACTGACCTGTAATTATCTAGTACAGTAGGATCCAGGGAAGATCTCAGTAGGATCCAGGGAAGATCTCTGAATCAGAGATCTTCTGCATCCAAATCAGGACTTACCAACTAACATCATCTTCATTGTTCCACCCAAAAAGGCAGCACAAGTTGATCAGGAACAGGCACACATAATCCTGTTTGAAAACAATTGTGGGATAGGCAGCAAGCCCTGCAGACACTAGCTGATGAGTTAGTGAGAGCATGGCAAAAATGAAACAGAAGGAAAGGAATTAATTTATTAAATGTTAGATCTATAGCCAGTCGTTTTGTCAGATCTGGCAATGTCAGATCTGGCTATGGTGACACATGCCTTGATTACATCCTGTTTGGACTACTGTAATTTACTCTATGTGGGGCTGCTTTTGCGAACTGTCTAAAAACCTCAGTGGGTTCAAAACACTGCAGTCATAATCCTGACTGAGGCTAGTTACAGGTAGCATGTAACTCCTTTGTTAAAACAGCTTCACTGGCTATCAGTTTGTTTCCAGGCTCAATTCAAAATGCTGGTCATGACCTATAAAGCTCTACTCAGTTTAGGTCCAAACTATAAGAGAGGCCATATCTCCCCATACGCACTTGCTAGAGCCCTAATATCTTCAGGAGAAGGCTTTCTCTCGGGCCTGCCAAGATCACAGGCTCACTTGGTGAGGACACGAGAGACAGTGCTCTCCGGTGTTTATTACACTATACTGTTATAGTGCTACTATTCCACTTTAACTGCTCTAGCTGCCTCCTGTTGCATTCTGGTATTGGCAGTTTTAAGGAGGGGTATTTAGAATTCTCAGGCAGAGAAGTTCTCTGCCTG
>NC_056525.1:82406008-82420896 GCF_019175285.1 Sceloporus undulatus
TTATTATTATTATTATTATTATTATTATTATTATTATTCACCTGCTGATGGAAAGAGAGAAGGAAGCAAGCCAGCTGGACCAACAGGAGGAGGGAGTTCTACAGCCTGGGAGCAGCCACAGGATTTCTCCTGAGTCCTCACCAACCACACCTATGAAGGTGGTGGGACTATGACAAAACTCTCCCTTGCAGATCTTAATGCACACCCTGGCTTATACAAAGAGATACTGTCTTTCAGATAGTATGAACCCAAGCCATGTAGCGTCAAAACCAGCACTTTGAATTCTGCCTAGAAATGGATCAGTAGACAATGTAGCTGTTTAAATGGGGGAGGTCACATGATCCCTGTAACCAGCTCCCATTAACAGACTGGCCACAGAATTTTGAATCTACTGAAGTTTCCATACAGTTTCCAAAGGCAGCCCCACATAAATTGTGTTACAGCAGTCCAAACAGGATGTAACCAAGGCATTTGTCATTGTTGCGAGATCTGGCATCTTAAAGAATGGGCACAGCTGTTACACTAGTTTTACTTGTGCAAATGCACTCCTGGCTACACCCAAAGCCTGAGCATCTAGGCTCAGATCCATGTACAGGAGCATAACAAAACTACAAGTCTGATTTCATATGGAGTGTAACTCCATCCACCACAGGCAAAATACTTTTCCCTGATGTGGTTTCAGACTGACCAGTGACATCTCTGTTTTGTCTAGATTAAGCTTCAATTTGTTCACCCTCATCAGATCCATTATAGACAGCTGGTTCAATTAAGATACAGCTTCCTTGGAATTGGATGAAAAGGAGAGATAGAGATGTGTGGCATCAGCATACTAATGACCCTGAACCCCAAAACTTCAGATGACTAAACTTCAAAACTCCCAGTGGTTTCATACACATATGGAGCAGCATGAAGGACTTACATGAACCCTGAAGTATGCTGCAAGACATCAGACAGGAGTCCCCCAGCATCACTTTCTCAGGGGTGTTTATCACACTATACTCTTATAGTGCTACTATTCCACTTTAACTGCTCTAGCTACCTCCTGTTGCATTCTGGTATTGGCAGTTTTAAGGAGGGGTATTTAGAATTCTCAGGCAGAGAACTTCTCTGCCTGAGAATTCTAAATACCCCTCCTTAAAACTGCAAATCCCAGAATGCAACAGGAGGCAGCTAGAGCAGTTAAAGTGGAATAGTAGCACTATAAGAGTATAGTGTGATAAGACCCCCTCACTGCTGGCTATTCTCTGGCAACATTTTTATGCAGGCAGACATTTGGTATATAATGCATAGCAGGATGTTTTTATGTAGCAGGTGGGCTTTTAGTTTGTTTTTAACTTTTGTATATTTTTATGTGATTTTATATTAGGTTCAGATATTTTTAATTGTTTTTAATTTTATACAGATTTTAAATGTTTTGTCTGCGAGCCTCCTTGGGTCCATCTGGGGAGAAAGGCGGCATCTAAATGAAATAAATAAATAAATAAATAATCCCTGTACATTGTCTAACTAATCCGAAAAACAGCAACAATACAACTGTCAAAACACAGTGGCCAACAGCTATGATTCAGAAAGTTCACAGGTAAAATCTCACCTCTGACATGAACTCAACAGACAGCCCCAGGCAAGCCTCTGCAGCACGAATTTTTTTTTCAACCTACTCTATAGAGCTGTTTTAAAGGTTACTGCAAATGAGAAATACCATGTCTGCTAAGAAATTTTGTGTGTGTGTGTGCTCATATGCCTTCCTGTTACCTGTTGACTTATAGTGACCTCATGAATTTCATAGGGTTTTCTTAGGCACGGAATATTCAGTGATGATTTTGTCAGTTCCCTCATCTGAAATATAGCCTACAGCAAAGAAAATACTACATAATAAATGTACTTCTTTCCATAGATTAGGGAGGCATTCCAAATTATTGGTTGTTAATCTGCTGCTTGCTATTGTATATTAGTTAGTATTATTTTAGAGCTATTTTAACCATGTAATGTTGTTGTTTTAGATTGTACGCTGCTTGGCAGGTTTTTATTCTTTTTCCCCCTCTTATTTTATTTGACCCTTACTACGTAAAATGTTGCTCAAACTTTACAGTGCTCTATACATAAATGTTAATAATAATAATAATAATAATAATAATAATAATAGATTTATCCAAGTGCATTAAATTCAGTAAAGTAAGCTGTTCCTTGAATCCATCATTTCCACAAATGATGTGAATCACATTTCTATTGATTGCTTACTCTCCCTTGCAACTTGCAAGTTTTGGAAAGCAGCAAAGTAGCAAGAGACACTTGGTTAGAAAGGCCCTGAATTGTTAACCTGATGGGCTATATTTGTTTATTGTATATACTCATGTATTATGTCTAGAATTTTTAGTAAAAAAAATTGACCCCCCCCCCCAAAAAAAAACCTGGGTCAACTTATCCATAGGTCAATGTAACTACAGTACCTTATCAAAAAAGGAACCTTTCCTTTCTCTGACTGGCAAAAGGCAAGAGTTTAGTCTGTTCCAGGAGGACATGAAAGAAACTCTGACTGATCTACTCTCTTTGCTGCAGTAGTACTTCTGACCTTTTTGAATGCCTGGGCCAAAAATGGCTCTTATGTGTTCCACCAGAATACAGCCACTGAAACTATGGGAACTTGCTAAGTCAAGACTGATATAAGTTCTGTTGTTTCAATGGTTCTATCCTAGTTGGAACTAAACATTAGTTTAATGCCTATATTATTTTGCCGCCACCTCCTCAATTGATTGAAGCCCTGTTTGGCTGCTAGCATCCCAACTCAATTTTTAAGGATCAAGATACATCCAGACAGCAACTTTCCCCATTATGGATTTAGGGACTGTACAGATTGGGAGAAAGGGTCAGCCTTTCTCCCCCAGATGGAGGCCACACCAGACAAACACTGTGGCCTCCGCGAGGCCTAAAAAGAACCCACTACCCAGCAAGTTCTTTGTGTGCTGAGTGTGGGGTGCCATTGATGTGCTCACCTGCAATGATGATGTCCACATGGTGCAGTACTTGCATGGACGTCATTGTTGCACGCCCCGTATGGATGGGTGCATACAATCATGGCGCCCGCAAGCCAATAGTAGGGCTGGGTGCATGCGGACGCCCAGCCCTAAAGAACCCTAATTTTGGCCCCAGGCTGGCACAAAGCGCCGGTCTGTACTGGGCCTTAGTACTGTGAAAGTAAACTAATTGCTCTGAACTATATGACTGCACGTATCCTGCTAGATTCAGTTTGCTCTTTGAACTATCATCAGTCAGCCACTGTCACCATCCCTATGAAGATTAGGATAATCAGGTACATTAGAACTGAATCAGGATGGCTAACATTCAAAAACTGCCTCCTGCTAGAAATACCCTCCTGTGTGCAAACCGTCTTATTACAGATAAGCTGTATTAGACAATCTGAATGTATTTGCCAGGGTTTGACATATGGTAGTCTTCCAGGTGATTTCCAAGCATGTCTAAAAGCCTAGCTTCAATCATTATTCTTCACATCAGTCTTTTGTATAGCTGTAAAAAATGTGGATACTATTTATACATACAATATAGTTAAACACACAAAAAGTACTATATGCACTTATGCAAGTAATATGAAATCAAACCATATCTAGCAGTGGGTAGATTTAAATTAAAAGCAGTGATTTACTGCAGCTCAACTATTAAGCACAGTTGTAAGTTAAACCTTTTTGTACTCTTGTGCTATACCCTGTGGATTAACATCTAAGAAAAGGATGTACTGTACATTCCATAAATAAAATATAACCAATGTGTTGCTACATACATAGATACATTGATTTATAGCTCACATTAGCCTGAAAGCCAAGGCTAGTTGAAGCAATTATCTTAGAAAGAAACAGGCCTCTGCCCCCAGATTGTGAACATAACTAATTTACAGAATATAGAAGTCTTGTATTTTAAAAAGAGGTTTTGTATTCATGGGTCTAAAGCCAGACAGCAATTTTCTAGGTCACATGAATACAGAAGAGGCACAAGATTTCCCTGCACAGTAGTCATGCTTAGACTGTGGTATCCCCTTTCAAGGGAGGACAGCCTCTTTAACTAGCCTTTTACCAGCTCACAGATTCTTTCAGCAGGCCAAACTGTCGATAATTTGTATTTACTATCCATGTACACCATATGATTTGCTATCTGCAAAGAACTGGTGGAAACAAAAGGCTGAAAAAGTTGTCAAAATGGTATGGTAAAAATCTTATGGGACCTTTTAGCAATTAATATTAATCACTTCTGTGAAAAGAAGATAACTGTGGTTGAGTAGTGGCAGACACTGTGAACGGAATTCCAAGCTGAATGGCAAAACATCTGAATGATATTGTTACAGACATAATCACAATCAAAGTGTTAGTGCTTGGAACATGCCACATTGTCCAACAATACACTAACTCCTAGATTCTTAAACAGAATCTCAATCGATTATGTACCAGAACTTCATTCAATAACATTCCAGGGGCGAGGGCGTGCAGATGATGCATCCCCCTCCCCAAGTACCCAGAAGCTTCACCATGGCTGCCTAAGGTGACCTGAAGCCAGCCAAAAAAGAAGTACTGAAAAAAATGCTCCTAGCTAGTGGGCGACTCCAGGACTGCAACATCCAGTTGCTGCGATCACATGCCAATTGGGGGCTGACTGGGGGCTGGAGTGGCCTGCCGGTCTGCTTTGCCCCCAAGAAGAGATGATGATATAACATTATATAAATGGATTTAAGAGGAAGAAATAGCTTTTTTCTGTACTGCACACTCAGAAAAGGCAGCAAAAGGCAGAAAGAAGAAAGAGACACTGCTAAATGAAAAGAATTCAAGTTGAGAAATTTCCATATCAAAGTAGAAAAAAAACAAACCACACACATCTTGTGAATTTTTACTGATACGTTTGACTAGCCTCAGGGAAACATTTCTTTAATCTTCACAATCTGAGTTGATCAGAGAATGCACCCAGCCTGGATCTCTCTAAACTTAAAGCACATTCTTTCACTATCTAACCTTTGGATACAATTTCTGTCACAGACAATGATCTACATCCAATGTCTTGATGATCATTCTCTCCCTTCTCTCCCTCTTCAAGAAAATTTGCTTCATGGAATTTAGAGCTAAGTTTCAAATCAATTCATATTTAATAAATGCCATTTGTGTCATCCTGAGACAATTGTTGCCAACTAACAGTGCCCTCTTTTCCCTCTTTGTATTCTCAACCCATTCCCAATAAAGCAATCAAATGTTTAAACATTAGTTTCACTTCTTTTCACAGCTCAACTGTGCATTGATTCAGAACATGAGCAATTCTTGAACACAGCAAAAATGGACAGTACACTGAGAAACAGATGCTAATGTATCTTCAGTGTTGCTGGTCCAATGTTATTAACCTTCTGGTTACCATTATTAGAGCAATCAAAAATGAAAATGAAAAGTTATTTAATCATTGCAAATGGCTATCATTATGAAAATGAACACTTTAAAAGATACTTGGGAATGTTACGTGCTTCAGAAATCATTAAGAACAGTGATATATCATGCTATCTATCAAAATATTTAGATAATGGCTGTTAGGAAACAAAGATGCTGTTCACTGAACCAAGATAAATATTTCACATTATTGGATGTACTGGTATGTGTCACTTCAGAAGTACAGTAATAGAGCTATCCTGGACTCCAGATCCAGAACTATAGTGTGTGAGATAATGTGGTAGAAATTTGCCTGTCCTTACAAGGTACACAGGATGAAAACCCTCATTGCCTGTCCTTACAAGGTACACGGGTAGAAAACTACTACTAGCAACATTCCCACATGCTACCACAACAGTAAGCATACAAGGCAACATACAAGACTTCCTAAAGATATTGTTTACATTTTGAGGGGTTCATTCTCTCCAGCCACTAAGTAGCAGCACAAAATCGGCTTTTGTTGACTATTTCTTAATCTAATGGACAATTTGAACTTAATCTGCAGCTTTATAAGAAAGAAAGAAAATAAAAGAACCATAGAGAACTACTGTGTTTCTCTTTAGCTCTGTTCTCTGCTTCCAAAGAACCTGTATGCTTCACCTAAGGTTACAGATAATTCCAAGTAGACAGTAAGACGTCTGTAGTAGATGTTATTGAGGGTACTACACTCTTCTGCTGAACTCCTGTGCTCTTTCCCAAAACTGAATCACACATTTCCTAGTTCAGAGTTATAGGGGAGGGGGGCAGAGCAACTGAGCTGGGAAACTTTACCACAGATAAACTCTGATTGGAGATAAGAGTGTTATCTTAGTTCAATAGTACAAAAGAGTATGTGGTGAGGTGTGCTCTTTTCTCCAAAAGTGAGAAGAGCTGAAATTCCCAGCTCAGCACTTCAGAAAGGCAATCTGGCAAGCCCTCAATTTTGTGCATATTTAATTTGTCCTAATAAAAGTATTGTTTGAGCAAGGATTTTGACACCCCCCCCCCCCGACCAACACAGCTTATTTTGTTTTGTTTTAAAATAGTAAAACAACTGAAATCAAGACATGGCAACAAATGAGAATGACAAAATAGAAGTGAAGCAAAAAGATGTGAAGCAAAAAGATCTTAAAATATCTGGATGATGTCAGTCCAATATAGCAAAGGAGTTCAGACACCTAGCTATAGAAAAAGGTTTCTGATTATCTTAATAAGCAAGGAAGGACACTTGGGCGGAGGCCCTCCCAGGAGCATGTAGAATACAGGGTTTTAAAAGTAATGACTAGTATCTTGAATTGGGCCTGGAAGCAAAATAAAGCAGCCCATGAAATAGTAATAAGGCCAAAGAGATGCAATCTCTTTTACACACTCCAGCCAGAAAATGAGCTATAGCATTTCTGCAATTGCCCCTTCTCTGACCAATAATAATAAAAAAATATTAATGATTCAACATACCTATCTCTCAAGGATATATCATGTGAGGGGATACGTATCATGACTTCTTGGCAGGTTGATGGGGCCAGATTACTTTCACAGATAGAATAATCGAAAAGCCTGCTTCAATGCTCAAATCCCACGGGGGTCTTGTCAACGCCAGGCTCCAGATTCTGCTTGATTCTGATGTCTAGCCTGGGGTCTTTCACTGCATGCATCAGTGGGACTTTTTCTCTCTGCATCTGGAGGCAGGAGTGCATCCCTGTATACACACAGAGTCACCTTCATTAACCATTAACCACAGCATTCCCCGGGTATCTGGAATTTAGGCTAGGGCTCCTAAGCAGACTTGAGTTCAGCCTGCTCCCTCTTTCTAAACTAAAAACAGTAGTAACAAAAATGAATTCACTTCAAGCAACTTTTAAAGTCACAACAGGAGAGGTTTACTGAAGCACTGCCTTGTGATAAAACAGTGTGAGAAGCAGATCTTAAAACAAGATTTTAGAAGTAACATGTCACAAATAACTACAGTAGTAATTCTCTCCCCTCCCCCTGAAATAACTAATGCATAATAAGTTATATCAGGACTGTATCTTGGTGATGGATAATTTGACGCTTTTTGATACATCTATAATTTTTGTACAATTATAAGGGTATGATGTGGGAGGAACTAGGGCATAGTTCAGTTGGTGGGATGAGCTTAACCATATGTTCCAACCATGTTTCTGCTTCATATTGCGCTGTGAGAGCTGAAATGATGGAAAGGTGCACAGGAGTTTGTGTTTTATATCACAGGCCAGCAGCTTGCATAATTACAATGATTCTGTGAAAAGTAAGTAAAAGTAACTAGTTAGTTACTTTTGAAAAATAAGAAAACAGAGTTATTTTTTGAAAGGTAATGAGAATAAATGAATAAGATGTTTGGGCCTCAGACCTATACCTAGAACTAATTTATTGTTAAACTCTACTAAGCCAACCAATGAGCCAATGACACAAATGACAGGCTGCATTACTATTCTTGACAGAAATGTCAAGTGGAAAACTGGGGAGGGGATGGATATATTTTTGAGAAGACTGCTCTGCCAGGTCAGAAGCTAGAACAGGTGGAATATAAACAAAACAAATAAGGTAAAATAAAATATAAATAAAATAAAACACGATTCCACAAGTATATTTCCTCTGGTGCCTAAACAAAGGAGGATAGACTTTGACAGTAATGAAACAATGAGAGGAAGATTTAAGAAGTTTTAAGTTAAACTTTTACTTCAAAACATAATGGGAAACTGTTTCGCCTAAATGAATAATAGTCAACATAGATACTTATCCCACTTCTATTAGTTACAATAATCACATTCTAAAGTCAGAAGGTCATCTAATCCAATTCCATTTTCAGTGCAAGATGTACAATGCAGGATGCAACCTCAGAAACCCTGACAGATTGGCTGCCAGTCTTCATTTAAGAAGAGTCCACCACCTCTTAAGGCAATCTATTTCACTGTCCAACAACACCTGTCTTCATGTTTTTTTATCTGCAGAGGTGAGAGAGAACTGTATAAGGTGCAGTTTCAATGGTACCTGACCCTGGACAAGCTTAACAAAATTTACCCAAACTAAGATAACAGATGTTGGGAATGTTGTAAAGATAAAGGTTCAATGTTTCATATGTGGTGGTCATGCGGTAAGGTACAGAAATACTGGAGACAGATATGTTATACAATAAATGAGATCTTACATATAAAATTAAAAATGTCAGCCAAAATATTTATTTTGGGTATATTGGAAGAAAAGTTGGAAAGATCTTATGGAAAGATTATATTTTATATGATTTCAGTGGCTAGAATTATTCTAGCCAAAAAATGGAAAGATAGAAATATACCAGATATAGAAGAATGGAAAGAAAAAAATCAAAGAGTACATGATAAATGATAAGCTAACAATGCCTTTGAGAGGAATCTTGAAAGAAAAATTTGAAAAAGATTGGGAAAAGTTCAAGTAGTATCTGAACTAGGCTGGAAATGTTAGTGTGAGAGAGGAAGATTATTTCTTTACATGTTATAAGGTGTCAGCCAAAAAATTAGTGGAATTATTAAGATCAATATAACTGACTTACGACTGTATTAAAATCTGGAAGAGGTGTACTGTAATCTGTTTAATCAGTAAGTTAGACTTTAAACAAAACAGGAAGGAAGCACTAAGTTTTTTTAAAAGGTTTGTATCTGTTTGAGTATATTATAATTGTTGTTTTTATGTTGTTTGTTTGTCCTTACTGTCAGTTGATTAATAATAAAGAGTATTTTACAAAATCCACTTGATTCTTAAATAAACACAATACATTAAAAGAACAGTCTGGTTTGAAAAGCAAGAAGTAAACTTAAGATAAATTATGTGTGTTCACATACAAAATAGAAACAATATTTTGTCTCGTGTCAATATCCTTTATGTTTCCTGACCTAAGAGGCACTTATCATTATTTGCAATGGAGCTTGGAAGACTACAGCCTAAATCATCCAGATTTATGGAGCTGAAACAAGTAAACTGAGGACTCAACTTTCTGCTACAAGTTTTGTTTAAAAACAAGACATAAACAAAATTCTCACTGCATGAAATTGTCTATCATATCTGCATATAAGACCTATATTATCTTCCTATAAGGTCAGGGTACATTACATATAAGCCCCACTTCAGCACTACCTTCTGAATATCTATAAAGGAACTAGATAAGATCTTAAAGTTTAAAAATATATCATTAAAAATCAAAGTTAGATTCATCCAATTTCTATGTATGGTTTTAAAAGATGGATAGTAAAGAAAGCTGGATAGTAAAGACAAGAAGAAAATCAACTCATTTGAAATGTGGTGCTAGAGGAGAGTTTCATAGATACCAAGACTGTCAAAAAGACAAATAAATAAATCCACAAGCAAATCAAACCAGTGCTCTATACCATTTTGAACATATAATGAGAACTCACAGCTCACTGGAAAAGATTACAGTGTTCAGTAAAGTTGATAACAACAGTGAAAGACCACATTTATATATGGATAGATTCAATGAAAGAAGCCACATCCTTGAGTTTGCAACACTTGACCAGGACTACTGGTGACAGAGATTCTTGAAGGTCTTTCATTCATGCAATTGTCTAAGTCAACACTGACTTGACGGCAAATAAAAATAAACCAGATTACATAGGGTTCTTCCATTTCATCTTTGCAACCAACTTGTAAGAGTATGAACCAAGGTTCCCCTGAGCCAAGTCCACAGTACCACATTGTTGCTGTTGCTATGTGCCTTTAGGTCAAATCTAATTTAAGGTGACTCTATCATAGGGTTTTCTTAGCAAGGTTTTTCCTTGCTTTCTTCTAAGACTGAGAAAGTGTGACTTGCTCAAAGTGGGTTTCCACACCTGAGTGAGGACTGGAAGTCTCATTTCCCAGAGTCCTAGTCCAATACAGTACTGAAACCACTGCACCATGCAGTATCACATTACTTTAAGAATAATTTGCAGAGAAAGGTATTTAGCTGATCACAGATTCCAAACCGTAGCCTTAATAAATAGTTGCAAAACAAGAAATTGAAAAATATAACAATGTTACACAGTGCTGCATATGAAAAGGTAATACTGCTTTAAGTGGGGATAAAGTATTAGCAATGTCTGTGTATATGGATGGAATTATATTTTAAGGTCAGGTTAACTTTATAGGATAAGAAGAAGGGAGGAAGTGAGAATCTCAAGTGTGTGCACGAAGGGGCGGGAGGTTGACTTTAGTCATATTTGACTCTTTGCACCTGCCTTAAAGAAGGTGATCTTCATTCCTGCCTCAGGGAATAGGCCAATATTCATGCATCACCAAAGAGGTAACTGGGATCCACACATCTCATTCCCTTTCTGCTATGGGTGGATGGGAAACAGCAAACTTGAAATATGCTGCTGTATTATTATCACAGAACAGATACACATTTCCAAATATATTAATTTCAACCTAGAAAGAGAAATTGGGCTTTGGGACCTGCCCTTTATATACATGCTCTATATATACAAGCACGTATGAGAGACAGAGAGAGAGAGAGAGAGAGAGAGAGAGAGAGAGAGAGAGAGATTTGTTCCAAACATATGGAGAGACCCTGCTGGAGGCCAACATTTAATGCTCTAGTTAATAGCATTTTCAAAAAGAAAGAAAACAAATAAACCACACAGTTCTAAATACACATAAATTATACTTGCACAGACACTCAGGTGCAATGGCTTCCTATTCTGCTCAGCCCTTGCTGAAAAGCCACTTGCACAAACACCTGAGATTGTTTTTAGGGGGGGGGCATGCATCCCTGTTTCTCCCATACCTGTGAGCATAGGATAATTTTTAGCTCCTCTTAAGCACAACAAGTTGGCAGTGCCTATATGTCCTCCTATCATTGTATGTAAGAAAAGTCTATGTTCACTTGTAACGATTCTATACTATCTTTCAATGAGACCATAAATTTAGATTTCATTTTAGAATACATGAAAGAGCTGTTAAATATGTTCCACAAACATCCCAACAGTGTCTCTTGTACAGGAGAGAGAAAAAAGAAAGACTGTCTAGCTGATGCTTTGGGCTATTTGTAATTCTGGCTAGACTCTTCAAGCTTGCTGCCAGCATTTTTGCCCTTTCTACTCTATAAGCTGGTACCAACAGTCAATGAGGCTAGCTTGTTTGGTCTACAGTAGCTCAAGTGTGTTAATATAACCCTGCTCTTCGTCGAGTATTATAATACATGCTCCAGAAAACTCAGTTACACATCCTGCCCTCACATTGCTCATGCTTATTTTGATAATCCTACACCCAAGCCAAAAGATGAAAAAGAAGAAGGAAGGAAGGAGGGAGTAGGAACCCTTTAACAGACAGCTACAAAAACAGCATATTGGATACCAAAGTCCAGTGGCATTGTCCATGCCGTTGTATTTACCATTTCACTGGGGCTTTCTAGACGGCCCTTTGGGACGTCCGGAGGACGTCCCATTTTAAAAAAGGGGCGTCTCTTTCAGACGCCCCTGGGCCTCGTACGGACTCCGTCCGTACAAGATGGCGCCGGCCTTTCTACATGGCCGGCGCCATCTTTACGCATCGGACGCACAGCGTCCAGACGCGTCGCGCCGCTGCTGACGTAGCGAGCGCGCCCCTGGCGCCTCGCTACGTCGCAAACGCGACGCAGAAAGAAGCTCCATTTTGGAGCTTCTTTTTTCGGTCCGCGCGGGAGTCGGGCCGTCTATAGGCTCCGGCTCCCCTGCGGACCTTCTGGCGGCGGCGGCAGACCGCCGCAAAGCGGCGGTGTGTACCCCGCCTATGTTTAGTTGTGAAAGCTGGGGAGTGAAGAAAGCTGATAGGGAAAAAAACAACAACTAATTTGAGATGTGGTGTTGGACAAATGATCTACAGATACCACTGACTTCTAAAAAGACAAATAGATGGGTCCTAGAACAAATCAAATCTGAACTCTCCCTAGAAGCCAAGATGACTAAACTGAGACTGTTGTACATTGGACCTATTATGAGAAAACATGACTCCCAAGAAAATACAACAATGCTTGGTAAGGTAGAAGACAGTAGGAAAAGAGGAAGACCACAGTTCAGATGGATAGACTTAAAAGAAGCCACAAATGATAAACATCCACTGCATAAGGAATCCCTTATTGAAATAGTCCTATTTCCAATGTGGCTTTCACCCCAAGAAGCTTTATACAGAAAGGAGATGTATAGAGAAAAGAAATGGTTTACATATAAGGAGGTCACAAAGAAAGTAGAAGGGAAAATTATGCTTAAATCAAAGGAAGAATTATCTAAAATAGGATTCGATTTAGGATGGTTTGCTTATAGACAAATCAAAGAAAGACTGATATTGGAAGAAAAAATATTTGGGAGAGAAGTGAAGGAATCTAATTTGGAGAAAATATTAGGCGGGCCAAATACAAAATTGATAGGTAAAATTTATAAGAAACGTTTGGAAATAGAGATGGAAGAAGAAATGATAAAAGATACAATTGGGCGAAATGTTTAGGCCACCCCATTCAATTGAACCATTTAATTGACACACAGTATCGCAAAACGTGAAGGAAAATTGGACCAAGATGTTTTATACATGGTACCTCACCCCCAAGAAGACAGTCAAAATATATAAACAACAAGACAATAAATGCTGGAAGTGTGGAGAAACAAAAGGAACCTTTTTTTCATTGCTGGTGGAGCTGTAGATATGCAAGGAAGTATTGGAGAAATATAAAAACATTAATTTTAAGATCCTACATATTAAATTAGAAATGAAGCCAGAATGTTTTCTGTTGGGAAACGAACTAGAAAAGAAACATGGAAAGTATTATTTTATATGACAACTATTGCTAGATTAGCTTATGCACAAAAATGGAAAACAGCAAATATTTCAAACGAAGACGAATGGACAATGAAATTACTAGAAATAATCGAAATGGATAAATTAACACAATTGATAAGAAATTATTCATTAGAAAATTTTAATAAAGATTGGGATCTAGTATTTTAGTATTTGAAGGAGCAATGGGATGAAATAATATTATGATTTAATGTGAATGCTGGAATGTTAAAATTAAGAGATTATGGTTTGGTATGTAGAGATAAGATAATAAATGTGATATAATTATAGGAGGATAAGAATAGTACAATTTAGATGAATTTAGAAGAAAATAGCAAAGGTAAAAAAAACAAAAAAATGTCAGAGAGATATAAACAAGTACTAGATAGATATGAGTATTAGGAAATTTAAGAAAGGTGTATACTAAGATAGATAAACGAGAAGGTAGGAAGCTTATGGTTGAATGGATGATGTAGGGGCTAGAGTAGAAATGAGTAAGGGAAGGCTACTATTAAGAGAGGGATATGTAGGTAGTAGCAGGTAAAAGTGAAGAAGGATGGGAGTGGAAAGAGAGAGAATAGCTGAGAAGGTGGACAGAGAAGTAATGTAGAGAGGAGAAAAATGAATGATAGGTTGGAGAAAAGGAAAAAAAGATAGATGAAGTCGACAGACAGAAGATTAAAGAATAAAGGTGTGATGTAGTAATATGAAATTATGGATGATTGTTGGAGGTTTGTGTCAGAATCCACCTTCAGTTAGGTGTTCAGGGTGTCTTCTGCCAGATAGATAGATGAGTAGATAGATGGTTAAATAGATGGATAGATAGATGGTTAAAGGGATGGATAGATAAATGGATAGATAGATGGGTAAATAGGGTGTCTTCTGCTAGATAGATAGATAGATAGATAGAGGGATAGATAGATAGATAGATAGATAGATAGATAGATAGATAGATAGATGGATAGATAAACCGACAGACAGTCAGACAAGCAGACAGATAGATGGATAGAAGAATAGACAGATGAATAGATAGATAGATAGATACATAACCAAACAGGCAGCAACATTGGAACGAGTGGGGAAAGGTTCCATGGGGAACGAGCCGGATGGTCACGTAGGACCTGGCAGCAGGTAATTTATGAGGGGCTATTGAGAATCTGAGCCCAATCCGGTATACAGCCTTAGATCTCTGCGCCATAGGAAAGCCAGGAACCAAATGGTCAAAACCCCCCTCCTTACTTTTACAGATCAAAGAAAGGGGTTTTACATCAAAGGGAAAGGTGCTGGGAAACAATTAATTCAGTGGGAGGGGCTGGAGGGAATCTTAAGGTTCTGATTCCATTCTGGGTCTTCAGTTTTGGCAAAGACGTGGCAAGAATACTTTGTTCCAGTTCTATCAATAAATTTTCTGTTTCACCTGAAGTTTGTTGTGGATCTTTGGCCAGAGTATTTCCAGAGTCTCACAGTTTGTATGTTTGTTTGATGTTTATTGCATAAATTGTTCAATAAAAATATTTTTTTAAAAAAGAAAAAAGAAGAAGCCACAACTCTGAGTGTGCAAGACCAAAACAGGGCTGTTGAGGATAGAGTGACTTGGAGGTCTCACATTCACAAGGACTGCCATAAGTTGAAGTTGACTTCATGTTAGCT
>NC_056525.1:82420906-82680134 GCF_019175285.1 Sceloporus undulatus
TAATAATAATAATAATAATAATAATAATAATAATAATAATAATAATAATAATTCCTCTCACAGCTGATAACAAGAGAATTAGAGTAAAAAAAATGGTATCACCTCTCCAACTCTCCTACATTTTACATATTTATAGAGGCTGTAAACATCTCTCCAAGTCTAACTTATGACTGAAATTACAAGAAAAAGATTAACTCAGTATGATATTCCTGATAGACAACAGGCTCATTCCATAACATATATATACCCAAACCTACTTTGCTTTATACATAAAGGGTAACAGGAATTGCGCCAAAATGCACAGAGCAACTACAAGAATTTGTAACCTGAGATCCACAGATGTCTCTATTTAGACCACACATCAGTTAAATAGAGCAGAAATGAAATTACAAAGCTAAATAAATTAATTTGAAATTATCAAAGTCTCACCAATGGCAGTAAAAGAGTGACTGACTTATTTACTCAGTAACTTCAACAGGCAGTGGGATTTTACATTCAGAAATTAACAAGAAGTTATAAACTACATCCCATTCATTTACAATCAAAGATCAAGGTGTTTTTTTCTTGGCCACTGGAAGACAAATGGCCAAATTTAAAGCCAGTATCAGAAAGCACTAAATTATTATTTTGTAAATAATCTTTATTAGTATTTTATGTTAAAAACAATTTACAATATACAAGTACTCAGATCCTTACAAAACAAACAAAACAAAATAAAAACAAAAATACCTGCAGGAATGTTCTACATTCAAGGCCTGACCACAAATACCAAACTTACCAAACATAAATCACAGACATCATTACTAAAAGTGACTTCCTGCTTCCTACACTTGCACTGATAGGTGTTTTTCCATTTAACTTAACCTATTAATCCTTAGCATGTACTTCATTACTAAACAAATAAATTAAACAGAGCTTGTATCCTTTCTCCTTTTAAATACTGTAACAGTGGTTTCCATTCTTCTAAGAAATTTTCTACTGATTTCTCTTTTACTAATATTGTTAACTTATATATTTCCGCTAATTCTAATATCTTTAAAATCCAGTCATCTATTGAGGGTATTTCCATACTTTTCCATTTTGGGGCATAAATTAATCTAGCCACTGTGATAGCATATTGTAGCAACCTTTCATATGACTTCCATGTTATATCTTTGTCAATCAAGCCCAATAAATAAAAGTTTTCCCTGATATTATTGAATAGTATATATTTCAAGCCTCTTTCCCACATTTTCAGAAAGTACTAAATTGTAACTACAAGACATTTATTTCATTGAGCTCTCTTAACAGTTGGTCAGCCACAAAGAAGCAGCACGACCACTTTTAGCTAGCAGCAACTTAGCAGCCACAAGAAGCAAACTGCCGAAAGGTCTTTGATTTTATAACAGGAGCAAGACAGGGAATGCAGAATGTGGTTCAGATTTCTACAGTGCTGTTTAATAAAGCCAGTGAGAATGGATCTGACTGACCCCAACAGGAACTTTATCTTCTCTGGCTCTCTCAGCTATCAGATAACAGAGAAATTGCATGGATTATGTATTCAGCTAATGCCCATTTGCTAGGTGTGTTTCTAGTATATTGAAGAAATCAGAAATAGCAGTCCAAATCCCTCACCCCTCATTACAAACCATCTATACAGGCTATGTCCATAGAGAAGTTCTCCTTTGCTATGTATTATAAAACAAGTAACGTGTCTATATAAAACCTGAAGTTTAACAGCAAAGATATCTCGTCATAGATTGTGTGCACTGTGGGGCTGTGCAATCTATGCAAACCCTTGAATTCTCTTAGCCCATCATGTCTATTGCAAGACTGATTCTTATTTGCAAAGCCATATACAATCCATTTCTTATATGTTGTTTTTCCATGAAATCAACATGATGTTTAATTAATATGCTCAAGACTAACAAGATACAAACAAATATGTCCTAAAGGGCACACCTGATTTTCTTTATCCCCTTTTCTCCCATTCAAGACTACATTGCCCAGCTTTCTATACCACACAGTAGCTTTTGTTGTCATTGCAGAAGAGAATCCATGTAGGAACTGCTTTTGTGAAGAACTCTAAAATATAATAGATTTTTGCAAATACCAGATCCACTACATAACAAACCACTTTACATAACCGACTTCAGCGGCAAGTTGGAGTTGCCCAAAACTCTCAGTAGGAAGCCCTTTGAGCCATTCCCTGTTGCAACTGGGATTGACACAATTTAGTATCTCTGGTTTCTGCCAGCCACCTGGGCTTATAGTTATTTGTGAAGTCCCAACCTAAGGCCCTGAAAAGAACCCAGCCTCTACACTGTGATAATCATAACCCCAGTTCCTATGGTTACTCCTCAGCAATCAACAAGAAATGCTTTGGACAAAAGTTAGGCCTTTTGGCCCTTTCATTCCCAATTCATGTTGGCTTTCAGGTACAATAGGAAAAACAAAACACTGCCCACATTAAAGAGGACAGTGAAAAAACTTGTGACCAGGCTTATAGGGTCTCCAACAAGAGGTATTTACATGCCAGGAACACAGCAGTCGACTTTTTCACTTGCTTTAAATAGGGAAAAACAAGTTGTCATGGCAGTGGCAGAAGGAAAGGCATCTATGGAGTAGACATTTACCAACTTGGCTTAAAGTAGGATTGGTGCTTTCCCGCCCCACTACTGTGGGGAATCACAATGCCTGTATTTAGCTGTCTGTTACAAATCATTTCTCTTTTCTGCACACAGCATTAACAGTGTCTGGGCATTGTATACCAAAGGATGCTGACAGACAGATGATAGAAAAACACAGGCTCCAAGCAGAAGGCAAAGGGGTGAGGGTGGGAAGCAACAATGTTTTGCTGGGGTGTTCAGGCTTCTTATACAATTGTTACACTGAGGCTTCTGATGACCATTAATAGACTAATGCTCTGTTCTCCCAGCAACACATTAATCCAACATATACCTCACAATGCTCTTCATTCATTCAGCTCACCCATACAGTGTATTTTTGCCTTCCACTAAAACCTAGTTGCCAATTCAGTTCTGCTGTTGAGTCCTTGGCAGAAACGGGTGTAAACACTGTGTTTGCACTGTTTTAACAGAAATTTCTTGCCATTTATTATTGTACGATGATGGTTTTCACTTCCACATGGATACATCCTCTCATGTTAACAATATCTTTCTCTTTTGTATTTTCAACTGCAGCTGCCAGATCCCATCATTAGGCATGAGCTAATAAATTCTGGGTAACATCTTCAACAAAACAATCCGTAACAGAAGATGTTCAGAAAGGTATCTGTTTCTGACATTATTCGAGAAAGGTCCAAAACACACGGCAGAAATAATCCAGTATGAGGCTACTTTAACGGCTGTGGCTTAGTGCTAGGGAATCCTGGGAACTGTAGTTTATTGTAATGTCAGAGCTCTCTGACAGAGAAGGCTAAATATCTCACAAAACTACAGTTCACAGAATTTCCCAGCATTAAGCCATGGCAGCTAAAGTGGTCTCAAACTGAATAATTTCTGTAATGTGTTTTGGACCAAAGAGACATCTAGTTTGGTTCCTTTGCAGGCATAAGTCAAAGAAGCAGGAGTGCAGTGACATTCAAAAAGTGCTCAGCTTATTATATAATGATTTTTCACCACTAACAACCTACATCAGATACTGTTGCTGCTGTGTGCTTTAAAGTCATTTCTGATTTATGGCAACCCTAAGGTGAACCTATCACTGAATGTTCTTGGCAGAATTTGTTCTTAGAGGGCTTGCCTCTGTGGCTGAGAGAATATGACTTGCCCAAAGTCACCTGTGGATTTCCACAGCCAAGCAGGGATTTGAATCCTGGTCTCTCAGTGTCCTTGTCTAACACTCAAACCACTACATCATGCTGGTTCTCAATCAGATGCCAGTACCACAATACTGAAGGAGTTTTTAAAAAACAAAACTCTCTGTAGATTATATATACATCTTATTTGAGTCACCAAGGCTGGCAAAAAAAAGTATACTTCCTGGGGTGGAACAGAAGGTAACTTAAGCAAAATAGGGCAAATAGAATAAAATAAGGTATACAGAACGAATGTGAGAGATCCTAAGCAGTCTCCCTCTCAACATTCCAGGAACTCATGTAAGATTGCTGGGGTGAGCATGAGGTTAAGACCTCACACTACCCACCACGTCTTTCAGTCAGTCCACTCTACACACATACTCAGCCCCCTTAGTGCCAAAAAGGTTGCACACCCTGGATCTATACAAAGGACTTTTACTCCCAAGCCAGGTAAACAGAGTGTTCTGCATATGAGTTTTACATCATAACTTTTAAAGCCCAACAGGTCTTTAAAGCAAAAAGAACTGAAAAGCAATACACTTAGATAAACTTAGTACAAGTTGTATGGATGAAGCAAAACAGTTTGGCCTTGGGGAGTCAGGCACAGAGTTAACAGAAACAACAAACAATACCTGGATCTCCTCTTTAGGTATCCCATCGTGACCCTGAAGAGTGACTTACCCCCTTTGGAACCACCAGGCTTTAAATACCATAAGCCGATCTATTCTTTCAAACTGTGAAAATGGCACACTGGCAGCTTTCAGCTGAAGCAAAATACCCTAATTTCTGATCATAGCATCCTCAGCCTTTTGATTCAGACTTTCAAACAATATAGAAAGCTCAGCTTCCAACATCAGTTGCACTTAGCACCCCTGCCCCAAATCTTTTATTTCATCAAACTCAAGTCGACAACATAGGGAGCAAGAACAATCAGCTTCACTATACAAGGTTATTATAGTGATTATAGTAGATACTGCCAAATAACAGGAATTTTGAAAATGTCACAGTTATGGGTGCCTGTACACACAGATTGGGCATTTTCCAACCAATCACACTTATTATTATTATTATTAAACTTTATTTCTAAAGCGCTGTAATTATACACAGCGCTGTACAAAGTCGGTAAAATTAAAGAGTAAATAAAAGCCTGCCCAAGGTGTACATTCTAAGATAATAACAATTAAAAAGAGGAATAGATAAAATTACCATATAGAGAAGAAAAAACAAATTAAAAACATCAAATATAAAACAATCACATCACATCAAATATTGTCAGACAGCCAGATGACAATCACAAATTCCCTGAGAACGCTTCCCTAAACAATATGGTTTTCAGCTCAGCCTTAAAGCTGGTTAGGGAAGTGATGAGCCGTGCATGCAGAGGAAGAAGTTTCCAGGAAACTTCCTAGTTAACAGCTCCAAGATTCATTGCAAACTTGCCAAATACTAGTTTCCTATTGTAAAGAGAAGATCATGAATGTAACCAGAAATGTTCTCTTGATAGGGTCCAAAATTTTCTGGGGAGGATTATTTTGGGACAAAATGTGTACTTATTTGTGGACAGAGTCTAAGAACGGATAGGGAATGTGTCACCTTACATATGTTGCCAGACATCATCCTCTGAAACTGTCTATTCCACTGTCAAACAGTTCTTATAATCAAGAAATTCTTCCTGATATTTAGGAAGAGTATCTTTACTTGCAATTTGAGCTCACTGGTTCATGTTCTAGTTTCTGGAAAAGCAGAATACAAACTCGATCCATCTTCTACATGGCATCCAATGAAGTATTTAAATACAGTACAGAACACAGATTTGTTTAATGCCATTCCACTTACCCATGAAGAGATTTGGGTCTCATGTTTCTGCATTATCTTGTGTTGATTCACTGTACACTACCCACCCATTAATAGGGTGTGTACTCTGTCCTGCTCAACTTGTGGCCCAAACATACAATAAAATCATGCTGGAGGAGCTCGAAATATCTAGAGAAGTGTTTCCTCTAGTCTAAGCATTTCCAGGTTCTCCAGCACAATTCTGTGGTATGCTTCCATTGAAAAAAATAGTGTTTGTGATTATTCACAATGTTAATGATGTGTGAATGGTCCTAGAATGTATCCTTCACATTAAATGGGGTCTGTAAACATAGTTATGATAACTTTAACAGGCTAACCAAAAGGTGCAAAATACATTACACAAGCTTTCAGAGCCCATAGATTTCTTCACCAGGCATAGATAGATGTTATTTTAGGGGCTGAAATGTGATGATAGAAGCTCACAGAGTTGCATCTGTCTTGACATGTTAAAACTGAGTGTAAGAGAGTGAAGGTTTGAGGAAGGGTTTGATCATGTGTTCAAGAATTGTTCCTGGTACTGATGTCAAGCCAACTGGTCAATAGTTACTTGGGTCTTCTTCCCTCCCCCTTTTTGAAGATGGGGACAATATTTGCCCTCCTCCAGTCTGCTGGGACCCCTCAAAGATTATCAGCAATGGTTCTGAGATTACATCTGCAAGTTCCTTTAATACTATTCAGTGCAGTACATCTGGAACTAGAGACTTGATTGAAATCATTTAAAATAGCTAGAATAGCTAGGTTTTCTCTTTACTTGTTGTGAGCTGCAGACCCTTACTGTATGCATTGGTTCTATTTTCACCAGGTATGGGAATGGTTTTCTTTTGGCAATGGAGGTGTAGAGCAGTTCTGCCTTCTCTCTGTCTCATTAGCATTAACTTCTCTAGCAAACCTAAACTCATTATGAACTTTTCTGACTTTCTTCCTACAAGTGCTATTTATTTATATTCCTCTTTGGTGATTTTCCCTTTCTTCCATTTCTTGTACATGTCTCTTTTAAACTTGAACTCATCTGTCAAAGTTCTTTATGAAGGTTCTGGTTTCATTTAGACACCTTCCACTTTCCTTTCTCATTGACTGTCTGCAAGTGTACTTTCTGTATTTCACTTTTAAGAAACTCCCATGCACCAGGAGCTCCCTTCCCTTTCAGAATTTCTGACAAGCCTGTGGATGTAACTATATTTGTCTTCCCTTTTCCCCTGTATAAAAAATTCCAGAAGAATGTAATCACTAATACCCAAGGATCCTGCTACATCCATCCTACTGGCTAGTTCATCCATATTTGTTTGTCAGGATCAAATCCAAAAACGATGACCACCCTGTTGCCTCCTTCACTTTCTAGACAATGAACATGTCTGCCAGGAAACTGAGGAAATTTGTCAGACCTTGCATTCATGACAGCTAAACAAATATATCATAAATACTGTACTTAATCCAAATAAAATACTAACTAGATTTTGAGTCAGGAAAAGTCAATAAATTAACAGTTATTTAATTTATTATTACTGTTTTTTTTACTGCTAGGGGTAGAATTAAGAAAGTATGGCACTTTCTGCTTCATGTGCCAAAAATATTTGACTGCTTTAGGTACTGTACACCTTGACTTTGGTGAGTAAAGGGATCTTGTTGCACCTTTGAGACTGACTGAGAGAAAGAAGTTGTGCTTAGCTGTCCTGGGAGCAGTAGCACGGACTAGCTGGATTTACACTTTCTTTCTTCAGTGTGAAATTGTGTTTACTGAGACCATTCATGTCACTGAACACATCAAGTCAAATTATCGTCTGAGATATACTCTTCAATTATTGTAAGAGGCAGCTGAAACAATAAGATTACCAATAAAAGGCATACAGCTGTTATTTATATGGAAGATTTCTGATACTTTTGTTGACTTCTATCCTGGCAGAAATTTAATTAAAGGGCTGAAGCTTTAGAAAGGAATCATACCAAGCAATCCCTAACATAGTTCAGAAAACAAGAATATACCTTCAAAACAGAGAAAATTGTAACGCATATATAGAATTCCACTCTCCCAATTCCAATGTACATAATTAATACATATTGTGTATTTATTCTTAGCTGAGGTCAACACTGCACTCTTGCAGCATGTTGTTATTTCTAGGCCACATGCTTCTCCACACCTCCTTAAAGCTATAAGAAAACTCACTTTAAAAAGAAAGATGAGATAATAAAGAATAATAATGCACAGTTAATATACATAATATAATGAATACTAATCCAAAATCTAGAATTAGTACTATGGACATGTAATTATTTAAGAATGCAGTCTTTAATGTTCAGAATGGGTGAAGTATTGATGCCTAATTATTAATTTTATTTAACACTACTTTTTCTACTTTCAATTTCAATTTCAGATTTCCTTCAAGCTTGGAAAGTATGGTGCAACAAAGAAAATAAGGCAAAATCCACAAAAGCTTAGTAAAGCTTTCAGTGGATTAATGAGATTACATTCCAACTAAAAAGTTCCTGAACTTCACACATTTTTCTAAACCAGCCTCTTTCTTGCTGAAACAAACCAAACATGATAAGTAGATATCAGGATATGTCATGGAACTGGGAAGTTAGCAGAGAATAAGGCTGCAAAAGTAATGCACTTTGACACCACTGAGTACCATGGCTCAATACTATAGAATTCTGAGATCTGTAGTTTTTGTGAGGTATTTCTCTGTCAGAGTGCTCTGGTGCACTACCAAACTACCAATCCCAGAATTCCGTAGCATTGAGCCATGGCAGTTAAAGTGTTGTCAGTCTACATTATTTCTGCAGTGCAAATGTTGCCTAAAAAAGTCCTTGTCATAAATGGAGGATATTCACAACTTAAAGCACCCCACTCCCCAAACATCCCAAACAAATCATGTCTTACTTTTTCCTCACTGATACGCGGCATAGGGTGGGAAAAGTGTGGGAAATGAGCTACATGTGGCCACCAATAATGCTCTTCAAATACTGTTGCAAGGGGAAGAGGGTCAGGGGGAAATATCCCCAAAATGGACAACAGTCACCAGTTTTTTTCATCTGGACAGGAACAGGTGACAGGATTTGTAAAAAGGACTCAAAGCATAGTAAAATTTCCTGTGGCACTCTCTCCAAGTTTTGGAGAGGAGTCATATAAACCAAAAATTTCAGGGAGGGGTGAAAATGGGACTGTAGAGCTCTCCAAGGTCCTACAAGGGACACCACAGACCCTCCGCACCTAGCAGCTGCCCACTGCAATCTAACAAATGCAAGTAACTGAGCTAAAAGTAATCAAAACATTCTAGCCTTCGGAACAGAATAACTTGGGAAGATTTTTTTTTTCATTTGTCTCTTTCTCCTTTATCTTACAGAAACATAGTAAGCAGGAAATGATTGGCACATATTTAAATAAAAAGTGAGAACATATATTCCCTTTGTATATGTTGGATATACAATAAAAATGTACACACAGATGGGGAAAAATAATGAGACTGAGGTGAAATGTGACCCCCTCCCAACTCACCCCCACGCATGCCTGTTTTGCAACAGAAAGGATGCCTGCTGTATGCTGTGCTCATTGAGGGCAGCCAAGCCATAACAATCTCCAGTCGCCTCCCCTGCTTGCCTTCTATCATTAAAGCCATAAAGTGTCAGGCAAAAATAGATGTCAAAATTAAATAGCTCCTCTATAAATTGAGCAGCACAGGAGGAAGGGAAAGCAGATGCAGAGCAAAGAGTGGCTTGCCAAGGGATTATTAACTCCTCAGAAAGACATGTCACACTGAAATGATGCAAGAGAGTTATAGGCAGCAGCACGGGAGGCCTATTGTAGTATAAATGAAGCAGGTCTCCTTCCGAATCCAAGATCATTCACTGGTGCTCTATACTTCACCATTCCTTCTTTTCCCCAGTGGACAGGATGTTACGGCAAAGTAAAACAAACATCACGATACAGGTTGGCCACTAGGCATGGGTTGTTACAAATCATAATCCTATTACAAAGAACAATGAATCTCAACCCACATAAGAAAAACATGGAACTTGTGAAGCTTTTTTTAAAAAAATTCTGCATCTTGTCCCTGCTTTGGAAGCACTCATCTGTAGTTTTTAAAGGCATTAAGTAAGCTTCTAGCAGTGTAATTGGGCAAGAATGAAGTAATTTGTTAGTGGTTGATGAGATTAGGCCCAGAGCATTTTTATTTTTTGTCCACCAAAATGTTTGAGCAAGTTCTCATTGCTCCTATTCCAGAAAGAGTAAGAGCAATACACAGGGCAGAGGAGGGAATCATGCAGTCCCCCAGATTCTGTTAGACTGCAAGTCCCAGCAGTGTTTTGTAATACTTATTTATCTATATAATTTAGATCTCACTTTTCTCAAATGGGACTGTATTAAAGCCTGTAGTAACTCTTAAAAATTAAAGTTGGCTTTTAGTGCAAAAACTTAATTAAACATTTCAGCTGAAATCAAATTTTAAAAACGACTGTTCTTCATACATACCTCTTTTACCTGTATTAGGAAAGATCATAATAATATTTCTATAATATTTGTGAATACAATAAATCTTGAAGCATTTATATTCTGTTATTATTGTCAGGGGCATTTTATGGCAATTGTCTTTTTAAAAGAAACCAAGTATATAAATAACCTTGTATATAAATATTTTTTTAAAAAAAATGGCCATACACATAAGAGAGACTTTCAGAATCAGTTGCTAGCAAGGTTATGCAAGTAATCAACTTGACAATACTACAGTGGGCCATTGGTATTGGGCTTTGGTTCCAGGGCCTCCCATGGATACCAAAATCTCTCTATGCTCAAGTCCCATTAAATATAATGCCATAGTAAAATGGTAATCTTTATATAAAAAGGCAAAATCAAGGTTTGCTTTCTGAAATTATTCTATTAATACAAAAAAAGTGAAAACTCACAATACATAAAATTATTTGGAATCATTTTTAGCAAGACAAAGATCCTTTAAACAAAGCATTATTGACAACTGCATAGTATTAAACTGGGTTTAGCACTTTTCTAAAAGGAAAAGAGACCTATTAATAACTTCCATTTCAATTTGTGCAGATGTTTTGTTGTTGTGTGCCTTCAAGTCATTTCTGACTTATGGCAACCCTAAGGCTGTGTGAGCCAGTGTGGAGTTTTCTTGATGAATTATTCAGTGGTGGCTTGCCATTGCCTTCATCTAGGCTGAGAGAATGTAACTTGCCTAAGGTCACTCAGTGGGAAACTGAACTCTGGTACTCCAGAGTCCTAGTCAAACCACTGCATCACTCTGGCTCACCTATGCAGATGTATACAAATCTAATATTGGTTTGTATCCCATGTCAAGGTTCTGATGTATTTTATAATTGTATTAAAAAAACTGTAATCAATTGATATCCAACCACTATAAAAACAAGTGAGATTGCAGTGCAAAGGCTAACTCTTGACTTAAATATATTTTTCCATTTTTACTTTCTGTCCCAAGACCTATCAACCCAGCATTAACAAGTGTGCCATGGTCACTTTAAGCCCAATTGTATCTGTATTTTCCTACATCCCATTCTTTTTCTATATGGAGGGGGGGGCTTTTTAGACTAAAAAAAAATGACTTCCAAATTTGGGGTGGTGGAATAGAATCAGATGGGGGCAGGAAATAGGACCTTGGAGCCACAGGCAGTGCACAGACTTCATCTGCAAGGATGCAGCCATAGCTGAAATTTCAGTTCTTACCTCCTGCTCTTTTATCTTTACTCCTGCCACAGGTTCATTCAAGATCCTGCTTCCTCTGCTGTTACCAGTTATGAATGCCAGACATCACTTATATTCAGGTGGAACACATACTGTGATGGAGGCTGTAGCCATTATTTCAGGAAGTCTACCTTAAGAGTTGGAACTGGATTTTGGAACATTCACAAGATAGTCAAAAATCAGCCATGTAATCAACAGTCAATAGGGAGTGTACAATAGCTATTGCTGCTACTGCTAGTTGCACAGACTATCCCCTTCCTCAGCAAGTTTCCAGTTTTTAGAACAGGGTGGAACTGCATGTAGATTGTACTGAACAGCTATTAGAATGGAGCATGGGGAAAACTTTGGAGTGGAATAGTAGTGACCAGATGAGGGTGTAGCATTCTTTCTCCACAGAAAAACTCCCCTTTTCTTTCTGCATGTATGTTTCTTCTAAGGCTACTCACAGACTTCAGACAAATAAGTCTGGTTGGGAAAAGGCTGACAGACTGGAGAGGGATGGAATCAATTCCATATATTTTGCCCCAATTTCTTTGAATTAAAAAAAATCTTCCTTATGACCAGTAAGATTCAATGAAAACAGTATTAATCAGCTTTATATTCCTATGGTGGACAAGCTAGAAAAAAGGCCATTAAGATTTGCAAACAAGACCACTATTTACCACTGCACATCAAGGCTTAAATTGTTCTCTTTTAGTTTATCTTGACAGTGGATAATCATTTTATCTGTTCCATTCCATCTACATCAATTCAGCTGCCTTCACCTGAGATAACGCTTAAGAACAGGCAAATCAACTGCCTCCTTGGAAATGAAAAAACTGCCTACCAAAAATCAAGGGAGGAAAGGGAGAGAGAGAGGGCGAGGGGGAGAGAGACAGATACATCTGCCAAAAAAAAAAAAAAAAAAATTGAAAGAGCATAATAAAAGCAGAGGTGAGGAGAAAGAACTAGCATTTTGTTTTATCCTTTACAGTCGTAGGCAATGTTCTACAGTTCTTTTAGTCTATAGAACTCTTCAGTCCTTTAGTAAACACAACACTGTTATTGTGTGCCTTCAAGTAATTTTTGACTTATGGCAACTCTAAGTCAACCTTATCATGGGGTTTTCTTGGCAAGTTTCGTCAGAGGGGGTTTACCACTGCCATATTCTGAGGCTGAGAGAGTGTGATTTGCCCATGGTCACTCAGTGGGCTTACACAATTGAGCTGGGATTCAAACCCTGGTATACAGAGTCATAGTCCAATGCTCAAACCACTACACCATCCTGGCTCATAGAGAACTAAAAAATCTTTTTATTGGCATTAATAGCTTGTTTAAAAAAAAATCTCAGATAGTAGGTGAATGGAAGTTGTTGGTATACAATTTCAGTTGTCATTTTCTTGTTTACCTGTAAATCTTCAATTATGTCTAGTTTGCCAGAAATACTTGTGCGGTCCAAGAGCACAGTGATACATTTTATTGAAGTCATGTGGATTTTTCCAGTGTAGGAAATAGTGCAATATTTGCACTCATTTTATCTGGTACTAGTCACCTGAAACAGCTGCTCAACTATGCTAAAAGGTTTCTCCCACATATAAATCAACACTAATTTGAATGCAAATTGCTTCCTGTGTTCTCATCTCCAGAAGAGAAGCTAATGTCTCCCCAAGATACTGGATTATTTTATGAAGATGAGCCCAGCAAACCATTGTTACTGTCAATGCAAGTAAACAGCTCCCTCAGCTGTCCCAGAGGATGGCTTCTTTGTATGGTTGCCAACCTGTATTTCAGTGCCATTTCAACTGCACTGCCTGCACCTGTGCAGGAACAAAACACAAAAAAATGTAAGCAGAGTAAAAGTGTGGATGAATTAGAAAGCAGACAAAAGCTTAGATCCAGAAGGATATGATAATCTTCACCTTTCCCAGAGGCCTTCTTCTCCCCATCCCTCTCCAGTCTATCAGCCTTACCCCAACCAGGCTAATTCCAGTGGTCTCCGCATAGCTTTTTCAGGATATACAGTATCTCTATATGTCAACAGGTGACTTGAAAGTGCATACACACACACATTTATACACACACACACACAGAAAGACTACAAGTTGTGAGAACCAGCATGGTGTAGAGGTTTGAATGTTGGACTCAGATTTTGGAAGGCTGGGGATTGAGAATCCTCACTCAGCCACAGATGCCCACAGGTGAGTGCCCTTGCATAAATCATAGAGTTGGAAGAGACCACAAGAGCCATCTAGTCCAACCCCCTGCTAGGCAGGTAGTTACAATTAAAGCACCCCAGCAGATGGTCATCCAGCCTCTGTTTAAAGACCTCCAAAGAAGGAGGCTCCACCACCTTCTAAAGGAGCGTCCTCCAGTGTCAAACAGCCCTTAATGTCAAGAAATTCTTTCTAATGTTGAAGTGGAATCTCTTTTCCTGTAGCTTACATCCACTGCCCCGTGTCCTGTTCTCTGGAGCAGCAGAAAACAAGCTTGCTCCATCCTCAATATGACACCTCTTCAAATATTTATTTAAATATTTATTTATTTTCTTGGCATGTTTCTTCAGGGGAGGGTTCGCAACAGCCATCCCCTGAGGCTAAGAGACTATGGCATGCCCCAAGTCAAAACCCTTTTTCCAAAATATGAAGTCCTGTCTAGGCAGACCCTCTCCCTGATGGTAGCCCACTTTGCAGGGTTGTCGTGAGGGCAGAAAAGGGGAAGCAGAGGGTTGTAATTCCATGAAGAGGGAGGAGAAGGGGTGGACCTCTGCCCGTAGCCCCTCCCTGCCTGCCTCCTCTTTAGGGAGCTCCCTTCCTGCCCCTTTGGCTCCTTTTTCTTGACCCAGACTGGAGCAGGACCTGCCCAACCCCCTCCAGCTCCCCTCACAGCCAGAAAAAGGGGCTCAATTGACTCCCCCACTCCAAACACACAGTATCTCAGACCTAAAGGAAGGGAATGGTCAATCTCCTGTGAAGAAATCTTTCCAAGAAAACCCTAGGATAAGTTTGCTATAAGTTGCAGTCCTTTTGAAAGTATCTAAGAATAGACCATTGATTGGAACAATTTGGTTACAGCCCCAGAATTCCCAGCCAACCTGGCCACGACAACTCCAGGATGATGGTAAATGTTTATTTTTGTGCACTTATTTTAGACTAGGACGTTAGTTAACGTTTTGGACACAAACAAAGAGTCTTGAGCAAGCCAGGGACCATGAGAAAAACAGGGCCAAAGAAGACTGAATGGAATATGCATTTGGTGTTTTACTGCATCAAAACATTAATATCACCAACCTAGCATGGAATACCCTGCGTTGATTCTTGGGTCACTGGGGAAACAGCAATCTGGCTATTGCCATTTCCTGAAGAATTAAATAGCTTAGATTTTAACATGTTATTCACAATCTCTGCTTTCCAAGCAACAGGGACACAACCAGTACATAAAACAATTGTTAAGCTCTGAAGGTGATTTGTAAACACTGATTTAATTTTTTGAGCAGAACCAGTCCAAAACATTTTGCTGCCTGAGACTCCTTCCCACATCAAGGCATCCAAAGCCAAAAAATTATTTTGACAGACAAATCTCACAAGCACCATTCCTTATTAAATAAATTAAATCACCAGCAAATTGCTGGTATCTCACGACACTCCAAAACTTGTTGCTCTGCTTACAAGATCACCACCAAGATCACTTGCTAACTGCTATAAGTAGGAATTGAATGAATCCACAGTAGCAGTAATTATTAGTAACAACTTTCCTTAAGCCCTCCCCTTTCCGCAAAATTGAAACTCAGGGCAGCTTACAGTTTAAAACAGCTTTAGCAAAGCATTTAAAGCATACAAAACCAACATGAATATATAATTAAACTAATCACAATGTGAAAACCATTTGAAACATACAGCTAAAATGGATAAAAAGCAGTTTTGAAAGTCTTCAATAAAAACAATACAGTGTCCTGTAAAGCCCTCCCTTTAAAAGCCTTGAGTTCTGAAATCCTGTCAAAATAAAAAAAGGTTTTGGCTGCCAAAGTAAGGGCAGGGCCATTCTGACCACCCTGGAAAAGGAATTTCAAATCCTAGAGTTGCCACTGAGAAGACTATCTTGAGTCCCAAACAGCTGTGCCTGTGAAGGTGGTGGATCTAAAAGAAGGGCCTGTCTTGGGGATCTCAGGGCTTGAGCAACCTCATGTAGAAGGATACAATTAGTACTGGACTTTTCATTTCAGAACTGAAACTGTTTAGTTAGAAGGTTACAGGAGATGTTCCTCTGCCTGTTTTTCATCTCTTGCATCTATGTGATCCCATGAGGCCATATTTCCAGCCAGCTACAATGTACCCTCATCTATGCATATTTATTTGTATTATGCTGCTCTGCAGCTAGCCCAATGGCTCTTTGCATACATTACAACAATTTTCTCCCAGATTAGCCCTCACACTTCAGATGTGTGCATACCGTCAATCTTCTGCCAGCCTGCTTTTGACATGTACTGGTGAAGAACTGGCTCACACAGACTGTTTCCTCTTTGGACCCTGACAAAAGAGCAGTCGGTCACATTGTGACGGATGATGTACCCTCATTACAATCAACCACTTTTCTGTTTCCCTCCAATCCATGCCATTCAGGAAATGTGGGAATGTAAAATCTCTACCCTGACTCTTAACTGAAGAGACTGCATTAGAGATCTTCCAGGCACTTCAATAGCTTCTCTGTCACGCCATATAGTCAGTAAATGTTAATGAGCCCATAGGCTCCGCACTACAGCAACCACTTTATTTTTTGATAGTTAGCATATTAGTTCACAGTCCACTATATCAGCTTAAGTCAGAGTCAGAGGAGGGATGTAGAGTATGTCCAAAGAACCCAAGGGAGTTTGTGCTGCCAAGCTGCTCCAGTTGGTAACTATCAAAAATCTACTTTTGGACAAAATGGTTGAACCATTAAGGGATTTCTTGCCATTCTAAAAGCTAGTAGCCTTCATGCTTGTAGTAGGCTACTGTGAATGTAAAAGCTTTTGAACAGGATTTACTACCTTGGATTGGATTTACTATGTGGTCTCTGAAGTACCACAGTCATGCATAGCAACCATGAGGTCACATCTTAGGAGCAACAAAAGGAAAGGGCTGCTGTCTTCTTGTCCTTCTTACAGAATTCCTGGAGGCACCTGGTTACTCACTGGGAGAACCAGACTGGTCTAGGAATGTTATTAGTCTAACACATTTCTCATCAAGCCATACCCAAAGGCTGGCATCATTATTTATGGAATCCATTCCCCATGGAGCTGAATAAAGTACTTGCAAGGCTACTGTGGAAGAACCAGGCAGAAGCATACTCAAGGGTTTTTCTACTTAGCTAGGCTAGTAAGAAAGACAGACATCTATTTGCTGGTGTGGTTGGCAAAACTAAAATTTCAAAGTACACTACAGCAATAAAAAAACACATGGGAAAAAACACAAGGAAGAAACTCAGGCACCTGTCCTTTCATCAGCAACTGCTGGCTTACATGGGAGTCTATTTGGAGGAGGAAATGGAATGGACAGTTTCTATCTTACCCAATTAATCTTGTAATTGGTTAAGCTGCTGACTACTGAGCAGAGCTTCTAGACAGCCCCTTAACTGAGTACAGATTGGCCAGCCGGCTATTCTTCTTGATTTATTTAAAATATTTATATCCAGCTGCTCTTTCTTACTTCCAAGAGTTTATGATTACAAAATTCATTTTAAAGATAGCCATGTAATATTAAAACAGCAAAGCATAGATAGCACAGCTGATTAGAAGTAATCTTTTAAGAAGCCAAGGGAATAACAATCTACAAGGCCAAAAGCTTGCTGAAACAAATGTTTTCACTTGACATCTAAGTGCCATTAAGGTAAATTGCTTGCTCCCTGATGAGGTAAATTGCTTGCTCCACCGGTAGATTGCATAGAACTACCTTGGGAGCCAGTCTTAATCTGTTGTCTGGTCAAGGGCAGACTGACCTTAGAGGAACCAGGACCATGTGTTTAAAACAGAGCTAACAATAAAAGATTTCAGAATAGAATGGTAGTATGCAAGGTTAAAATTAATCCTTAAAACAGATAAACATTCGCCATCTCTAAAGTATTCTGCATGCCAAACATAACAAGCAGCAGTTAATCATATAGACAAATTATTGCATACTAAGACAAACTCAAAACATAATGGATGTATTTTGTAGCAAAATGTGCCTTAAAAAAAGTGTGAATATTGAAAGACAAGATGGCTATTAAAACACTCGTTGAAGTTAATTCCTTCTACCCCCAAGCTCCACAAATTCAAAATGGCATCATTTTCAGTCATTTCAAACTTCTTTTGTACTTTAAAATATACCAGGCCTCTGACTATGCCTATAGTCTCCAAAGTGTGACAAGATCCCTTTGCATACTGATTTTCCAAAATAAGATGGCTTTGTCTTTGAGATACAGGACTGACAGCCTTGTGTGTGCGTGCATGTGCCTTTAAGTTGCCTGTCAACTTACAGCAACCCTGGTGGGGCAGTGGTTAAATGCCTGTACTGCAGCCATTCACTCAAAACCACAAGGTTGTGAGTTCAAGACCAGCAAAAGGGCCCAAGCTCGACTCAGGCTTGCATCCTTCTGACGTCGCTAAAATGAGTACCCAGACGGTTGGGGGCAAATTAGCTTACTTGCTAACTAGCTTACTTGCTGTTCACCGCTATGATCTTTGGAATAGCGGTATATAAATAAAACAAATTATTATTATTATTATTATCATCATCATCATCATCATCATCATGATTTGTCTCTCATAATGCACAACAATTTCCCTCTTGTGCAAATTTCAAATAATGATAGAAATTGAAATCTCATGCAAATAAAAGCGCATCATATTTGCTACCTATGCAAATTACTTGGTAGGATGGGAAAGCAACCCCACGACCACCTTCAGATCATTCTGTGCTTTGCATGAAGTAACTACATGGATGGGCTCTCAACTAAATCAAGCTAAACAACCAATGATTGTTTGTTGTTGGTTTTTTCAAGTCATTTCCAACTAATGGTGACCCTAAGGGGTTTTCTCAGTAAGATTAGTCAGAGAGGGAGTTGCTTTTGCTGCCCTCTAATGCTGAAAGCTTGCCAAAGCTTGCTCAGTGGGTTTCCATGGCCAAGCAGGGATTCAAACCCTGATCCCCAGAGTTATAGTCCAATGCTCAAACCACTACACCACATTGGTTCAGGTGTCAAATTAAGCTGACCCCATGAATTTCATACAGTTTTCTTAGGTAATGAATACTAAAAGGTGGTTTTGCCAGTTCTTTCCTCTGAAATATAGACTACAGGACCTGGTATTCATTGGTAGTCTCCCACCCAAGTGCTAACTAAGCTGATTCTGCTTAGCCTCCAAGATCAGACAGGATCTGGTACCTTTAGGGTATTTAGGCTACTTTGATAGCCTTACACAGTATAAATACCTGATCACATACAGCAGGATGTTTTTTTGATAAAACATGCTCATATTTGAAAGTCCTCCCTCCATCTTCGCTGCTTCCATCCTGGCCTTTGAAGGAAAGGCAAGCACATCTCCACCATGCCTAGCCCCAGAGGAAGATGAAAGGCCCTCCCTCCATCTTAAATGCTACCATCCTAGCCTTTGAGGGAGACAAGAACCAGCAGTGTCTGCTGGACTTGATCTTGTTTCCCCACTGCCATTTCCTTCTCCTTTTTGTGTCATTTTTTTAGGTTGTAAACCTCAGGGCAGGGAACTGTCAAATTAACAATCTGTAAACCAGTCTGAGAGCTTTTGTGGTTGAAGATCAAGGTACAAATACTCTAAATAAATAAATATTAATCTTAAAATATTAAAGCATAAGTAATATGTAACATCTTCTAATTTTATCATATACAGTCGCCCCTCCTAACTCACGGGTCTCAGATCTGCGCCGTCGAATATCCGTAGAGGGGCAATCCTCTATTTCCTGTGGCATGCATGCCTGTCATGCACACCCAGGCCACGCACATGGGAGTGCACTCCATTCAAGCCTATGAGGCTTGAATGCGTGCAAGTCTCCGTTTTCACGGTGGGTGGGTCCGGAATGGATCCCCGTGAAAATGGAGGGCCAACTGTACTTTAGTAAGTCATGATATGCTTAGATGGTAATCTTGCATCCAAATTTACCAGTTCTTCTCTTACTCCTTGCTTTGTTCCTTATTTTACACCAATTTATCTGACAAATAAAAGATGAAGTATAATCTGGAACTTCCCATCTTCTTGTTTCCATCATGCTATTAACACTATTTATCTCTTGTTTCTGTTCATCATTAACATTCTGATTATTCATATTATAAAATGATAATTCCAAATGTTACTCTGCTAATAGTTAAACTAGGAGCTTATTCCACTGAGGTGTTTTAGTGCCTGTTGCTAGGCACATGCTATTGAAAATATTGTAACTACTCCAGAATTAATGGCTCAGACCAAACTGGCAGATGGCACTTTAAATGTGGAAGCAACTGCAAACCAGAAGCATATATATTTATACATATACCATAACATGCTCCCTTACTAAAAAAATATAGTAGTGAAAAGCACATGAGGGATCATATTCTATCTTTTCAAAATGTTCAGTTCAGGGATTTATTCTCCATTGATCATTACAATATAATTGTGATCTACACCCACTGTCAAATCAGGCTTCAACCAAACAAACTACATCATAACACATTGTAGTGCTTAAAGTTAAACCAACAACAACATGCCAAGAGGTTGAATTGCTGACCATGTATTTCAGTTATATAATACAATAGTAAAGTAGCTTGCTGTGTTAATCCCTTGGCTGGTCTAGGCAACTGTGATGTTTAGGCCAAATACTGTATTTAGAACCATGAACTAGTCCATCAACAGTTCATGATGCAGGCTGAAGCTTTGTTGGAGACACACCTCCTCCTCCCCCCCCCCAAAAAAAAAGGCTGTTGCTTTATTGTAGAAGAAGCCCAAGGTATTTTGGCCTCTATATTTTTATGGCCTTCTTCAGGACATACCTAAAAATACTTTTCATGTTTTTATTTAGCACCTGAAGAAGGCCATAAAAATATACAGAGTTCAAAACATGTTGGGCTTTTCTACATAAAGCAGCCATCTATTGAGCACTTTGAGAGTTGTCAATCGAAATGAAGACTGTGTTAGAAATATTATTCATATGTTTGCTGATGTTGTAGTTACCTTTATTTCTCCAGACAAAGTTTCCATTTATGACCATTCAAATCAGGTATCTTCAAAAGTAATTATAAACAATAATAACATAACCACTATGAGTAGGCACTGAAATTTTCATATGAGTCACCTTTGAGTGTAACAGAAGGATGAGGGCACTGTTGTCCAGTAAGAATTCTGGGCTCCTAATGAAATTCACCTTCTGTCCCCAAATTTCTGGCATTTCAGTAACTTAACATTTCGGCTGAGCATTTAGAAATAGAGTTTAGGCAAAGAAAAGTGCCAGGCAAAGTGACCAAAAAAATGTGAAGACAGCAATACGAGGTCTAGATGTGAACTATTTTCAGTGTCTGTGCAATGCTAGAAGTTTGGGAGACTGAAGGAAAATTTCACTCAGGGGACAGAATCCCCTTATTGGGAAGCCAATGTCCTCGTTTTGTCCCCTCTTCGCAGCTATACCCTTGATTGCTGGCCCATGGTCTCTCCTCTTCTCCACCAGAATTATGTCTGGCTCCAGTAGCAGCACACAAGGTTAGGAAGTGCATTCAAGCAATCTATGTATATCGCAAAAATTCTACCGAATCATCTATAATGCCTTGTAAAATATATGTCAGTTTTAATATCCCAACTAGACCACAAGTCTCCCTAACATAATAAAAGGGTCATGCGGCCTCTTTTTAATGTTTCAACAAAGCCATGTTTTAATGTATTTGTGAGGCAATGCCTTAAGATATTTTTCTTTTACAGTCAAGTCCAGGCTTTTCCCTCTGTAAATGTTAGCAGAAAACTGTCACCAAGAAATAGGTCAATCTTGTTTCCATGTTTCCCCCTTAGCTTTTCTTATAATTTGCATTTGTTCTTTCTGACTTTTTTGCCTGATTCAACATCACTTAAAAATGAATTGGGAAAGAAATAATATGAAGTAAAATGGCAATAAAGGTAGACACATGGCAGCTGTCGTGGGGGCACATGTGACAAGAGTGTGTGGCATCCATCCAATAGCCTAATGCAGAGGTGGTCACACAGCAATTAACTTCAATTAACATCCTTTGTTGACCATCTGAGCAACAAACCTAAAGATGGCACATATCGAGTATTAACCCACTGTGTGATAAAGATATGGCACCATGCATTAACTTTGTCACACGATGCACAGGAGACAAAAAGTAACCAAGATTTTCCCATACGCTTGGTAAAGGCATAGACTCATTATAAAAATCAATATTATTATAAGCATTATTTGTGTAATCCTAACAAAGCCCACAACTGGTTACACAATAGAGAAAAAATATAAAGCTAACTACTTTAATGCCATTGAAAGAATACATGATTAAAAATAACGTCACAAACAACAAAGGACTAGCAACAAACCTTTCAGCAGCTGCATAGTGACAAGGAAATAGCCCTATTTAACACTATGGGTAGAATAATCCTTCCTGATGCCTGCTAGAGGAAATGCTCCAAAACTGCTCTAATTTCTGTGGCAGCTTTAAAACATAGGAAAGAGTGATGAACAAGAATTCAATTATGCAATGAGAAATAGCTTTAATTAGCCAGTTAATTGACTTCCTAGTTGCAATAAGTAATACTGCTTGTTTGTACCAAGAAATAGCAACCCCTCCCAAGTACTCTGCTTGTGAATCAGCACTGTCTCTTAATGTTTTCTTGGTAAACTGGCAAGAAAGGTAAAGTTTCCTTCCAGACTAAAATGGCATGGATTTTGTTCAGGACACGTACTCTGTGTGTGCGCGTGTGTTTAATACAATGCACAACTGATAGAGATACTGAATGCAAAGGTTACCAGTCACACAAATCAAAAAGGTACAAAGTACTGAATGTTAGACAATTTGTCACTGGGGAGAAAAATGCAATATAGAAAGCAAAGAAAATACCAGCAGAGCCATTAAAAAACACAGTGGAATACACCGTGGGAATGAATTTCTTGAACAATCTCTGGTACAGGTATTAAATTTCCTTCTGTCCACCTCAGGTCAAACGTCAAAGCTTGCTGACAATACCCCTGGAGGAATCTTTATTGGTCCAGGATTTAGACTAGGTCCAAAAAAAGGTTGGGTAATCTGGTTCTGTTCTGTCAAAAGTAAGGAGTTTCCTGGGCAATGGGGCAGGAGGAGATGTAAATCTACAGCACTATATAAATAAAGTATAATAATAATAATCAGAAAAGACAAATCTGGAAAGACAGTATTGAGGCAAAAATAAAAGAAGCAAGTTTAAGCTTCAATTTTGCACAAGGTGGAGTACATTTGCAAGAACAACAATTCTTTATTTCACCAGATTCTGCAATAGCAGACATAACTGATACACGAAAAACAGGTAAATAGAAATCTTGACATCTGACACGCTTAGAAAAGAGTGGGCAGGGGCTCAGAAAAAAGCAGCCTGGTTTTTCATGAGCAGGAAAGTGTAGTTTGATATTGTGACAGTAAGCCATTAGTGTTCCCACTACATATAATAGAGTTTCAGGTTCTCTCTCTATTCTCTGCTTGCCTTTTAAAAAATCCAGAAAAGCCAAAGCACTTGGCTTGGTTAATGCAGTCAGGGTTTGCCCTTGCTTCAGACAGAATGAGACAACTGCTTCAGGCAAATGTCAACAGGCAGTACAGCACCGTCATTTGTTCTTTCTCAGTCCTTGGTCATTCTTTTCTGTTGGAGCAGTGGTGTCTGGGACCTAAATACTCTAAAGCCACCAGATCCTCTCTGATCTTGGAAGCTAAGCATGTTCAGTCCTGGTTAGTTCTTGGATGGGAGGCCACCAGGTGCTCTAGGTTATATTTCAGAGGAAGAAACTGGCAAGACCACCTTTGAGTATGCCTTGCCTAAGAAAACCCCATGAAATTCATGAGATTGCCATAAGATGACAGGTGAACACACAGAGTTATCTGAGTCACACCTATCCTGATTACCTAAACTGGTCTGTTTCCCCAGATGTGGTAGAAGATACTATCCCATCACCAGCATCAAATTGATTCATTTGTCAGTGCAGTAAATCTGTTTATACTGAATGAAGGAGAGGGAGCCATCATGTATTTAGCCTCAGTCAGCAAATGTTTTGGGTTGGCACTGTATATCCAGCCTGTGTTACCCCTGCTTATTTTCTGAACTAAGCATTGTGGGAGAGATCTGAGGACAAGTGTTGAATGAACCACCCATGCTAGGTCCCACTGTGACCAACACACTAAACCAAACCTACTGCCAGGGATTGGTTTATTTTTGTTTTACATATTTATTTATTTGCAATATGTTGCCACAATTTGTAGTTTGCCACAGACTGCACAACGTCCTGCCGATCCATCTGAGAGCCACTCCAGTTTGTGAATGTGGTTTATGTCTGAAAAATATACAGGATCTAAATTACCAAAACATTTTACAAATCATGAAGAGGGTTTTGAGTGAAACAGAATTCAGAACTTACAGTCATAAATTTAAATTCTTTTAACATCAGAGTGTAGTTTTAAGGCCCTTGCACTGTTTCCATGTGGATGTATAGCCTACACCCTCCATTCCTGTCTTCTATGACCCCCCCAAAAAAAAATAGTTCAGAGACTGAATATATTAACAAAATATCATCCCAGAGCTGGAGATCAGGTGTGTGTGTGCACGCACACTGACTCAAAGAATGAAAGCTAAACACAGCCTTAAGATATGAGGAGCAAGGGTAATACATAGCAAACCATAGAAAACCACTAGGCCTATATGAATAGTTGCATGAATAAAGCTCACCAGGTGAAAGGCAAATTCTATGATGCTTAAACATTTGCAAATTAACACATGGCATATGGAGGGGAGGAAATCTACATGAAATCAAAGAAAGCAGCTGAGCCCAGAACTAAAGATTTGACACTTGGTGAAATAAAACCCTTTGGGGCTTTGTCTTTTCTCCAACTTTTACAACTCCAGGAAAGTGGGGAAATTGCTCATTTGTTACATCGCATCTTAAAAGTAGAAAGCATCAGCCAGAACTGACCACAAGGGGCAAAGTGCATAAATAAATGATCATACATGAGAGATAATATGGCCAGGAGATCAGCAATCAAATTTTCAGACTGAGTTATAGTGTAAAAGTGATGTGTTATAGCATCTCACTTAGCAAACGAAAAAGGTTTTTACATTATATTATTTTATAAAGCAACAACCTCTCGATCACCAGATACCTAGCAGACCATTTGAAAGCACTTTTCGTTAGATAAAGAGTTCTGAGCTTCAATTATCCCATACTTTTGTACATTTCCAGATTATTATTTTTAAAAAAATCGTCCCTGTATTTGCTGACCTTTCCATTCTACCACTGGATATCTATTGAATATTTTCTTTTATGAAGCCATGACTTCCACTCTGCTCATGCTATTAAGACAGAAAAGATATGAAGGCAGTCATAGGTATCAACAGAATTACAGCCATGAATAAAGGCTGGAGCGAATTCTAGTGTCTCAAGAATCACCAAAAAGCTGATGACAGGATTTAGCAGACTTACACTGTCTTGTGTGGCTGTGAATTCTCATCAAACTCTTATCATGTAAAGCCCTGGGCTTCCGTCACATAGCTTCAACCTTGCAACAGCACTTGCTGATATATCTTAATGAAAATTTCCTCAGAGGGCACAGAGCCCCCCTCACAGATCACTACGTGGTGTTTTTTTTTTTAACTGACAGGCATGATTTTTATATGCTACATATACTGCACATCTTTGCTGTGGCCGAGGAAAAGAAATGATCCTGCAGCCTGTCATACAAGAATTTCTCAAGGCAAAGAAATGTTCAAAGCCATACTTCATAGGCACACCTCACTATCCAACCGCATGCCCCTTTGAAGAACCTGTTCAACCATAGCTTTATGGCAAATGCTATGCTATTACAGAATAGCAAGACTCACTTTTTTTCAGATTAATCCCAGGGTCCTACATATCATGAGGTTACTTTTCAGATATCCAGAAAAGACTAAGCATTAACAAATTTGTTTCTTGTTTTCTAAGTCTATCCCAAACTTGTTAACAGCAGAGCTCAAGAAGTGACCTTTAAGAAGAATAAAGGCTGAGTAATGGTAGGATGATGCCCTGACACCCAGAACATCATCCAACCACCACTGATGGTGTCAGCATATCAATATATTCACTCCTCAGAAAAGTCCATTACCAAGACCTATTTAACAGCCTCCTTATTTGGTTACCTGTAGAAAATAGAAGTCCTATATGGACATGCCAGGTAAGTACACAGGTGTATGTGTAAAGAAATAACTATTTTTCTCCAAGTACCTTTTTAGGTCACTCAAGTGATTACATATAATTTCTGCCATCTGTCTAGGAATAATGCCAAAATGTCCTCCATTTTGATCATGCCTAAGAAACATGCATTTATATTGACATTTTTAAAAAATCATCAATTTTTTCGCATGTCCTCCATTTTGTATAAAACATGTCCTACATTTAAAAATATTGTCCTACATTCATCCTACATTTGTCCCGGTTTGGAGGTCCTGACTTATGGCAACCCTAAGGTCCATGACACTCCTCTGCTCCTTTAAAAAAATCTACCAAGCAAATACAGTATACTGATACCTAATTATACACAAAAATGGCAAGAACCACTCAAACTTTTCAGTCTGTCTTGAGAATTGTCAATTCCCGGCAAGAATGATCATATGAACACCATTCCCATGCCTATCCCCCTACTGCCACAAGTTCCTCCCTTCGCTGCCAATGCAAATCTGCTAGTCACACATCTAGACACCCAAATTTTCCAGAAAATTCCAAAACATACCAAGAATTTTTTCCCTACAGATTAAAGCCCTCAGGTGCCTAAAAGCACTGCACTCACTATAAATTGATCAGAAAGTCATGTGGCTGGATCATCACCAATTAGGAGTGAGTGAGGAATTTTTAGATAGTGTAAACAACCCCTTACTGACCTTCTGATGCAACAAGCAGCAATATTTCACAAATTCTCATTTTCAAACAGTTGTTGGCCCATGCAAAGTCAAAGTCCAACAAGTCCTTTCAGTATCAGAAATCAACCTGATCTGCACCCCCGGAACGCGGTCCAGAGCTCCCTGTAGTTCTCGGGGGGGGGGGGAGGAGGAGGAGAGTAGATGATACAGAAAGGGCTTTCAGAAAGTAAAGAAGCTGTGGAACACCACCACTATCTTAACAGACTGGAAACATGGCTTCTCTTTAATATAATTTAAGAGGAATAATGAGGTTATTAATCTGCTGAGAGCAACACATTTACAAACCAACATTTTAATGTTGATTTCAATTTGACAGGTATTGACAGTGCTCAAAAAGAGACAAAGCAATAGTAAGAGGACCTGGATGTCTAAAACTGAACATAAATGTAATGCAATAACTCATCAAGACTCCAACTAAGGATTGCATGCACACATGACTTTGGAAACTGTGCAATCAAACTGTAACCAACATGAAAAAATGAATCCCTAGAATTATTTTCAATTTCCCCCAAGACCAGTACGTATGCTTGTATTATTTGTTTCAAGTTCACAAGGAGGTTGCAGAGCTCACAAAGGCCACGTGAGCTGGATTAGGTAAGGAGAAGGAGTGGCATGTCCAGTGAGGCAACCAAACAGGGATGAGGGTTCACATTTCTTAAACATCCAACCTTGACATTCTAGCCACTGCATTAAATTGACCTTCTCAAATTTAATTTTATCCCTCAAATTAAAACCTTTTGTTATGAAGCCCAACACACCAGGCAGATAAAGGCAGAGCTGCCACAACACAACTAAAAACTGAAAGGACAGGAAATTGTTATTTTTAAAAAAGAAAACCTTTAAGAGCCTTATTAGCAGCCTGTCTCTCTAAATAGCAAGAAAAGAGAAATAATTCTCCAACTTTATCGGTATTCTTCATCTTCTCCTGAGAGGAGCAATCACAGCTTTTCTTATCAGGTCTTTCAGAGGAAAATTAAATGACACCATTTTCACTGCTGCTTCAGCTGGAAGCTAATGCAATTATCAAGGTGATGGGGCTAACCAGATTTTCTTCCAGCTAGCAGCAGCTAACCCAGGCATGTGAGTATTGGGAAACCCCACACGTACCCTCCTGTAAACAAGTTACAATAGCCTTGGGAAGGACCATAGGACTTGCTTGCCTTGTCCACCAATGTAGTACTGCAAAAGCAAGGACAGCACTGCCCTTGGGATGTGAAAGGGGAGTGGAGTTGGCAAGGAAGAGAAAAAAAGGCATCTGCTCATATTCCTCTCTGTCCTTAATGCAGTTTTCACATGCAAAATGAAAGCAGGTATAAGTCAAATCCCAAGAGGGAGCTTCATTATGCATCTGTAATAGCAATTAGGCAATCTCATTTTCTGTGTCAGTTGACCTATGGAGAGTTGAAAGCACTGACAAAATTAAGGTCAGGGAATAACCAGCAAACTTATAGTTAAAGGGGAAGTTTTCAAATGCTTCCTTTTGTCCAAGGGTCGATCTCAACAACAATTATACCCAATGCTATCTGCAGGAATCCTGCAGAGATTAAATTGTTGTAAAGCATTTCTAGACAATTGAGAAGTTTTAGAACACACAGTTGGCAAAATCTACACTATACATGTCTTATTGTTCAGAGAGTTCCAAATGCAAAACTAAGATTTTTGCTACTGGATTTGGGGAAAATGTTTGGGACTCAGCAGCATTTCCAATAAACAAAACCTTGTTACAATAACAATTGATGTGGATGATATCACATATGGTATGATCTGCAAATAAGGGGAGGGGGGGGTCACTAGGAAAAAGAAAGAAAGAAAAACATAATTCAGCATCCTATGAATAGAGCCAGAGGGCGGTAGCAACAGATTTCAGTAACAAAAATTCCCAGCTGCAAAATCTGCCTTGTTAAAAGGAATGAGGAATAAACAACTTTGTATGAATGAGATAATCAGATGGGTTTCTTTACACTTGTAAAATTACTTATCTTTTCTTGTGGAAAACACACAGAAAGTTCTCCAACTCTATAATTGTCTTTAAATGTTCCATAAATGTAGATAGTTCCTGTTAGAAATGTAACCATTTTAAAGACATTTCTCATCTTCTCTACTGAACCAACTTCAATATTTATTTCCAGAAGCCTTCACTATCCTGGATCCTGTTAGCACCTACTTTTTCTTCATTTTTCATAAAATCAAAATGTATCTGATACAGTGGGACCTTGTTATCTGCTGGGGTATGGTTCCAGGATCCCCCGTGGATAACAAAATCTGTGGATGCTCAAGTCCCATTAAATATAATGGCAGATCAAAATGGTGTTCCTTATGTAAAATAGAATATCAAGGTTTGCTATTTGGAATTTATACTTTTTAAAAAATATTTTCAAGCTGTGGATGCTTGAATCCGAGGATAAAAAATATGTGGATAAGGAGGGTCAACTGTCTTTATAAAAGTAAACATAACTTCAATGTAATTTTGACACACTTATCACCACAATAATCCGGCAGGGGAAATCATCTGCCCTTTTCAGGTGTTCTAACCTGCTATGCAATTAGCATTATATGAGTGAAACTGCAAATTAGTGTACAAGCTCTGCCTCTTTCTCTCACCCTCCACAGGTTGGACAGTGACATCTTCAACTGTAAATTCAACTCATGTAGGCTCCCTACCCAACCTAACATTTAATCCTGCCTCTCCTCACTCCATATGTTCAGCCTCCAACTTATGGAGAATTACAAGAGATGAGGGCTAGTGCTCCTATTCCCACTCTTTCTTACATAATTCCTACACAGGGAATCAAATAGAGTTGTTCCTGGCTGGGGAAGACTTGCTGAGAGCTTGTATCCCTTTATGGTTTAGCTCATGGCATATAAATGCAACAATGTCCACACACTAGTTTACTCAGTCTCTTATAACATTCTGTCATTCCTTTCCTGCAAGAATACAATTATTTCTGTTTATCCTTTCTATATGAGCTTCCTGGATAAAACATCACTGCCATTTTCAAGCAGGACGTACTGATTCTCCTTACCCTTATGATGTGCCCAATGTATCCTCCCAATGGGTTCTAGTTTGAAAACAAAACAAAAGGCACCCTTTTGCAGACTATGGGAATTTTCTGTAGGAATTTTCACTCTTACACAAACACAGCTGGTTACATTTCCTGATAATTCAGGCTAACCAAAGCTAAATCAGACTTAGAATCATAGAGTTGAAAGAGACCGCAAGGGCCATCCAGTCCAACCCCCTGCCAAGCAGGAAATCTCAATCAAAGCATCCTCGACAGATGGCCATCCAGCCTCTGTTTAAAGACTTCTAAGGAAGGAGTCTCGACTACACTCCGAGGGAGTGTGTTCCACTGCATATTGAATAGGATTTAATAAGAAAATACAAGAAACCTGTCACTGGTCCAAGAAACCATAAAGGTACAAATTTTCTTGCCCAATGCAGAGAAGGAGAAATTACCCAAGAGTTGCTGCATGACTTGAAACAGTATCAGTTTGCTTGATGAACTGCCCCAAGGAGAATGCAATGCACCAAGACAATCAAATAGAATGAGTGCAAGATTAACTTTGATTTTCTATAAGCCACTAAAACCACTATCAGCCAATCTGACTCTCAAAGCAACAAAGGATACACAGAGAGGCTCCTAGGCAGCTTATCTTCCTAGCTAACAGGAGGCTCATTGCTCTTCCACAAGCTGTAAATCTATGAATAACTACATGACTAAAAAGTTTAGGGGACATTTTGAACCGTGACTCCCCAATTTTACAAAAAGTGGCTTGGGGGCTAGTTAGAAGTTGTTCAAGCCTGCACATTGATCCTTTGGTCACTGTTAATTTACATTTACGTTTGCACACAAGAATGAGCCATCACCAATCACACCTTGCAAATAACCTCACATGTTTCTGGTGATCAAAATCCACATGTTCAATTACAAGACTTCAACAGTGAGGACCTGGCTGAAGAAAAATAAGGTGATGTAAATGTATCAATTAGCCAGACCTCACTACAGAGGAAGGTAACTTTGGGCCCGAACAGACAGGCCAAAATAAAGCTGCTTTGGGTCACTTTGGAGGTGTGATGTTTAAATGATGCATGCATCCTAAGGGGCTGGAAGCTGTGCCAAAGCCGCACTCCAGTCCTAAGGACTGGAGTGCAGCTTTGGTGCAGCTTCTGGCCTCTTAAGATGCGTGTGTCATTTAAACAGCATACCTCTAAAGTGATCCGAAGCAACTTTATTTTGGCCTGTCTGTTTGGGCCCTTTAATCACCCTAAGGATGTCTATCTTCTACCAGAAAGAGGTTGTCAGATGTGATGAATCCAATATCTTGAAAGGTTTTTGGACCATATATGTAGTGACTATGCTTTTGAATTTATTTTTAAAATAGGAAAATAACTTAAGTCATTTCACAAGGCATATGTCCAGAAGAACAGAAAGGCTGTATTTGCAATTAAGTGGGTATCCTGAAGAATCCCACCAGCATTTACAAGATTTAACAAAAAAAAAAAAAAAGGTGATTCCCAGGCATTCTGGGATGATTCTTGGAAGCAGTGCAAGTCAAGGCAGAATAGAAAGGAAAAAAGATTATTATTTTTTTAAAAAAATCTTATAATTAAAGTATCTTAACTTGACAATGAATTTTAATTTTATTCAAAATTTAGGGCTCCATTTTGTCTGAGGTAGTGGTTTGAGTGCTGGAGATCAGGGTTTGGTTCCCCTGCTAAGCCATGAAAATCCGCTGGTTGACCTTGGACAAGTCACAGTATCTCAGCCTTAGAAGAAGGCTGGGAAAGGCAAACCCCCTCTGAACAAATATTGCCAAGAAAACATAGTTATAGTTATAGGATCATCTCAGGGTCACCATAAGTCGGAAACAAGGTGAAGGCACACAATAACAAAAAGTAGCAGTAGGGAACTGCACACTCGTAACAACAATGTTTTTAGCATGAAAATCCCCTAACTGGCTCATACATAAATTAGAATCTGTTTCTACCACTGGAGGAAAGAAAACGAACACTTGTAACATGTATTCTCTTTTGGACAACTGAAGCATCAAGAAACAAAGGTTTTTCTCCTCTGTCAAGATAGGTTTTAGAAAATAAATTCAGTTCAAAAAGATTCTTTCAAATTTTTCATTCATGAATCTAGCTTTGTACCACAGCAAACATCATTCCTAGCAGAATGAACCTAAGACATATTCATGGGAGCATAAGAACAAAAGGAATAGATAATATATTTACATCAGTGCACAGTCCTTTGTTTGAGGCTGCTTCATATTGAAGAAAACATTTTCTTCATTATTAAGTTAAAAGCTGGGCTCAGCAAATGTTCCTGCCCCCCCAATCAGGCATTAAAAATTTAACAGTAATTTGTTTTCCTGTATTTAAATGCAAGTAACCAATCACTAATATAGTCAGAAACTAAATTGCAAATGAAGGACTACATCACTAAGCATATCATTGCCACTCCCAAAATGAGAGGGGATGGCAGGAACGATACAGAAGGTAAAATAATTTGCAAACAGTGGCTGGCATAGAGATGCTATGCTCATTTGGGCTGATGATGGGGCAAAAGGATCTTAACTGTAATGCCCACCACAAGTAGTACTACTACAAGATATCACTTGTTAGTGACTTCCACAGAAGGGTCGACATAATGTTTATGTCAGTTCCCAATTGTCCAGCATTAAGTACACATAGCAGAATGGTCAAGACACAATAATAATAATAGTACGTAATAATAGGATTTATTTATATGCTGCCCAATCACTGGGAATCCGGGCGGCTTACAACAGAGGGGCTAATAGATGGTTCCCTGCCCTCAGGCTTACAATCTAAAAAGACACAACATAAAAGGAGAAGGGAATAGTCGGGGAAGGGGATGAGGCCCAGCATTCTTCTCTCCCTCTGAGGCCTGGACCAAGGCAGATGGACTGGAGGGAGGGCTCTTCTTCTTCAGGCTAGCCCTGATGAAGCTGGGCCAGCCTATTCTCTCCCTCACAGGCTGAAAGATGACTGTTAAGGAGGGATGCTTAAGCCAGATAATAGGGATGCAACCTGTATGACATTCAAATGTATAAGAAGAATCAGTCTTCAATAAAATAGTCTGAACACGTTCTAATGAATGTACTCACCAAAAAAGCTTGAGCATTCTCATCCATACAGGGCTGAATTCAGACTAATATTTCCCCCCTTGCATTTACTCATAGAAGGAAGTAGGTGGCCAATGACCAAAGGTACCATTCACTACCTCCCCCATGAAGAAGTGTCTCAGGGGTGCCAGATCTTTTATCCATAACACCTGTGTGAAAGAGAAGGCTTCAACTTCAACAAGTACTGACTTGTCTCTCAGGAAGAATTATTATTTGTGTCTTCAATCAGAAGGGGGTAATATTTGAATTTGCAAAGTTAAACAGATCTGGATAACATTTTTGGATAGAGTTTACTGTTTAAAATGGACCATGCATCTCCCACCCATCCCCTCACTCATACAAACTAATTAATCCAAGTTTTAACATTCTCCAGTTCACAAAGCAAGAAAGCAACAGCAGCAGCAACAACAGGATGAACAAACAGAAAAGTCCAAAAATTAGGCCAGATGTACAGTTTAAACCCAGTATCAAGAGGGAAACAGCAAACTGAATTAATAGTCACTAGTAGGCACTGCAAGTATCAGCTAACACAGTATTTTGGAACAAGAACTCATGACAGAATCACACTTCTGAAAATATAAAAGTTGTCTGCAGCTTAGATATGTATCACTTGCCTTAAGATACAAAAAAAAGTAACTTTGTAGGCTTTAATGGACAGCTGTATTCATCAAGTTGTTCAATAGCTAATCAACAAGGGCACTGCTGTATAAAAGCAAGAGAAGATTTCCTGATTTTGCAATAGTTGGTGTTAAGTCAGCTACATTTAAAACCACACTTTAATGATGGCCACATTTACGGTCAGGTGTCATAGGGTTCTTAGTGCTAAATACCATAATCTGTTCATTGCCCCATCTTCCCTCAGTATAACAATACTGCTTTCAGATGCCTCTCTGTAAAACATGACAGAATATCAGTCTTACTTTTACATGAGGCAATCATGTTTTAATTAAATGAGATGACCCATGGAAAAATGGTCTTTAATTTAAAAACAACAACAACACTGAGGCAATCACGGCGATTCTATCAACGTCCTTCTATATCCATAAGCTTTAACCATTCCCAAGGGATTTTCCCTAATTAAGCTGAACAAAGAAAAAAGGCCCTGGGACTCTTTCTTACTCTGCAGACAACCATTAACCATTTTCTATATGTCAATTTTTTATGTGTTTATGTGAATTTAAATCTATATTTAGAGTTGAGGCCAGTGTGATACACAAGACAGACAACTGAGCTTGAACAAGAGAAAGACAAGTCCAAGTCCTTTATGCCTCACAACCAAGAAACAAAGGAGATTAATACAAATAGTAGAAACCTTCTAATCTGTGGTCTTCCTTGCAAGTTTATCACCATAGTAACATTACCAAAAAAGTTATTCAGAAAAAGGAGAACTATAAATTGGTTTTCTGTTTTGTGTGTCAATTATGCTTCCACACTGAAGAATTAGTGCAGTTTGACACGGCATTAACTGTTATGGCTCCACACTATGAAATTCTGGGATTTGTAGTTTGCTGTAGCACCAGAGCTCTCTGAGAGAGAAGGGTAAATATCTCACCAAACTATAAATCCTGTAATTCCATAGTATTAACCCAGGGCAGTTAATGTGGTGTCAAATTGAATTAATTCTGCAGAGCAGATGCAGCTTTAGTCTGTATGCATCACAACATTTATTTAACATAATCAGGTCACCTGTAATTATTACATCTAAGGACAGTTCCTCAACCTGGTATCCTTCAGGTGTATAATGGTGAGAGCACAGGACTGGGACTTGGGAAATCCAGGTTCTAGTCCTTGAGTGACTTTCTCTTATCTGGCCTACCATATCTTTCAGGAAGAAGAGAGCCTCTTACACCACTCTCAACACATGGGAAGAAAAATAGAACATTAATGGAACTAGTATATATAAATAGTGTCAAATACTTTAAACTACTGTGAAGATTTATTAACTGCAGAATGATTACAAAATACTGAACACTTTGAACATCTATACACATTTATTTAATGCAAAATTGCACAAATGACAAAATCATCAATTTATATTTCAAGATAAGTTATGTGACTATCAGTTTGTTCAGCCAGTTTTAGTTCAGTTCCAGTAACCAGTAAAAAAACAAGATATAGAATAATGTGTAAAAGAAAAGGAAGCTATATGAATCTCCAAGCAATAAAGAACATATCTTTAAAGAAGTAAGCCCAGTCAGAAAGAATCATGGGGCATTGCTTCAATAAATTAAAATGGCTGTTCTTAGCCAGCACTTATTGAAGTTCTTAAACATAGCAAACCAGTTGATTTCTCATCCTCTTCTTTACTACCCAAATTTAAATACCTGTCAATCATAACCATGATAAATGTGGTTACATATAAATGTGGTGCTACTTACACTGTAAGGTTGTTCTTTCCCTGACACAAGGCTGTTCTCTGAGCTGCAACAGGTGACATAATGCATAAATGCAGCCAAGCAATGTCACTACAACTGTGCAGTGTATTCGGCTCACTTTATACTTGTTGAAAGAATAGACTATAATGTTACCTACTGTTATGGTGGGATATAGGCATGGTTTTGGTCAAAGTTAGAATTTTTCCTTCCTAGTCACGAATTCACTTTTAAGTCCAACACCCCTTTCCGTCTTCACATTCTATAGGATGCTTTATCTGCCACAAAGGTGCCCTCTCTTAGCAGGTGCCTAGCTGCTGCTCCAAACAGGGGCATTCTTATTCTAATGTAGGGATTGTGCTAACAAAAGAGAAGAGCCAAAGGGAAATGCAAACTGAAGGGTGGGAGAGGAAAGAGAGTGGCAGGGACGTGGTGGGGAGAACTTTCCTTTAAACCTAGCAAGAACCAACAAAACTTGTGAAGCAGAAAACAAACACTCAATTCACAAGTGTTGTAATTAAACAAGGAGAGTCAAGGACTAATCTACCATGTTAATTGGATTGAAATTTTGGAGTTGGTAGATTTTAGTGGCAACACTGAAAAAAGAAAGAAAGAAAGCCTCGTCCCTCTGAAGCAAGGAGCCAAGGGAGCCAAGAAAAGGCAGGAAACACAACTTTGGAGAATGCCAATGACTATTCAAAGAAGAGGCTGTCATCAGTAGAATGAAGGGGGCAGCTGATTTCCAATGAAAGCTGGCTTTTCCTCATCCCTGTTCTCTTCCTCATCCCCATTTAAATCAAAATTTTGTTACCCAACTCAGCAACTGAAGATTTGCCACAATATTATTCCAATCATTAAAGTAATGAAGATGCCAGCATAAAAAGTCAACTAAGTAGCAAACCATTGCACAACAATAGGTAATTCCAATTAGGTATATGCTTTCTGCAGTGAGTGCTCACAAACATGGAAAACAATTAACTTTGTGCTTGAAATAAGAAAGATCAGATCCTTCATATGGAATGAGGGAAGACAAACATTGGCCCACATGTATTTTCAATGTGGTTTAGGGAAGAAAGGCCAAGACAGGAGTCAACTAGGAGCCAACTAATCAGAAATTGATAAACAGATAAGAAGCTATATATATATATATATTGGATGTTTTAAAAAGCAACAACCACAATCTTTTTTCATTAGAAGACAGAGAGGATGACACAGAAAACGTTATGTTATACATGTTATTAATGAGACTTCAAAACAAAGACGTTGATTGTACTGCTAAAACTTCATGGCTTAGGGGCTCTCCAGACTGCCCCTAAGGGGTGACATGCAGCCACCCCTTTACCGGCCGGATTGGGGCCGTGGCAACCTCAAACCGTGACTCTGATCTGGCCTTTGGAGAACGCAAAAAGGAGCCGCAAAAAGCAGCTCCTTTTTGCCCCCTCCAAAGAGCGCCATAGCTGCGGTGGCGCAGCTTTATGATGTCCCTTCGGCGCTGCATCATGTAGATGCAGCACCGGAGGTGCGTCATGATGGCATGTGCCATGTGGACCAGCATATGCCAAAATGGCGCCATGGCGGTGGACTTAGGTTTTCCAGCGTGAGTACACTGCATCCTGACTCCACTCATAGCCCGGCACAAAGTGCTGGTCTGTATAGGCACTTAGTTTCTAAAATCTTTTCCAATCCACAGACAATCTAGAGTGTAAACCTTTCAGTGGTAGAAAAGGGAGACAAAACAAAAATATGGCAGAGAGGGGTATTAAAAGAGAACAAGGTATCAGTAAATGTTGTCTCCTCAGCCTTCGTTCACCACTGGATTGCAGCTCCTTCTGTGAACAGAAGATGCCCTTCTATCCAAACATATGGCATTATTCACATATTCAAATCACAGCATGTTATCCCACATGATACTCTTTGGCTTTGTTAGATATTTGGGAATTAGTACTTAGTCTCTAGGCACCAAAGACATCTTGCTGCTTGAAGAATCTAGGCATAGAATCATAGAATCATAGAATCGTAGAGTTGGAAGAGACCACTAGGGCCATCCAGTCCAACCCCCTGCCATGCAGGAAATCCAAATCAAAGCATCCCTGACAGATGGCCATCCAGCCTCTGTTTAAAGACCTCCAAGGAAGGAGACTCTATCACCCTCCGAGGGAGTGCATTCCACTGTCGAACAGCCCTTACTGTCAGGAAGTTCCTCCAAATGTTCAGGTGGAATCTCTTTTCCTGTAGCTTGCATCCATTGTTCCGGGTCCTGTTCTCTGGAGCAGCAGAAAACAAGCTTGCTCTCTCTTCAACATGACATCCTTTCAATTATTTAAACAGGGCTATCATATCACCTCTTAACCTTCTTTTCTCCAGGCTAAACATCCCCAGCTCCCTAAGTCGTTCCTCATAGGGCATGGTTTCCAGACCCTTCACCATTTTTGTCGCCCTCCTTTGTTCACGCTCCAGTTTCTCAATGTCCTTTCTGAATTGTGGCGCCCAGAACTGGACACAATATTCTAGGTGGGGCCTGACTAAAGCAGAATACAGTGGCACTATTACTTCTCTTGATCTAGACACTATACTTCTATTGATGCAGCCTAAAATAGCATTGGCCTTTTTAGCTGCCGCATCACACTGTTGACTCATGTTCAACTTGTGGTCTACTTGGACTCCTAGATCCCTTTCACACGTAGTTTCATTCAGCCAGGTGTCACCCATCCTATATCTGTGCATTTTATTTTTCCACTCTAAGTGCAATACCTTACATTTCTCCGTGTTGAATTTCATTTTGTTAGCTTTGGCCCAGCTTTCTAGTCTATTCAGGTCATTTTGAATCTTGATCCTGTCCTCTGGGGTATTAGCTATTCCTCCTAATTTGGTGTCATCTGCAAATTTGATAAGTATGCTCCCAATTCTGTCATCCAGGTCATTGATAAAGATGTTGAATAGCACTGGGCCCAGATCAGAGCCCTGTGGGACCCCACTGGTCATTTCTCTCCAGGATGAAAAGGAGCCATTGTTGAGCACCCTTTGGGTTCGGCCAGTCAACCAATTACAGATCCATGTAACAGTTCCTTTGTCTAGCCCACATTTTACAAGCTTGTTTGCAAGTATGTCATGGGAAACCTTGTCAAAGGCCTTAGTGAAATCAAGATATACTATATCCACAGCATTCCCTTCATCTACCAAGCTGGTAATTTTATCAAAGAAAGAGATTAGATTTGTCTGGCATGACTTGTTTCTCTGAAACCCATGTTGACTTTTTGTGATTATGGCATTGCCTTCTAGATGTTCACAGACTCTCTGTTTAATGATCTGCTCCAGAATCTTTCCTAGTACTGATGTCAGACTAACTGGACGATAATTGTTGGGATCCTCTTTTTTCCCCTTTTTGAAGATGGGGACAACGTTTGCCCTCCGTCAGTCTGCTGAGATCTCTCCTGTTTTCCAGGAGTTTTCAAAGATTATTGCCAATGGCTCCGATATTACATTTGCCAGTTCTTTTAATTCCCTTGGATGGAGTTCATCTGGTCCCGGAGACTTAAATTCATTTAGATTAACAAGGTGTTCCTCTACTATCTCTTTACTTATTCTGTGCTGAAATTCCCCTATTCTGTCCTCTGCTCCATTATCCTCAGGTTGAGCTCCCTTTGCCTTTTCTGAGAAGACTGAGGCAAAGAAGGTGTTGAGTAATTCTGCCTTTTCTCTGTCCCCTGTTAACATTTTGCCATCCTCTCGACGCAGTGGCCCTACCATTTCCTTCTTCTTACTTTTGCTGCGGACATATCCAAAAAAGCCCTTTTTGTTGTCTTTAACCTCTCTAGCAAGCCTGAGTTCATTCTGTGCTTTAGCTTTTCTGACTTTACAACTGCACATGCCTGCTATTTCTTTGAATTCCTTTTTTGTGATTTCCCCCTTTTTCCATTTCTTATACATCTTCTGTTTCAAACTTAGCTTGGTTGAAAGTTCCTTAGTCATCCATCCTGGTTTCTTGAGACACCTCCCATTTGTCCTGGATCTCTTCACTGGTGTAAATATCTCTGACATATAGTGCTATTCCTCCTCCTTTCCTGTTTGGCCTATTTCTCTTAAAAAGGTTATACCCCTCTATTTCCACATTCCAATCATGAGACTCATCCCACCAGGTTTCAGTGATGCCTATTATATCATATTTGCTTTGTTGTACTAGGAGTTCGAGTTCATCTTGCTTATTTCCCATGCTCTGTGCATTAGTGTAGAGACATCGCAGACCATGGGTCCCTTTTACTTGCTGCCTGTGCAAGTTTTTTTGCCTCCCACTGTTGGGTCCTTGCACTTTTTTTCTTGTTTCCTCTATGTCAGTTTGACTATTTTCGCCATCCCTTTCGCCTTCCTTAATATTGTCTCCCTTCCCCTCGGAACTCAGTTTAAAGCTCTCCTGATCAAGTTCTTGAGACTGTTGGCAAAAACATTTCTTCCAACTGGCGTGAGATGCAACCCGTCTGTTGCAAGAAGTCCCTCCTCATGGAACCGCAGCCCATGATCAAAGAATCCAAATCTTTCTCGGTGGCACCATCTGCGGAGCCAGTTGTTCACATCCGCTATTTTCCTCTCCCTTCCTGGACCATGCCCTTCAACTGGCAGAAGAGACGAGATGACAACCTGTACATCCATTCCTTTCAGCTTCCTACCAAGCGCCTCGTAATCCCTTTTGATGTTCTGAAGGCTGTGTCTTGCAGTATCATTAGTTCCCACGTGGACCAAAAGGAAGGGGTATTTGTCAGTAGGCTTGACCAGTCTTGTCAGCCTCTCGGTCACATCACGGATCTTTGCACCTGGAAGACAACACACCTCTCAAGACATCTTGTCAGGCCTACAAATCACTGCTTCTGTGCCCCTCAGCAAGGAGTCCCCCACTACGACCACATGCCTCATCCGAGGCTTAGCAGCGACTGTTCCCTCGGGTGGGACTCTCAGGCTTGCCTGCTCTGTCCCTGAAGTCTGTCCATGCTGCTCTTCTTCATCCTCCTTGATAAGGGAAAGAGCTTCGAATCGATTCTCTAGCTGCAAGCTCCCAGAACAATCCCTTCTTGGCTTACTTCTCTTTGTGACATTCCTCCAGCTGTCTGCCTCATGTGTATGGCAAATGACCTCTTCCACCCTAGCATCTTCCTCTGTGTGGTGGTACTCATCCAAGATCGTTAGTTCTGTTGTGTCCAGGAAATCCTCTTGTTCCCTAATATGTTGAAGTGTAGCTACCCTGGACTCCAGCTGCTGCACTTTCTCCTCCAAGAGTGCTACCAACTTGCACTTGGTGCATGTGAAGTTCTCCACTTCTGTAGGCAAGAAGAGAAACATCCCACAAGAGTTGCAGGTGACTGCAGCAGATCCCTCGTTGTCCATACTGCAAAGTCTTTAGTAATGACTATAACAGTCAATCTATTGGAAATACTACTTTAAAGGAATGTCCTGGCTGCTATCTTACACTTAAAGGAAGGTTCTGTTTCAATATCTGATTCTAACCTGATGCCACTTGAGTAGAATTGTTAAGTTAAAGAAAATTAAAATACGTGCGCCGTTAGGCGCGCGGCTCTGGAAGGTGGTATATAAAGCTAGTCTACTAGCTCCGCCCCCTTGTGACTCACAGATGTGACTCACAGAAGCTCCGCCCCTTCAGCAACAAGCACACGGTCTCAAAATGGCTGTCCAGCAGCTCCTCTCCTTCTCCTCTCTCTGGCCAGACTGCTGCCTAAAGCAGATCTGCAAATGGCATCCTGCATTCATCCAAATTAAGATGTCTACTACTCAAAGCCAGTCAAGTTGTTTTTTTGTCAGAGGCAGAAAATCCCACAAGGCCTCTCCCCATCCCTAGCAGTTAGAATAAAGTAATATCTAATATCGACCAGTTTTTCATGTTACCTAAAATAACTGCCAGATGTGGCCTCCTTATTATTGACTAATGAGAGCACCAACTTTGTTGTTTAGAGCTGCAATGTCTAACTTTTTAAAATAAATATTTCAAAGGTGCCATCAAATAACCAATCATTTTTTAACATTTGTACTTTCAAACTTTACAGATGACAAGAAACATCTTGAGATGCTTTTTGCTCATATAAGAGGCCCCTACTATGCCATGCAAGCATTATCTAAGAATATTCTTGCTTCAAAAATATTATTGTTGCTGTTTTTACCTAAACATAAACTAGAAAAATGAACAATTTTTATATTGAATTTGTAGCTCTAAAAATACCTAGTGGGCTCAATTCCTTTTAAGGATCAAATAATCCCAAAGCCTCATTTAAATAGGACCCTCAAGGCATGATGGAAGGGACCTGTTTTCATACCAAACAGCAGATTACTCCATAGGCACATATCTATATGGCTCTTACCATCCACATATCTTTTCATTTTACTCGTCTTCTGTGAACCAAACCCCTGTATGCCAGAAAGGAGAGAAGACAAAACACAGGAAGTTTTTGTGGTTCTGAGAATTAAAGCATTTTGCTTGCTATCCTAGATCACAGAAAAGATCCTGGCCATATTTATTTATTTATTTATTTATCCATCCATCCCACCTTTTCTGAGTCTGGTACTCTGGGCTTAACAAAAATTAAACAAAAAAGCTTAACAAAAATTAAAACAGATACAGATAAAATTAGCATAATCAAAAAAGTTAAAATACACAAGAATTAAACTAGCAATAGAATAGAAATAAAAAGATATAGCTGCTTGTAGATTTTGGATTTTATTGTAACAACTAGTAAAGGCTTTGTTCATGTCCCACAGATCTTGGAGACACAAAAGAGACAGTTAATTTTAAAAATATATATATTTTGTCACATTCGGGAACAGATTGCCGATGCAGCTGAAACAGAGTATCATTCCCACCACAACCTTAAATAATAATACATCTTTATTTTGGGTTCTGTTCTCTATCCTTTCATCACAAACATTGCCAGAATCTGCAGTCTACCAGCCCCCACAATGCCTTAATGAGCAGCCCCAGCACCGTTCTGATAGCCTGGCTGCCTTCTTAGACACTTTCTATTAGACATCAGACTTCAAGAGAGAAACGCTGCCAGCTCTGTCTGCTATTCCAAAGCAAGGGAGAAAAGAATAGCGAAGGTTTTTTTGCAAAGCTTTGGTATCTGTCCTATCTGACAGACATGGAAGAAATAATGATGTGCAGGCTTTGTCAGGCAAACAAATATGACTCAAACAAATACGCCCCCAAATAATGATGATCTATTTTACTGTTATTCTTTTCTGAACTGGAAGGCTATTTCTAATACGTTCCACTCAGCTTTATATATGATAGTAACAACTAATTACAAGAGTTTTCTTTAGGGAAGAAAAATAAAGTCCTATTAGAATAAGCCCGCAAAATAACAGTGTCTTTCCTCTGGCCGATTAAATACAAGAGGTAGGACAACAAGGCCCCAAAAATCATCAAACTGAGCAGCACCAGAAATCATCCCTGCTCTCATCAAAGAAAGATGGTGGAATGATAAATCAGAATCCTGTTTCTGAGAAGGCTGTTTCTCCTAAACCTTACTTCCTCCATGGCTACTGTCTGTGCAGCTTTTCCCCTCCTGCCTATCCTTGCACAGCTACGCTGGTATAGTGCCCCAACAGGATTTAATCCACAGCTGTGGTACTAACTGAAGTTGCGTACCAAAAACCCTCAAGTGCTAGACAGTATAAAAAGGTCTAATATTTTGTACTGTACAAAATAAGTGTGTGTGTGTAAGTGTGTGTGTGTGTGTGTGTGTGTGTGTGTGTGTTGTTCTTGGAAGTTTGGATTTTAGGAATCAGTTGTCAAACATTATAATCTGCTTATTTATTAATTAAAATAAATAAAAATATTAATGAAATATTTATATGCCATCCTATATCAAGAGATCTCAGGGCATTTTACAATAGCATTCAAACATGTTAAACAGTCTAAAAAGAGTAAGACAGTTCAAATAAGCTAAAAACATATTAAACGATATAATGAATTCAAAACCGATTTTATTTATTTATTTATTTATTTATTTATTTTGTTTTTCAAATTATAAATAGTCTTTGCATTAATGAGGCCCAAAGGTTTTGGTGAACAGCTTTATCTTGGAGCCTAAATGGTAAGAGTGTTTGAGCCAGTCAGGCCAGCAAAGAGGGTCCTCTCCCAAGCTATTATGGCTTTAAATGTCTCTGCAAGCACTGTGAATTCAGACCAGAAATGTACTGGCAGCCTGTGAAATTCTTTTAAAACTGGCATGACGTGCTGCTCATATGATATTCCAGTCAGCAGTCCAGGTGCTGCATTTTGCACTACCTGCATCTTCCAAGTCTTCTTCAAGGGCAACTCCACACAGAGTGCATTGTAGTAATCTAGTCATGAGGTTACCAGTGCATTGACTACTGTGGCTAGGTTATTTGTCCAGGAAAGGCCATACCTGGTGCAGCAGTTTAAGCTGGCACCAAGCACTTTTGGCCAAAGTTTACTTGTGGCCTCCAGTGATAGACAGGGATCTAGGAGCATTCTCAAGCTACAAATCTGCACCTTCAGAGGGAATGCAACCCCATCCAAAACAGGATGTTTACCCAATTCCTGGACCAAGAACCATCAATCCACAGAGCCTCTGTCTTATCTTAACATCTTATATTATAGTACAAAGTGTTGGTTATCACCTTTAAAGCCCTACATGGCTTGGGCCCAACCTATCTAAGGGATCACCTGCTTCCATATAATCCGCCCCGTACACTCAGGTCCTCTGGGAGGAATCTATTACAGCCCTTAAAGACCAGGCTGATGGCAACCTCCCAGAGGACATTCTCTGCAGCCGCTCCCAACTTATGGAATGGCCTGCTGGACGAGATCCATCAAATTACCAATGTAGAGAGCTTTAAAAAGGCCATTAAGATGGATCTCTTTGGGCAGGCCTCCCCGGAATAAATGCTCGGCTACAAATAAGACTTCCCATTCAGTGAACTCTGCCCGTGATGATTTTTATTTAGGTTAGTTGGTTTTAATATGTAGTTTTTAACCTTACATTGTTTAATCTTTTTTTAAGGGGGGGTATTGTGTATATATGGATGTATTTTAACCTGTTGTACGCCGCTTTGATTGCCTGGCAAAAAGTGGGATAGAAATAAAATTTTTATTATTTATTTATTCATATTCATGTAGGACAAAAAATATTACATTTCTCAACCGTGTACATTTGACTTCTGTAACCATGTATGTTTTATATTTCATGTATACAGTGCATCTGTGTCATACGCGTGGATGCTATACGCAGCTTTCAGCTTACACTAAAAGCCGCACGCTGGAAAAGGCTATGGCACATGCATTGCACCACACCGCATGCATGAGCCCCATTGTTTTCAATGGGGCTCAAGTATTCACGAAATTTCCCTTACGTGGGGGGAGGTTCTGGAATGAATCCCTTGCATAAGGGAAGGGCACGCTGTACATATAGAAATGACATGAACTAGTCAATATATTAAACTTTCTACATTGAGCTATACAAAAGTTTATCTTCTTGGTAGAAACTCTCTCAATTTGGGGAGGGGGGTGCCATTACCACGCTGTCATTAACTACACCATTCTCACCAATTTCCATGAAACTCCTTCATTTGATTGGCACTTCGTTGAATCATAAACAATCCAACATCCTGAGAGCTGAGATATTCTCTGCCAACACCACTCTCCTGTCCTACCATTAACTGTGCCAGTCTTCTTCACATACCTTTTGGTATAAACAATGCTTAGAAGAAGAAATGTGTGTCTTTTTTGTTTATACTACATTTTTATTTAGCCAGGTTTGGGGTGCCCTTGTGGCCTATTTTAGACCTACAAGAGGTCTTTTTCACAATCATAAAGCAACTCAGAAGTCATTTCCAAGTTTGGAAAAAGACCCCCTTCGTCTGCAACAGCTTGGCAAGTTCTAAGGCTGTGGAGGGTGGGTGGGGAGCATTGAAAGAAAGAAAGAAAGAAAGAAAGAAAGAAAGAAAGAAAGAAAGACCCTCTGAAGAAACTTGCCAAGAAAACCGTGTTAAGTTCAACTTAGGGTCGGAAATGATGCAAATGCACACAACAATACACACATACACACACACATATATATATGGGGTGATGTGGGAAGCATAGAAGATCAGAAATGTATTGGGGCTTCTGGAGTAAGCATGTAGCCCCTAGGATGCAATTTTCCCCACCCTCCCTAACCAGATCTTCAGTGATTAGGGTAACTCCTTTCTTCAGCCAGATCTTCAGCAAACTGATGTTTGTTAGAGACAGGCAGAATTTGTTCCCTTCCATGGTGGTGTAGCAGAGCATATAATGTTCCATTGGGTTTGTTTGCTTTGGAAGCTGTGTACGTCTCTCTTGATTAATATCAACATAGCAATTATTCTGGTTTCGTTGCAGCTATCACTTTGCTATCTGGTTGCCATCAATAATTGGCTGTTCCACCTAAAAGAAAGCATATTACATTTTGCAGAACATTTCATAAAACAAATACTTGCTTCTAGTTATTTAAACAACCAGAACAAAGGACCAAGAATTGCTTCACATATGAGTGTATTTCTATATGTTAGTAACTTCAATATATGGAATAAATGCATCCATATGGGCTGCAGTCCATGAAAGCTTGTGTCAAATAAAAATAGCCTATCCTTTAAGGTGTCACAAGGCTCGCAACATAGCTAATCCCCTTAAACTTTCTAAAAATTACCACTAATTATTAAAGTAGCAAAAACAATTAATTATTACTCAAACTTAGCACAGTTGGTATTTAATGAATAAAATTTTTAAAAATTAAGATTTAGGTTGAAAAATGTAAATATCTTAGAGGTTATTAATTTTTAACAAATTGTTTACAAAATCTGCCTAGAAATCAAAGGATGAACATTATACAGGTGGAAGTAATGAGGCAAATATTAAAGCAGAATAGATGGGGGTGTGGGCTTTCAGTAAGGGAAAGCTTTACATCTGCAGGGAACATATTGCAAAAGAATAAACTGAAGAACTTAAACTAAGGGGTAAAGAATGCTATTCGTTCATTGTCTAGTACAGTGGTTCCCAAGCTGGTCCTCCAGGTGTTTTGGACTTCAGCTCCCAGAATTGTTGACTTCTGGCCCCAGTGACTGGGGCTTCTGGGAGTTAAAGTCCAAAAGCTTAAGTGGATAAAAGTCTGTGAATCAATGGCCTAGTAGGTGTATGTGTTTTGCTCAATATGGAGTCATTACAGCTAGGCAGTGTAAAAACAGAGCCCCATTCGCACCTAAATACATAGAACAAGAGAGCACACTAACCACCTTCCACCTGCATGCATGTTTCCATGTGAAAGACAATAGTCTGAAGAAGAGAGCCTCACCTCTCCATGAAGAGTCTCCATGTGATTAAGAACATTGGAAAATCTATTTGCCAAATTATGTGGTGAGCCTCTGGGCACAGAAGAGCTTGCTTTCCACCTGCAGAGGGCATTGGAGGTAGCACGGCTAGCAGATTCCATGTGTGGTTTTTACAACACCCAAGAGGATTTGAAACAATTCATTTATCAGATTTTGCATGGTAGAACCAGCTGCTTATCCATATATTAGTGCCCACCCCTATTGAATACTAAAGCATCTTTTAAAACCGCCTTTGCTTCCTTACAGTGAAATGGTGGTAATGATGCATTTGGTACACCAAACTATTTCTTTATTGAACAATATAACTCTCACGATGCAGTGTAATGATGCTGTTAATATATCCATCCACCTGGCTGCCTTCCATTTCCACTCTCCAGGAACAAATTTATCTGGCTCTTCTTCAGCCATGACAATACTTTTAGTATTTATATGATCCAGCAATACAATTACACGAACATACAGAACAGACTGATAGGAACATCCTCCAGTAGGGACATTCTGTACTCTTTACTTCATTATTCTCTTTTGACTTGCCCATCTATCTGCTAAACAGCTACCCACTCTGTACTCAACCTGGAAAGAGGAGGAGACCTCTGGCCCAGCTCTCATAGTGAAGACCTCATTCTTATACTTTTGTGAACAAATCAAGTCTAGGACATACTCTTTGGTTTCCATGACACAGAGAAAATCCAGCAATGCATCATGCCATTCTAGAGAAGGCACAAGAAAACTAAGGATGTAATTACTTTGGCTGTGTTTTGTTCCGCACTAGACATCCAGACATCCTGCTAAGCCATGAGAAAGAAAGAATAACTATGGTTTAAATTAACTATGTTTGTATCGATTATTATTTGACATATTGTCTTAATGGGCTAATTATAGCTAATGTCATTTCTCTGATTCTAGAAAGCACAATAAATTAAAAAAATTGAAATTTCAATCTAATGTAATAAGGAAGCAGAAAAGAAGCTGAAAAACATAGGTTAACCTTATGTTTCAAAGCTCAAAGTGTGCTCTAGATTCTAAACTCATGCTTTAGTGCAGTAGGTTTTGAATGTATGCTGTATCTAGGCTTGCCATTTCACGCTGGTGGGCGGGACTTTCCCGCCCCCTGAGGGGCGTGCCCGGTCCCGTCCCAACCCCGACCCCGCCTCCGGGTGGCTGCCCAACTCTGAGCTCCCAGGGCTGCTGCCTGCCTTCTATAGAGTGCTGCCTGTGAAGGATGCCTGGAGCAGCAGCAACAGGAGGACTGAACCCAGCAGGGGCGGGGTCTGCTGCACTGCCCTGCCTCTATTGGCCAGCCCTCTGCTTCCTTATTTGGGCAACATCCGAGCAGGGAGGAATTTACACTCAGGCGAGCTGCTGCTTCCCCCTTTCTCTTTCCCCTCCTTCTCTTCTTATTATTGTTCCGTTTTTTTTTTCTTCTCCAAGTTCTCCTCCTCTTCCCCTCCTCTCCTTTTTCTTCCTTTCTCCCCCCTCCTCATCTTCTTTTTCTCTTTCTTCCTCTCTCTAAGCCCCCTCCTCTTCTTCTCAGGGGTCCAGGGCTTCTCAAGGCTTTGCTCCCATTAGAAAAGAAAAAAAGGCTTTGGATCTGTCCCATAAATCCCTCCTAAATTGAGACATACCTGGGAAAAAGAGGGGGCGAGGGGGTTGGGGGGGCAAGGAAAATGAGGAAGGGGGGAATTGCTAAGAAGGCTTGGGAGGGAAATGTAGTTTGGCAGTGGCACAAGGGACTGCCTTGAGTCTTGCAAATGCTATGGCTGCTTGGAAGTGGGAAATGTAGTTTTCTAAGGCACAAAGGACTGTCTGTGATCTTGCAAATGCTATGCCTGGTTGGAAGTGGGAAATGTAGTTTGCAATGGCACAAGGGTCTGCCTGTGGTCTTGCAAATGCTATGCCTGCTTGGAAGTGGGAAATGTAGTTTGCAATGGCACAAGGGTCTGCCTGTGATCTTGCAAATGCTATGCCTGCTTGGTGGGAAATGTAGTTTTGGCAATGCACAAGGGTCTGCCTGTGATCTTGCAAATGCTATGCCTGCTGGGAGTGGGAAATTGTTTTGTAGAATTGGGGGGGGGGGTTTTGTTTGGCCAGAAAGAGAAGTACATTTCAGCCTTCTGTCTAGGAATAATGCCAAAATGTCCTCCATTTTGAGCATGCCTAAGAAACATGCATTTATATTAACATTTTAAAAAAAATATCAATTTTTTCATGTGTCGTCCATTTTTTAAAAACCGTGTCCTACATTTGAAAATGTGGCCCTACATTTGTCCTACATTTGTCCCAATTTGGAGGTCCTGCCTTATGGCAACCCTAGCTGTATCAATGATCAAATCTTAATTCATAATTCTTGTTTAATAAATCAACACAAACTGGTTAGCCAAAAAAAGGGGAGAGGGAGATATCTGGTGTTACATCTGAGTCAAGCTATGGTCTTTTAAAAAATGTTCATGGAGTACATCCAGTCTGGTAGGTTTTTTAAAGGTAAGTGTTCAAATTGATGGACACTGTACTTATGTAAGTACACAGGCACAGGCACACACTCAGAAAAGTGTGTATATTTTTAAAAAGCCGCAGAGAATAGATTTAAACCTACAGAAACAGTCTATACATCAGCAGCACTAAGGAAACCTTCAAACTGGCTTATTCAATAAAGAAAGGACCCATTAAGTAATCATCTCAATTACCAGAGTTCACAATGAATACTGCTGCCATGGAAGAGATTCACTTTTCTCTTATGAGTTATGAAGTGCACATACATCTTTTACTGTAAATAGCCAGTACTCAACGCACTACACTGCATTTAAAGGTAATCCAGTCCTCAGTCATGTCAACATAAACTGAATTAGTTAAAACAGCTGTTTCACAAGGCTGACAAAAAACACTTGAAACTATGTGTACAAGAGTAGACCATTTTTAATGCATAGGTATTATAAAATTGTGAATGGTTTGGATACAAAATATATCTAAACTATGAAATTCTATCATTACTATTCAAACATAAATCCCATTGCATTCAGAGGGACTTATTCCCAAGTAAGAATTGCAACAATAATTAGCATTATCTTATCAAAACAAAACAAAAAGGAGTAGTGCATATTCTGCAAGTCATTAAATTACTGTTAGACATCAGCAGACAAAAGAATTAAACAGTGCTCTCAATTAAGTTATACCTGTATTATGTTACCTTAGGAATTACAATGTCTTAGGCATTGGTTTTCCAATAAATACACACAACCATGAAAGGTTCCTGATAGATCTAACCAAGAGCTTCCTGACAGATCCATTCAATTCATCCTCTTCTGCCAGTTTCCCACATTCCTCTCTCTCAAAATCTCAACCAAGAAATCAGATTCTTCAACCGACAACTCTCCCTAAAAACACAATTCCAAAACAAGGGCACCACATATATAACTAAGCTGAATAACCATTTCTCCTAGCAAAGGATGATCTACATCTGATGAGGTAGCCATAAGGCTATTCTATAAGTAAAGAGTATAATATTATATCCAAAGTAATCATTGTGTAAGCACTGAGAGTATGCCTTGTGTTTCCCATCATGGCAAGCAGCCTGTTTCACTTCCATTCAATGAGGCTGAGCTGCAAAGAATAATCCTAGAGTGAAGAGCACACTAATAAAAAGAAAGCTCAAGTCCCTTTGCTTATATTCATTTACTTGGCTTTCATCTTTCTCTCAAAACCAGAACTAAAATCTTTAATAAGGACTAAAACCAGTACTGTACAAATATAAAAAACAAAATGGCATTGTTGTGGTGTGCCTTCAAGTCATTTCCAACTTACATCAGCCCCAAGGCAAATCTATCATGGGGTTTTCTTGGCAAGATTTGTTAAGAGGAGAGTTGCTGTTGTCTTTGCCTCCTTCTGGGGCTGAGAGAGTGTGACTTGGCCAAGTTTACCCAATGGGTTTCCATGGCTGAGTGGGGATTTGAACTCTAGTTTCCAGAGTCATAGTCCAGCATTCAAACTACTACAATACTCTGGCTTTGAAACAAATCATATTAAATAAATAAACAAATAATATCAGAACACAAATGAATTAAAAGAAAATGTATTGCAGTTTTTGACTTAAAACATCCCATCGCCAAAACATGGCTGGTCCTACTATTTCTAATTTGTCTTGGGGGCTGAGAGCTAGAAGTTATGAAAAAGCCACTATAGCTCACTTCCCACTTTGTTATTTGTAGAAAGAAGAAAAGCATGTCAAGAGGGACTGAAGTGTAGCACCCCACCCTATGCAATCCTCATGCTGGCCATGGGAGAGGATTTTTCACACAAGCATATATGCAAAACTGAGTAAGCTACTCTCAAGAACAATGAAAAATAATGAGAGCCAGAGTGGTGCTGTCATTAGAGCAGGACCTGGGAAATCCAGATCAGGGTCCACACTGAGCAATAAAAACAAAATCACAAAATGACCTTGGATCCTTTGCAGTTTGACCTTCCTTGTAGAGTTGTTTTGAAGATAAAGGGAGGGGGAGAAGAACCATGTACTCTGCCTTGAATTCACTACAGTATAGGAAAGGGAGAACATAAGTGTAACTAATGACTGAATTTATCAGTGTTGAAGCCCTGTGTAACTATACCATGTAATGCTGATGCTCAACCGTGTTTTCTCTAAGGATTTTATCTTATTTTAAATGCTGCTCTTTCTCTACAGTGCTCAGAGTGTACACAGGTTTCCTCGGATGTTATACCCTCACAACCATCATGTAGAGCACATTTGCATGAGAAAGAGAAAGAAAGTGTATGTATGGTAGGCCACCAAAAAAAAAAACCCACTTAGGTCATGACTGAACTTGAATTTGAACTCAGATTTTCTCTACACTGGTTGTAATAGGCAAAAAAAACCTGCAACAACAGCTGTATAAAATCAAAGACTGAGAATTAATTCATTCCCCTTACTTGTTCTGATGTTTGGAAAGTTATTTGATGCATTATTGCTCTGTAAAAAAACCCCAAACATCACTATTCACTATATTACTTCTCTGTCTTTTTGTTTTAATATAAGATTGATACGAGAATGATAAAACCTGAAAAATCCACATCGAAGTGTTGTTAAAATGATTAAAAGATATGAAGAAAATGTTACTGCACCGGTGAGGTAGTTTCATTCCCACTGACTATGTTACTTTCAAAATGTGATTTCATTACTCCCCCACCGACAAAAAAGTTACTTGCTACAAGCAACTCCATTATTTGTAATTTACTGCTTTAGAGCTCTGTATGAAACTGCTATAAACTGTCTCAAACACTACACTGTCTTATATCACAACCAACCACATTACAAAATTAGTATATGGCTAGCTTGTTCAATGAGAGGAATTACTGTTCTGTTTTCTCTAGACAAAGTTTTATGCTTCAGAAGTCTCCTACGTCAGAAATGTCAAGAAAACCTGAAGGCAGACACTGTAGGACTGAGAGCTAGAAGTTCCCTCCAGGGAAGAAGGCAAAAGTGCCAACTCCCTGTCTAGAGCTCTTAAAAAGCCCTGAAACATGTCCTCCATAGGTGCAGAACCAATACACAAGACTTCACAGCAGTCACAGGAGGGGATTGTTTGAATATTTAGTACTATGTTTTTAGAAGAAAAGCAGTGCAGAGTGGGGTGGAGTAACTAAGAGGTTTTCTTGCAAAAGCAAGCTCCTCTATGTTCAAGCTCCCTATCCATCTATCAGTCCAGGTGAAACATATTTGGCTTACTCCAAATTAAGACAAAAACATTCTGGCATGTGTTCAGTGAAGAGGCAGCTACAAATAATCCAAGCAATAAACAACTCAGCATGCCATTCTTGGCAGAGTGCCTTTTCTTCACATCAGTGTTTTCTAGTAAAAGAAAAAGGAAGAAAATTGCATTCACAGGGAACAACTTTTGTCTGTGACAATAAACTTCTTCCATCCTAGCTGCTACAAGAGAAAACAGGATGGACCCAAATATCTCATGGAATAATAGTGCACTGGCACTGATACCAATCAAACTAATCACTGATTTTTACAGGAGCATATATAAAGGTTCCTGAAACCTTCCCTTTCCCTTCTAGAATATTTTAAAAATAAAAAGAAATTCTAATCACTTGTGGCCTGAAAAGAGTTTACTGGGAGCTTGTTGCCCCTGTACATTCTGCATGGCCAAATCATTGTGTTGCTATGTTTGTCAGCCTCAAAGGGCCATTTTACACATTAAAGTGCACCATTACATTTCAAACATGCATCTGCTTCCTGTGTAGAGGGCAGAGAAGTGTGACTGGCAGCAATGCCTTAGCGTGTGCATTAAGGCCTAGTACAAATGGTTTTTGCTACAAGTTGCTGCTAATACCCCTAGGACAACCAGGTTGTGCTATATCAGGCATGGAAGCTGGTACATTTATTTTGCAACAAGTACATATGTTGAAAAGCTTCCATGTTTTGTCAGTGACCACCACAACTACCTACACTAAGCACTGCAGTTATCTCAGACATATAAAATTAGACAAAGCATTACAGTAGCTTTCTCTCTCACACTTCTTTGCCCTTCCCAAGAAGCTAAACTATCAATGGACCCACTGGCTCCCAACAGAACAAACTTCTCATTACTAGGGACCTCTGGCACTGCAAGGATTAAGTCCAGAATTAATAATGCAGCATCCATGTGCAAACTGAAGGAATCCCTGTCATCAACCCTATCCCACCCACCCTTCAAGCCCACACCCTGGGCAGTGGCACTTATTTAGATCAAGGACCTGCTGAAGTCTGGAACAAGGAACCATTTGTGCTACAGACTGTGCAGTGGGCTCTTGGTATCCACTGAGGTTTGGTTCCAGGACCCCTCTTGGATAATGAACTCCGTAGTCACGTTAAATCCAATGGCATAGTAAATTGATGACCCTTATATAAAACAGCAAAATCAAGGTTTGCTTTTTTGAATTTATTACGTTTTGAAATATTTTCACGCTGTGGGTGGTTGAATCTGCAGATAAAGAATTCACAGATAGGTAGGACTGACTGTAAATAGTGCCGCTGAACAGCCTCCTGGTCAAGTCCCTGCTCTTGCTGTCCATTTCTTGTTGTTTCCCCAGCTGGCCCAGGCTTCCTGGCCAATACTTGCTTCTGTTGCTTGTAATTTTTCCCACACCAACTGGTGTTGGCAGAAATAAACACATCTAGTCAAGGATCTCTCACATGATGTGTAGTTTGGACCTCAATTGTGAAGCTGAAATAAGCTGAAACACTCAAACTTTCCAGAACAATATTCATCCACACTAGCCTACAGCTGCTGTCCTTCTGGCTAATGAAACATCATGCCAACTCCAGATTAATTAATTCTTCTTGCTGTTACAGAAATCTAACAAGGTTAAGAGTTTAACACTATTAGAAATGAATAAAGGCATATTTACCAAGGGTGTTAGATCATAATGACCTACCATGCTTATTAGCATCTAACACAATTCTCCATTAAGAGAATCTGTAGTATCTTATGAGAGAGTATCCACCCATCAATCCTGCATACTATTTATACAAAGGAGCCTCCACTAAATTGATTCAGTTCCAAAAAGATTTCTTTACCCTCCTCCACATCAACTGAATGGTTTTACTGCCATTTGTCAGCTTTCTAAGTAGTAGCTGCCACATAGCAATAACTGTAATGTATTTAATCATGGTTACACTCTCCTCTTAACTTCCACTTTGGGATTCAGTAAACATAACAGGACCAGAGAATGGAGAAGGCGAATTCAAATCTAAGCAGCACATATTCCACTTATTAGCAGTTTGGTGCAAGATCCCAGCCCTTGAGAAAGCTGAAAATGTGGCCACACATCATGGCCTGTCAAACTAATAAATATACTTGTGTATCAGCTGTAGGGAAGTGAAGTACTCTTGTCAGCATTTACTATTCCTGTAATTTGTTCTTTTCCCCCCTTAAACCTTTGGCAGTATCAATTGCAGGGATGGGGGAGTGAAGCTACTAAGAAAAACCATTTCCATCACCCAGCAAGCTGAGGGATTCATGAGTTTTAGTCATAAGCACACAGTCTCACCCAAGCCCTGACATTTCCATTTACTTATTTATATTGTTTCTCACACATGGTGATGCTACTCTATTCTGCTTCTGCCTATTTTTAAAAGTGTAATTTTGTTAAATGTCTAGATGATGACAGTGGGGTAAACACAATTATAGCAATTGGGTACATTTACTTAATTCACATTGTTTATTTCGCTACAACTGTTACTCACCGCTACTAAATGCACAAGTTGCTTACCAGAGCAGCCTCATAAAAAGGCACTTCCTTGGTGACTATGTAAAAACAGATTCTACTCAACACTGAAATTCACTGGATGACCTTGGGACAGTCGTCATCTCTCAACCTCACCTCAGTCTTGTAAAGATAAAAGGGGAATAGCATACACTGTTCTCAGCTTTCTTCAAGACGTCATAAAACTGCTACCAGTAAGGGATTCCCTCCACCCAAGCCCACTACAAGTGACTCAACTAAGTACATACCTATGGGTCAGCTGAAAGGAAAGCATTATGGGCTAGAAATCTTTTGTAAAATAATTTTTAATACTGTCAACAAGGATGCCAGAGTGGAAATCAGACAGATCAAGCACCACAAGAACAGGATATGAATAAGGTCCTATAGGTGAAAAGATAAGTGAGGAATGGAACAGGTTTGAATGTCACGGTCAAGAACAAGGACCCATATAGGCTGAAAATTTGATAAAGTAAGCTATACTCCACAGAACCTTACATTATAATAAATATAGTATCATTGTTTAAGATGACAAATAGAGTTTGTTGTTTCTATTGTTATTTAAGTTTTTCCTGGATTTTGTTCAGTTGATACCAGCAGAGAGACTAGAATCACTCTTATTTCCTTAGAATCATATACTTTGAGCCCACACAATTCACTTCTGATGTAATTTTTTTCGTTTTTAGCACTACTTAATACACCACTATCTGTTTAATGTTACCTAAATGTAAATCTTTTTAATATTACCACAATGTTACCTAAACTACACTGATGACCTACTGCCAGACTACATTGTCTGCTATATTAAAACAGAAAGAAACAGACTTTACATTAATTTATTCTGCTAAAGCAGAACACCATTTAAGCCAGATACACCTACTAATAGAATGTGATGAAACTGACAAATGATCTCTCTTTTAAAGTTCTTTTTTTTGGTATACTTGATGAATTGTACAACTCATTAAATCAGACAGGAGAGCAAAAATTTGAGCACAATTAAGGCTAAGCACTAGCAAGCATGAAACAAGACTCCTACCCAGCAATATACACAAAAAGACCTTCATTGTGACCATGAACAGCAATTCTTTTGGGATGGGCTGAAAAAAGCCATCCAATAATCAAAGCTGTGACAACCGGAGTTAATTCACTTCACGAACATAAACTAGTCACATCTATCCATTTTATAACTAGTCACATTTAGATTTTATAACTGCATTTGCCAGAGTGTTTTTCTTTATACAGCACAAAGAATAAATTGTGGTACTATTCATACAAAAATATTTTGGCAGTTAGCTTATCTGAATTAAGGCCTTCTAGCACTACCAAACCTGTCTTGCCTATTCCATATTAGATTGCAAGAAACCCTGCAAAATGAGATGTAGCATGTAGAGAGAATACAAAAGCTTACCTCTTTTCTGTGATGTAGGGTTTGACACAATTTCTTTTTTATAAAGAGAGTTAGCATAGGTCAGAGTTCCAGAGTAGGAAGTGGGACACTCATGCCCCAAATCCCTACTCAGCCAGGAAATTCATTGGGCAGTCTGACAAGTCTCAGAAGGCTAATGAGAGCAAAAAATGAAGAAGAAAAGAGAACCATGTACATGGTTTATAAAACAGAATTGTTCTCATGTCCTGCTGGTGAGCTCCCCACAGTTTGGTTGCTGTGTAAACAGAAAACTGAAGTAAATACAGTGGTTCCCAAACTTTGGTCATCCAGATGTTTTTGGCTTCGGCTCCCAGAATTCCTAACTCCTGGCCAAACTGACTGGGACTTCTGAGAGTTGAAGTCCAAAACACTTGGAGGACCAAAATTTGGGAATGACTAAAATAGGATTTCAGCTGATTCAACATGTTTCCTCTTAAGAGTGCATGTCCTCAATCTAATAAATTCAGTCACATTATTGTACACTTTCAATGTGAAGTAAAACACACAGTTTTAGTTCACATTGAACCAGGGGTGGCAACCAGAAGAGGGTCTGGGGCCACAAAGGGTTCCAAAGAGATGGGGGGCAGGACCCTGCATCTGCTATATTTTACACATGTACACCTACCTACACATGAGCACACACACAGATACAGACAAATAACCCCTCAATGCCCTCAATTACTCTCTAGCAGAGCCAGCAGGTAATTTTGTCATGTTTTTGGCCTCCTGGAGGGCCAAATCATCTTGTTCTTTTTCTTTTGGGGGGGGGGGGGAGAGACCTCTCCTGAAATTTAAACTGCTGGGTGGTGGTAATCTGTTGAAACTGTCCACATGCTCCCTTATAGGGCATTTGAGGGTACTTTACAGCTATCTTTTTTAAGAACCTTGCAACCATGGGCCCACTCAAATGGACCCTATTACTGACTTAGACATAGGTTTCTGTCTCATTCAGTTCTAGGTCTAGAGGCCTTGATCCAGGCCTTGATGAAGTAGAATGTTAGGGCAGAAAGCCATGATACAACCCAGAATCAAAAGCTTTGACACCTCTGGTTCCTTGAAACCATACTCATAAAAGCCTGAAAAGAATAAAGTTTTTTTAAAAAATAAAGAATCTAGTTGCAGTGCCAGATCTCAAAGACTGCTTCTTACAACAGCTGCCTTTCTAGATAAAATGATGGATCGTGCAATCCAATATTCAGTTTCATACAAGAGCTGAAGCAGATTGTTCTATGAATTCACAAGCAGGGCACAAGTGACACAGCTACCCCAACAAACCCCAAAAAATATGACAATATAGAGAGCCAACCATCATAATAAACTTGAACATCTGCTGCAAGTTCATCAACTGGATGAAGCTGGAAAGCAGTCCTTAAGCTTGCTGCAGAGCACAGATTTCTTTCTTTTTTCTTTCCTTTCTTCTCCTTCCTTCCTGCTTCTTCTTTATTAATATAACTTGCCTTTTGTCGAATGAGCTCAACACAGTGTACAGAGCTATTTTCCTCTCCACGTTTGACTTCACAACAGCCATGTGAAATAAGGCAGGCTAAGAGACAGTAACTGGCCCAAAGTTGAGTTTTACAGCCAATGGGGTCTAGAACGTGGATCACCCAAGTCCTTGTTTAGCACACTAAGCACTACACCACACTGCCCAACCAAGAAAAGAATCAATCATTTCTTGCCTTCAATGGGAAAATGTAGAGTTTTCTTTGCTTTCTCATCACAGTAAGACTGGGCGCAGCTGAAGCAGTTCCACTGCCATTGCATGGATACCAAGGGAGACGCAAAGTTCCTTTTAGCAGAATTCCAAAGAACCTGGTAATAGGACTCCTGGGAGGACAGACTTTATTCCTACTTTGTTTTAAAGAAGATTCACTGAGTCTGAGTCAAGAGCTTTTCCAATGGCCTCCAAAAGAGTTTGTATAAGACTGAGGAAGCACATTCCTCAGTGGAAAGTTGTCGACACAGTAAGTGACCTAATTATTTTGAGATGTCATTCTACCATAGAAAATGTTGATTTTCTGCACTGCAGAACTGTTTGATCTATGTAAGAAGAAGTCTGATCACAAGGTTTTACTGCCCATTTTCTTGGGAGAAAGAAAGTGAGAAAAACAGAGATAAAAAGAGTCTCTGCCTTAACAAAACACAGCAGCACATTGGAAACAACAAGCTTCTTTATTGACAATGATCCAGGCTGGATTCAGAAGACTCACGGAGAGATTACAAAGTCTTCAGAATCATCCCATTTTATGATTAAAATACCAACAACATGGTGACTACAATGGGAACCAAATGTGCTTAGTATCGGTCAGGCCATATTTGGAACAGAATTAAGATGAGCATGGCTTCAATAAAAGCAAACTGAGAACTCACTATTGGATTGCTACACTGGAACTGAGAGAGAAATACCTTTAGTAATATTGTTGCAGCAGAAGACACTGTCCCTGCTGTGTTTTCAATTCCATTTATTGTCAGGTCTCATCCTAATCATTTAGCAGCCATCTGAAGCTAGCAAGACTTGATTATTAATTTTATTCCATAGACATCACAGGAGAAAGACAATCAGCAGAACCCATTAAGGAACAAGGCAGGAGGCACTGCAATCCCAGTTTTTCCTGCTGCATCCATACTGTTGTGTTAAGAAGCTGGTTCTTTCTCAAGAACTGCTAAATTCAGTTCATTCTACAAGGATAAACTGAGTTCCACTGTATATTACTTCTGTAATACAGTACTTAGAAAGTTTTTAAAAACCACCTCTGCTTGCTAAAGTACATGTTTATGGTATGCTGTAATATAGTATTGAGAGAAAGGAGGCCGCAATAAATACATACACATTGCTGGAGTGATCATGTGATCAAGAAATATTACCACTGAACAAGGGAATTTAAAATAGGCCTATCATCTCTGTTGTCTACAAGAATCAGTAGACAACAATCTTCTACTGTTAGGTTTATTTCACTTAATTGTAGTCCTTCAGGAGAAAAGTTTGTTAAATTATCACACTGAGCTGATATAGTATTTGCTCAACTAAAGGAGCTAACAGTTTTCTGTCTTGCATACCACAAAAGCCACCAGAGCAAACCACTGAATCAATTCCTGAATGTTAAGTCAACACTTGTGTAAATCCCACTGATTCAATTAGTCTACTCTTTTAGAGAGTAGTAGTTGGATTTGGGTTCTAAACCAGACTCTTCAGATGTTGGTAGTTCTCCAAACTCTCTAACATTGACTATGTTGGCTAAAGATGATGGCAGCAGCAGTCCAATAACAACCAAATAACAGCCTGATTTCCACTCCTGCTCTAACTGGGGTTTTAACTAGCTATTGTTGAAATTAATAAGACAGCTTTATAGACTATACATAAAGTTGACTTTTTTCCACCAGCAGGGACGTAGCCAGAGAGGGGTCTTGGGGTCCGGACCTCCCCTTCCATTAGAAAAATGAATGGTGTGTGCTGCTGTGCCGCCGCACCCAAGCCCCATTATAATGGTGGCACTTAGTCTGGGCCCCCCCTTCCTAAAATCCTAGCTACGTCCCTGCCACCAGTCATACTTAAGACTAACCACAATATGTTCCTGGTCAGACATCCAAAAAAGCTGCTGTTTGACTAAAGGATAAGTAAACACTTCCATACTCTTTCTTGAGGTTTTAGGTTGCCGGGTGAAAAGCAGGATAGAGATCCTGTACTTTTAATGGTAGTACAGAAGATTTTAGTAAGGGGAACTTGCAAGACAAAGCAACACCTGCTGAAATTTCCACGCCTACACAATTATTCAAGATACAGGAGCCACCTCCTCTTTTTACTTGACAACCCTATTGTCATCACACTAGAGTTAGAGAGGAGGACAGGAAAACACCTAAGTCCAGGGTTTTCAGAGATTTGTCCTCATAATGATAAACCACATGCAAATGCAGTCTGTATTTGTAACAAGGGCAGTCTAAACTTTGAAGGAACCATTCAAGGTGCTGAACCAGTTTAAAGGAGCTAATGCAAAGTTCTGAACACTATCCTCCTTTAAAGTGTGGATTAAAATCCAGTGTGGATTCACCACCTCACTGATATTAGAGCCTCTAACCATGCAGCAAATAAAATATTCATTTTCTGTATTGCATCAATGTTTGATCAATAATTCTAAATCTATAATAAATCTAGTTGCTTGTCTGTATGTCAAGAAGCATGTGTAAAACAAATACTATATCATATGATTATGAATTAACTAACTCCTACATGAAATAAAGAACTGTCTTTTAAAATCCAGCAACAGCCACAAGACTATTAAGGAAAGATGTCCACAGCCACATTTATTTTTATTTCAGTCCAATAGTATTCACAACTGCCTTTATTTCTTACGTTTCCACTTCCTTCTTTGCACAGTAGTGTCCATCCTTGTATGCACGGATTCAACCATCCACAGAATCAGTCACTCAAAGCTCGAAAACATTCCAAAAAGCAAAAGAAAAACCATAAAGCAAACCTTGATTTTGTCATTTTTATATGGGACACCATTTTACTATACCATTTTATGTAATGGGACTTAAGCATCCATGGATTTTGGTATCCCCTGGAGTCCTGCAAGAACTTGCTTCCTATGGAAAAAAGTTCTCAGTATAAAATTACTTGCTTCTGTCTCCAGTCCATTTTGTAAGACCTTGCTTCCTATGGAAACAAGTCTTCATTTAAATCCACTTGCTTCCTTTCTCAATCCAATATTAAAACCTCTCCTACAGCAGGACAGAAGTGGTATTTCCCTGTTTCCATCCTTCCTTACAGCCTCCTAAGTTTTACCCTCGGCTTATCCATGGGTCATATGAAAATCCAGGATTTTGACCCTGAAACCTTCCCTTGCCTTATACATGAGGTTGACTTGTGCACGGTACTAGCAGATGGAATTCCTGCCTCCTGGGAGGGATAGGAGATGCAAATTGCTTTCATTTTAAAGCAAAAAGAGAAAGCATATAAATTGCAGGTTTCCTTGCCTTCTTCCATTATTGAATCACAAGATCTGCAAAAAAAAAGTACCTTGTGCCCCTCCCGCCAAACATTTAACAAACTGCTGAGGCAGTACCACAGCCCATAAAAAGAACAACCTGACAGATGCCTACTGGCCTGGTTTCAAAAGAACTTTCACATACACAAACACCTTTGAAAATGCTTCTATATGGGTAAGCCTATTTGTTTACAAGCCTGCAACACTGCTACACTAAGGTGGGTGGGTAAGCCAAACATACCCAGGAGGAGGTCTCTGTAGCCAGAAACATTGAGCTGCAGTGCAGTGCAGGTTTCCAGAACATCTGTTCCACAAACCTAATTAGCCTTCATTTTACAGCAGCCAAAGAAAAAAAATCATTTGAGATGTTAGTATCAGAAGGGAAAAGTCAAAAGAGTTCTAGCCTTTTAAGAAATTGATTTTTAAACAAGAAAGATAGAGGCACTTAAACATTAGAAATAACTATCAAGACACTTGGGCAACTGACTCTCTAAAGTTAATGGAAAGATTCGCATTGATTGCTAAAGGAGACTTGGCACTGGCATGCTGCTGAACCACTACTAATTCAATGCTTCTGCAAAGTAACATGAAAAATGTCACCTCACCTGGGCTTTTTGAATTAAGGAAAATGGCTAAGGAAGACCATTATTGCTAAGTAACCTTGATTCCTTTAACTTATGGGACCTTAGATAGTTGTATGCCTTCAAGTGGTTTCTTGCTAATGACGACCCTAAAGTGGAACCTGTCATGGGATTTTCTTGGCAAATTTCTTCAAAGAGGGTTTCTGAGGCTGAGAGAGTGTGACTTGCCCAAGTTCACCAGTGCATTTACATGGCTGCTCTAGGATTCATACCCTGTTCTCCAGGGCCATAGTCCAATGTTCAGACCACTACACAACACTGTCTACATCTTAGACAGATGTCTTTGCAGTTATGAAGCCTTTACTGGATTTGTTATTAATTTCACTGCCAAGGCCAACATGGGAGAGAGGGACAGCAAAAAAGCAATAACAGTGGGCTCTTGTTATCTGCTGGGGTTTGGTTCCAGGACACCCCTTGGATAACAAAATCCGTGGATGCTCAAGTCCCATTAAATACAATGGCATAGTAAAATGGTGTCCCATACATTAAATTGAAAAATAATGTTTTGCTATTTGGAATTTATATTTTTTGGAATATTTTCAAGCCGTAGATGCTTGAATCCTTGGATAAAAATCCATGGATAAGGAGGGCTGATTGTAATTATATTGTCTGCATTAAAAACACCTGGGAGTCTAAGGACAGGTGCTGTCAGCTTCAGTCTACTGCAAAATGAAGTAAGCATTTCACTTTGAACTGCTACTTAAGTGGTTTCCTATCTTACTTTGTGCATGCTTTTTGTAGCAGAGGAAAGTGTTGATTTCTTATGGTATCCACAAAGTATGTCTGATGGGAACACAGCACATTCTTGGTAGCTGCTCCCATTGTCTACAACACTTTTCTTAGCAAGACTAGAACATTGTCAGGCAAATACTTTTTTAAACTGTTTATAAGGAAAGGACTTTAAATAGTGCGCTATACTTTTGTCTTTTAATGGGTTTTATTTTTACAAAAATTCTATAGATTGTTTAATTAAATTTTAGCAGCAATTTTGTTTGTTTTTACTTGTGTGTGGTTTTCCTTGTATCCATTGTAATTTCTGTAAGCTTCAGTTCTGAGGAAAGGGCAGGATAGTAACAGTAAAAAAACAATAACAACACTGTGCAACTATCTCATCTCTAGACATGATAGATAACCACATCTAAGTGTGGAAGACCTGAATTATTGTATGCAATAAGGACAAGCTAATCTACATTGCAGACATGATCTGAGAGTCATTGTTTTCCACAAAACAAAATGGATAGACTATACTGAAGTTATTTCCTGACTTCAATAGTTTGTTCAGATTAACAAATCCCTTGTTGAACATGGAGTTGCTCTAGGGCAGCTGTCACAGTGACATACCAAATACATTTCTTAAGCATAAAGCAGCTACTTAATTAGCCCTGGGCAGTAGGCACTTCGTTCTTTGGTATGACAAATGAGGACCAAATTAATTTATCCAAAATCAAGTGCTTTCTGGCAGCTGTAAATAGACACAAAGATCCAATACAGCAACATTTGGAGATCTTTAGAACAAAGAAAGCAGGAGGCCAGTGCAAAGCTATGTTAATTAGGTGGCAAACAGGCCCGACTCAGAAGTCTTGGGACACAAAGGCCTTTCAGAGACAAAATGATGAATGTAATGTACATAGCAAGTAGCAATAAAGCTAAAGTTATTTTTCCAACTCTAAGTTTCTTTGGGATCAATTATTCTTACGTTATAACCCTAGGAAGGGATATTTTCAACAACAAATTCTTACTATCAAAACTCTTCCTTTACAAATTAAAAGCTAATCTGATGAGAAGCAGCAATTGCTACAGAAATGCTTACATTCCCCTTCTATTCTGGGGCAGAATCAGGAGAAAATCTCATTCACAAGATGCCCAATACCATAACGGCTTCCTTGCTGGTAGGTTTTCCCATGCTTGTCTCTGTGCTCCATCCAACAATCAGAGGATTCTAACCTCAGGGAAATCCATTATTTGGGCAAGCCTTCAACGCTCTTTCATTTTAAAAAAAAAAAACTTCCAAAAACACAGATTAGGTGGCTCAAATCTTGGTCAAGGGGCATGTTTCATAACACAAAAGAAGCTTAATTGCCCTATTAAATCCAGAGCAGGGTTTGTAGTAACACTGGATATTGTTGCAAGGAAAGAAACAAACAAAATGCATAATCTTCCATGTTATGATAATTATTTATTTGTCATAATAAATAATTATTTATTTGTCATTATTTGTCAAATATCAGTCAGTAGTTTTTGATATTTTGTTTCATGAATCATGAAATCCATACACAAGTACCACACTGTATTCCTTCCGCCCTATTGCAACCTCCCTTTCCAAACTGATATGCTAATCCAAGATGTCTGCCAAACTGCTAAATTATAATAGACTAGTAGATTGATGGGACAGTGGCAACATTTTCAAGTGTCAGCAACCTAGCTGGGGAATTCACCGACCCTAGAAAGCTTGCCAGGCACCCACCATTTTGGTACCAGCAAAGCCTTTCCTGTTTTTCTGGGCCTCTTAGTTTAGAAACTATATAAAACTTTTAAACATGAACAATAAATAAATGTACTGATGGTGCAGAACTTTTCTTGAAGGTGCATCAAGGTAAGGCTTTAGGATTTGGGAGTTCTCTCTAGATGTTAATGCTATCTATCTACAGAAGTGTCAACATCCAGACTTTGTTCACTTCTTACAAAAATCAAAGCATTAGGAACTTTCCATTTCTGGGTTGCAAAACTAGTGTACTGCATCATGGTTAACTTGAACAGCCAACTTCGGCACACAGAGATACCATTCATGATCTAGGTAGTGAACAGAAGCACCCCTGTTAAACTGGGACCTTCCTTCCCTCCCTAGGGCAACCATCAATAAGCTCTTCTTGCCCAGAGTATGGGAAAGTTGTTTTTGGTTTTTTAGGATTACAACTGCCAGAATCTGCCAACCAACGTGGTTACTTGTGAGTCTTGTCACTTCTATCTCCCACACCAGTGACATCAAGGAGAACTTTGAGACAAAATTCAAAGGCTCCTCTCTGCAGAATAAGCCAAAGAGTCCTCAAATACAGCAGGCCTGGCGTACCACCCACTGAATAACGCACACTATATTTTAAAGGAGCCGAACCCAAAAAACCTATTAAAGTCCAGCCTCTATAATACGACTGCAAATCCTACAAAGAAAGTACAAGTTTGTATTCTCTGAGGAACAAATCCTGCTATCAAAAATACAAACTGCTACATCTAAAATCTAGTAGTTATATGACCAACCAAACTTCTGTAGATAAAATATAATCTTCTCAAGGCCCTGGAAGAGCAAAAAAGAAAGATACCACTAAGTAAGGAAGTACAGTATGCAAATATTCCAGACGAACAAGGCTGTGTGCCTCTGAGTTCTACTAAGATGCTTCCCAGCACTGAGGGTAACAACAGGTAGAAAAGCTAAGAAACACAAATTTTTTGATATCCAGATATCTAGTAACTAAAAACCAGGACTACAAATGGAACACAGGGAGAAGATCACACAAAGTTCAAGGTCTGTGGCTTTCTGGACCTTGAGCAAGACAAGACTTAGAAAACAAAAACATTTTTAAGTCTAAAAGAAATGTAGATATTCTACTGCAGCAAGGCAGGGACCAATGCAAACTGTCCTAGAAATGAAGGGAAGCAGAAAAGAAATACAGCCTAAACAACACAGTCCCAAAACACAGTGAGCAATACCCACACCCAAATATTTTGCTATCTTCCACAGAGATTTGATTAGCTGCATACTTTAATTTCAACATGTTCTTTGCAACATTTTGGTTTTCCACAGACTCTAGAACACATTATCAAGGGCTGAGTGAACAAAAGCAGATATGACTAGAGGTTACACAGACAGAAGTAAGCAGTGATGACAAAACAACAGAAGCATATGGATAATATAGTCTACATTACAGTGTTTTGCATTGTCAAGAGAAGCTAATGTATTTGTAAGCACATTTTAGGCTAAACAATAAGGAAGTCAACTAAAGTCACCAGATGTTGAAAAGTCAAAAAGAAGTCAACCATAAACACAAAGCAGAATTAATGCAAGCTTATTACAGAAGACCTTTTCAACTGCAGTATTACACTGAATGATTGACTTATACTATGAGTCTGTGGTTATGTTAAATTCAGTATGGTATTATGTACCAATTACTGTAAAGGTAAAGGTAGTCCCTTGACATGAATGTCTAATCGTAACTGTAGGGGGCAGTGCTCATCTCCGTTACTAAGCCGAAGAGCCACCGTTGTCCAAGCACTACTCTGGCGGCCAGCATGACTGCACCAAATGCTGTTACTATTACTATAGTCAGTTAAAAAAATAACAATTCAGCAAACCATATTTCCTTTATGATGTGACTATCCATCAACCCTACTGAACAATGGTCTTTTAGCTGGAAATGCCTCAGATATAAAGTCTATGTCCTACATTCACACAATGTAACATTTTCATTCACGCTCTTTGTAACTAAAGAATATTGGAACATGGTCTGTTATGTCTTTTTAACAGTGCTTAAATTGTGTCCACATAACTGGCAGAAGTACATCATGAGTGTTTTCACTGAATCTTCATTCAGGTTCTCATCAAATAAGGATGGATATAGCTGTTAATGAACACTGTATTATTATTTTTTTAAAGCAACATTATTTCTTATTTAATCTCTGTTCCATACACTGTTTTCAAATAAACTTTACATAAGGTGTTTATTGCCTCTAATCACATGCTCCCAAATAATCTGTAAAGTGTCATTTTGATTGACTTGTATAAATTCATCCTAAATCCCAAAATAGATGAACCATCTTAAAAATTTTTGTCATGTTTTGCCCAATTCAAGCTTGCAAAAGGGAAAAAAGTTGGTATTCTTTTGCCATATGATCATGGGAGGAAACTACTTAGGCTTGAATAAAACATGGGGAAAAGTTTTTTGTGTTACAGAGCAAACATGAAGCGCCCCCCCCCCCCAACAATAATGAATTATTGGGTTAGGCCAAAGGCAGGAACAATGTGGTCCCAGCAATCAACACTTTATATAAGATATATCCCCAACCTTTAATAAACATGTCATTTCAAACTGACAACTAAAATCCTCAGTTTTTGTTTAAACTTGCTGGGTAACTAGAAAACAATGCTGCCTATGTGTTCATTGCAACTCCTGGGAAAAATCCATCCACCCACTACAGAATCAACTGTATGTGAATTGCCATTTCTACAGACTAGAGATGCAGAACTTCTAAAAACAAACAACAAGGTATTTAAATATATGAGGTAGATGTTTGCCGTTCCTTGTGTTGAGTGTATGAGGGATATACTGAGGAGACTTTCAGACAATGTATTTTAAATTTCTGGGTGATTAGTACACTACTTTAGAGTATCCAAAACCTGCAAACCTTATAATGTGGTGTAATCTCTAGATCTAGCAGGATATGCAGAGGCTACAAGAGAAATGGAGACTATGAGGCCCTCCAGATAATGTTGTATTACAAATGTTAGAATTCCTCACTATTGGGTATACTGGCTAAAGGTGCAGTCTAGAAGGCAAACATGCACCTCACCCAGGTTAGAACAACAATTTATGTGCTTGCTGGTACTCCTCCCTCAATCTGCCTTCCTTTCCCAGCCTTCCAGTTCAGCATTACAACAGCAGATAGTGGAAACAGGAACAGCCCCACCTCCCCAGCATTACCAGAAAACTTCAAAATGTTAAAAACCAGTTTATGCTGTATTAACCTACAGGATATATTGCAAATTAATCTGTCAGAGAAGTGACATACTGTGACGGATGAATGAGATTAATGGATATTGTAAGAGAAGCAGTCCAGTTATGCAGGAGTAGCCAAAATGTGGCTCTATAGATGTCTCTGAACTGCATTCCTCAGCATTGGTTATACTGGACAGGGAGATGGGAATTGCAGTCCAACAAAAGAGGGCCACTCTTTGCTCACACCTACCATAACTAATATTTAAAGGATGTGGCAAAGAGGAAGAGTGATTTTGGTTTTCCAAAAAAGAAAACTGATAGGATCTCAGAATAAGCAGCTGTCTGAGATGCAGCTTCTGAAAAAAAAACCAATTTTTGAGTAGTTATTGCCATGCTGGAATCCAAAGAACAAGTGACTGAGAAGATGTTCAGGAATTATTGTTTACATCTGTGTTGGGTAATCTTTTACAGTTCAAAGTCTGAATGCTAATTTGGAAAGCACCTTGGAGCTATTTTCCAACTACATCTGGGGCTAAAGAACATGGGAGGGTTGGGATTCTTACCACTTTGGGCATTTTTCCCACCAATCATACAAAGCTCAGTTTAATTCTATGAATGTCTGCTCATAATCCTAAGAGTAGCAGTTTCCTGGCATTCAAACAGGAGTTCAATTTTATACATGTCTACTCAGGAGTAAACTTCACAGCAACAGCTTCCCAGGCTGCAAATCAGAGCTCAGTCCAATGTTAACTGGACTAGCCTCTGAGCCTGAGGGAAATAAGATGTTTGTAACAGCTGCACAGAGAAAGCTAGTTTAATTTCTTTTCTTTTTTAAAAAAATATATAACTATTTTTATGTAACCATCCCAATGGCAACATTCAATTAATATGGCTTGTAAACTCTAGCCTTGCACCCAAATTACATACTTCCTTCTGAAACTGGCAATGCACACCACTGTTCTTATGCAGAGCAAAGTATCTGCAGCCAAGTATGAGACTTACAGGCAGATTTATCATTTGGGCAGATACACTGTCAGATAACACTTTCTGCTTTTAAATATAATTACAATGATACAGATGAGAATCTGATGAGCAACACCTACAGCTGTACTTCCAATTCAAGCTTTTCATGAGACAACAACGCCACAACACAACAACACTCTCAAGACTAATAAATTCATCATAGATAAAAGCCAGCTTCAGATGCGGTTTCCATGAGGGAGTAACTGTTCTGCTTCGGACTGGATGTACCCAAGAGGTCGGTAGCTGCCTGCATACAGTTAAGACTCGAAGACAAATATAGCAAATCACAGCTGGGAGTTAAGAGAGGACACTGGATAGGTACTGGAGGTCACTCAAGCAGAAAATTTGAACAAAGCGCTAGTGCACTTCAATGAATACCATGTTCAGATCTCGGTACAGATATTGTATGAATTTATGATTTAGCCGATGGCAAGCCACTATTTCCAGTCTCTGCTGAAAACCCACTGAAAAGCATGCAACCCATTGAACTGAACTTGTTCCCATTAGTCACAGTTTACTCATTGATAAATGAAAAATATTTTTGGTTTACCCAGCTAGCTAGATAAAAGTGAAAAGAACAAATTGTCTACGAAATGCTAGAGAACTGCCACTTAGTAACAAGACTGGTATTACATACAGAGCTTGGTACTGTTGTTTTTTAGAGGACAAGTTCCAATATTGCTGGGGAATTCTGGAAGCTGCAGACCAAATAGCAACTTCTTCAAGTTCTGATTATATGTAAGGGGGGAAATGTCACACAAAGCCAAGGATATGATCAGGCAATGGACTAAAGTCAGAAAACAAATGCCTAAAACTTCCACATACCACATTAAGATGTTGGTTCATTAAATTCAGAGTTGTCAGTATTGGCCGACAGCTCTTCAGGGTTTCAGGAAAAGAACACTCCTAATCTTGCCTGAAAAAAATCCAGGAATGGAATATGGGACCTTCTTCAAAGCATCTCCTATCACCAAATAGAGCTTAACAGCAATGAACCTTCTACATCTATTTGTCAGTTATCTGAGAAAATAATTCCTTTATTTATATACAATCTTATTTCTGGCTTTCTCTTGCAAACAGCAACAGGCTTACACTGTAGTTTTGCATCTGTAATCAAGTGCATGCAACAATTTATTCTTGGGAGGGCAAACAGTTGATGCCCACATTGGATCTCAGAGCCTGGCATCTGACTATTCCTTGGAGAGTGTCACAGCTGGTAGGAATTGGTCCAGTGAGGCCAGTGGGTTTTAACAATAATTAATCTCTGTATAATCATCCAATCCAGCAGCTGATAAATAAGAGTGCACAGCTCTGAAACAGAACACTCTGGAAAATATCTCCCCGCACTTCAATCACCAGAATTACAGACAAAGAGAGAGAATTATTAGAGATCTAGCTTGCCCTATGAGTGGAGAGAGGAAAGAAATATTTTTTCCAGGAACTGAACAGAAGCATTCAGAATGTGGTCCTGGAGGGCATTTTCAATCAACAATCCAGTGAGGAAGGAAATGTTCAAGAATCAACAATGATTGTATTGAATGAGAAGAATAAACGTACTTTGAATCCTGGGGCTCAAAATCTATTCTGTACAAGATTTGTTACAGTAGGGCATGTTTGTTGTCATAACCTCCTGTGAAAATGTTACAGGAGAAAAGCAAGGGGGGAAAACTTGCAAATATGTTACTGAGTTGGGCTTGGATGAATAGGAGTGAAGCAATGCATGGGAATAAAAGAAGGTAGCCAATCCCAGAATAGTGAATTCTATGATGGGAGAGACAATTGGGAGGAGGGTTTCTGTTCATAGTTGAGTTGGTGGCAGCTGAGAGAGGCCATTAGGACAGAATGGGGATGGATGTGTCTGGATGATGATGAGGGACTGAAAGAAGGGAGCTATGATAATACCTAGCCTGCATTCTGTTATCTATTTGAAACTAAAAGCACTGGAAACAAGTCATGAGCCAGAATACTCCGGGAGCAGCCCAGAATATTTTGGCCCCAGAGGTGCCCTAATATCACTCCCCCTTACTTAGCACTCCCATGCTCAGCATCAAACACATGGCTGGGTACCTAGTTCTGCCTACAGAGTGTAAAAAGCCACCTGCTGTCACGATGAAGGGCTCCAGATATTCTAGGAAGATCCAGAGAAAAAGATGAATTATTTTAATTTGGGTTTTTTTTTGGGGGGGGGGGTAATCAGGGACCCCTCCATGGGCGGGGTCCTTGGGGTCCGGACCCCCCCTTCCACTAGAAAAATGAATGGTGTGTGCTGCTGCGCCGCCGCACCCAAGCCCCATTATAATGGTGGCACTTAGTCTGGACCGCCCCCCTTCCTAAAATCCTAGCTACGTCCCTGGGGGTATACCTTGGATTTAGTGCTAAATTGGCCATACATCATCCAGCCTGTGGACTGGGATTTGGGCTGAGCAACTGTCTGGGCTCCCCACCTAGAGGACAGGGGGAGGACGTGTTATTTGGCCTGCGCAGACAGGGCCTGACTAAAGCATCAAATAGTCTGTTATCATATACTAAACAAGTGGAACTGCTTGTTAATCTGGCTTCCTTCACCCTGAATTAATGTGATCACACATATCATTTAAAGAAACTACTTTTAAATAAATCTGTCCATGCTAAGGTCACCTGGAATCCCAGAACCCAAATCCAAAAAGGGATTTTAAAGGGGAGCAAAGGGCAAGATGAGAGTGGCAGCCTAAAGAGGCTAGGAACTGCGAGGCTAGCCTTGGATAGGCCGTCCCCCCCACACACACACACTCAAAATACTATATAAAATATAGTGCGTTCTGCCACTCAGACCCCAGTTCATAGTACTGTATAATCCCACATGATTCTTCATGATTGATAATATATTCATTTATTCTGCCAAGTCTGATTGAGTTACATCACTCCAGTGGCAGCATCACCATCAAGCATTGCATTTGGGAAATGTAGTTGGCAGCTACTGCTATTGCCAGGGGGGATAAGCACAACCAAAGATGGGCAAGGGCTCAATTAAAGGGAGGATTCAACCTAAGTGTGTCATACTAAGACACACAGGTCCTGACATTTACTCTAGCATGCCAGGTGCTGACACTTGGTCTACATTTCATCATTCACAGGATAGCAATGGGCACACAGCTTCTTAATCTCTGCTCCAATCACCTTTTAAAAGCAATGGTCATTAATGATGTGAAAATTATGATTTCTTTTCTGCTGTGTACCAGTCTTCTAAGAAATCACTTCTAAAAAATCACCTCACCCTAGGCAGTTTTTGTATTTTCAATACTACAAGGCAGAGGCTTGCAGACTATGTTTACCAAAGCACATTAAACTTCTCATTGACTAAAAACAGATGTTAGTGCCAAAGGACAAATACATCCATTTAATATAAATCTAGTCCATGAACAATTAGGATATCAGCTCAAACATACCAATTTGCAACGTTTAAGCAAATAGCAATACAACCCTTCAGCCCAGAAATTGAGTTAAATATGTTCTCTAGCATCATCTTCACTTTAATTACTCCATAAGCCTTTCTGTTAATACTTTTTTTTGTCTTATTACATTGTAAGAAAGTTAAGGACTGCTTATTAAAAACTTCAGATTGCCACTTTCCCCTGCATACAATTGAACATCCCCAAGGTCAATCCACAACATCACTCTGCAGTATAGTTGTAGCCCCATTTTCGAAGTATGCTGAGCAGTGTGTGTGATGCTACAGCTTTCCTTTTTAAAAAGTGTAAATAGAAAGCAGGGGGGAATACTTCTCTGACCACCCTGTAGTAAGTGTGTATCAACCCTCTCCTGTCCCTGTCCTAAAATTTTAGAACTGATTACCCTCTCTGGCTTAATGCTTTAAAACCAACTCAAGCCTCTGGGGCTGCAGCCAGGAGATAGAGGTGGGATTATTGCATGCTATCAGGCCGGGTCCCAGCCACGCTCTGCCAGCACTTTTTAGAAGCCGGAAAGCTTCTGACTTCTAAAAGGAGCACGGTTGGGACCCGGCTTGGACCTGGGCTGACGGCAGGCGGCAATTAGGCAGTGATCTGGTATGCGATAATCCCCAGTTTTAAAGTTCATGTGATATGCCCTTTAGCTATTCTGTTTTAAACTTACATTGCATCCGCAGCGTTTGTTCTCCTGCTTCAATACACTACTAAAACATTCCTCTCCCCCTGTCTTCTCATCATTTTCCCCCACTGACTTTGCCAACTACTTCATCACTAAAGTCACTACTATTCGATCTGAAATAGTTCCTCCCGACTTGCCCCTTACCACTAACCTCCTGGTACCTTCTACTAATAAACTCTCTGGGTTTCCCCCTGTTTCTCTGGATGAACTCTCTACGCTGCTAAATTCTTCCAAACCTACTACCTGTTCTCTTGATCCTATTCCCTCTCATCTCCTAATCTCTATAGCCCCTTCTCTTCTGCACTCGCTCCTCTATATCTTTAATCTCTCTCTCTCTATGGGTTCCTTCCCTTCTGACTTCAAACATGCTCTCGTTTCCCCAATTCTGAAGAAACCCTCTCTCGACCCCTCTTCTTTGTCTAGCTATCGTCCAATTTCTCTTCTTCCTTTTCTTTCTAAGGTCCTAGAACAAGTCGTTTATTCTCGCTGTATTAAATTTCTTGAAGCCAACTCCATCCTGGACCCTTTCCAGTCTGGCTTCCACCCACGGCACTCTACGGAGACAGCCCTCACCAAGATCTCAAACGATCTCTTGCGGGCCAAGGCAAACGGCCTCTACTCTGTTCTCATTCTTCTTGATTTGTCTGCAGCCTTTGACACTGTTGATCACTCTCTCCTGGTTGATTTACTTTCTGACCTTGGGTTCTCCAGCTCTGCTCTTGACTGGTTTAAATCTTACTTGTCAGACAGATCTTTTGCAGTGGTCACGGGTGGTCAGACTTCGTCCTCTGTTCCCCTATCTGTTGGAGTTCCCCAGGGCTCTGTCTTGGGTCCCCTTCTGTTCTCTCTATACACACTGTCCTTAGGTAAACTCATCAGTTCTTTTGGTTTCTCCTATCATCTGTACGCCGATGACACTCAGCTGTATCTCTCCACCCCTGACCTTTCTCCAAGGCTTGAAGAGCAAGTTTCTTCTTGTCTGACTGCCATCTCTCAGTGGATGTGGCTTCGGCGCTTGAAGCTCAACATGTCTAAGACTGAGCTTCTTGTCTTTCCACCTAAACCCACCCTTCACTATTCCTTTTCTGTTTCTGTTGACGACACTTCTATTCAACCGGTTCATCAAGCCCGCAGTCTTGGCTTCATTTTTTACTCTTCTCTGTCATTTATTCCCCAGATCCAGGCCACCGCCAAGGCCTGTAGATTCTTTCTCTACAACATTGCCAAGATCCACCCATTCCTCTCAGCCTCTACTGCCAAGACTCTAGTCCATGCCCTAGTGGTTTCGCGACTAGATTATTGTAACCTCCTTCTGACAGGGCTTCCTCTTTCACACCTCCATCCTTTAATCTCTGTCCAGTATTCAGCTGCCCGTATTGTCACATCCGCTCGCCACTTTGACCATGTTTCACCTCTTTTATCCTCCCTTCATTGGCTCCCCTTCCCCTTCCGCATCCGGTACAAGCTTTTATTATTGACTTTCAAAGCCCTCCATGGATTGGCCCCTCCTTACTTATCTGACCTTCTTTCTCCTTACATTCCTACTCGCACCCTCCGCTCTTGTAGTCAAGGTCTCCTGTCACAGTGTAGGACTACCACTGCCCCCTCCCAAATTCGTCCCTTCTCGCTTGCTGCCCCTTACTCCTGGAACCTTCTTCCCCCCACATGCACACCTCATCACTTCTCTACCCAGTTTCAAAACTGAGTTAAAGACTATATTGTTTAGAGAAGCATTCCCAGAGGCGAGCCCCTCTCTGACCCAGGAAGCCTCCTTTTAACCATCCATTAAGAAGCCAAGCCCTTCCTCCAGTCGATCTGCCTTGGTCCAGTCCTCGGAGGTGGAGAAGAACTGCTGGACCTGATCCCATTCCCCACCACCACTCCCTTCTCCTTTTGTGTCGTGCTTCTTAGATTGTAAGCCTGAGGGCAGGGAACCATCTAACTAAAAGATTGTATGTACAGCGCTGTGTAAATTTACAGCGCTTTATAAATAAAAGTTAATAATAATAATAACAATAATTGTAAACCATTTTGAGTCCCATTTGGGAGGAAAATGGGAGAAAAATCAAATAAATAAAATGATCACCTTCAAATGTGGAAAATTCAGGTGATGGTTGGATTAGTTCCAAATGAAAACTCCAAAAAAAGTATTAAGGGTGTCACTTAGCCTAAAAATCAGGCTTAATCAATGAGATCACGCTCGTGTTTGAAAACATTTAATAAGGAAGGTTGTGTCAGGGTTCACATATGCTGATGAGCAAAAGGATTCCCACAAACCTCATGACAAAGCAAACCAATACTGACAGTCATAAGATAAGGAAAGGCAGCTCCAGTGTCATTAGGGTTGCACAATCCACACGGAGAGCTGTTGCATTAACTGAAATCAATAGCCAGTAACTTCCATACTTCCAGTTTAGTGTGGTACGACTTCAGGTTCTATTTTACCCAGTAATTACAACACTCTATAGCACCCAAGAAAATCCTAGCTGAACAACATACTCACTAGCTCGCTTCTGGCTTTTTCAGTTTGTAGTACTCATTAGCAAAATATGAACAAACTACCTCAACAATCTATAGCAAAGACAATTGGAAACCTTCTAAATTCTAAATCTTGCCCAGCAGAAAAAGATGGTTTAAATGTTATAGTGTATAAACAGAGTAAGAGCCAATGTGATATTTAAGATGTTGGAAAGCATGTCAAAATGGACCTTTCCAGATAGGAAACAGCTTTTTTCAGCTTTCTGCACATTGTTCTAGTAAGCAAAATTCATCTCCAGTTTCTATAGGGGTGTCAGAAGAAGGAAACACCAGGCAGTGTGATCCCATTTGGACCTACTGCTGCAGCTTCCACGTGTTTTTCTCCTTGTCCCTGCAACCATGAGGAGCCGACGTACGTTTTTGATGGTTGTATACTTTTAGCTTAGCAAGTTTTATACTTTTAGGTCAGCATCTTACTAACATTATCACAAAGAATTCTCCCTTATTTTCCTGTCTCTCTGTAATCTCAGAAATTTTAGCAGCAGGGCCTCAACCATCTTCTGTTTAGCTGCTTAGCTCAGAAATTTTGGCACCAGTCCTTAAGACAGACCTCTCCTGTTTTTCAGTTCTTAAAAATCCTTTAGTTATAGAAGCTCCCAAATTTTTCTTTCTTGCTTGCTTCTAGGAAGTGCCTTTTTAAAATTTCAGCTTTACATTTGACAATGCAACTTGGACAACAGCCAAAAGTACCCAGATTTCGAAGTATCTATCACAAATCCTTGACAAGTTAGGGCAGGTTAATGTCTTTGTTTCTGGGAAGCCATCATTTGGATATTTGACTCTTTGACTTGAAAGTTACAGTTTTGTTGTTGTTGTGTGCCTCAAGTCATTCCCAATTTATGGCAACCCTAAGGCAAGCCTATCATGGGGTTTTCTCAGCAAGAGTTATTCAGGGAAGGAGTTGCATTTCCTTCCTCTGAGGCTGTGACTTGCCCAGGGTCACCCAGTGGGTTTATGTGGCCAAGCCGGGATTCAAACCCTGGTCTCCAGAGTCACAGTCCTATGCTCAAACCACTACGCTAATCTGGCCAAATTTCAAGGTATCCAGTATGATGTCTGCATGAGTGATGCCTGTCAGAGATACACAGAAAGTATCTTTTGTTATTTTAAGTGTACAATGAATCAGTCTTGCATCCAGTTATAGCCCAGGTCTATGACTAAAGACCCAGAGGTAAACCAATCATGTTTAGCACATAAGTCCTACCAAGCCAATAGATAAAGAGTCAGGCTAGCATGCTGGAGAGCTCACAACTAGCCGCCTATAAGATATGAAGCTCTACCTATGAACTATGAGGGAGGTTAATACAGAAGGGTAAGTAGGGTATCAGAAAGTGGATATACTGAAGTTTATGTACAGTGTCAGGAAGGATTTCTAGACTGGTGGGGTACTTAGAATTCTCTGCTGTTTGTTCCCTTTAACTACAGCTCCCCATTGTACGCTGAGACATGAGACTAAGGATTTAATGTGCACAATGGAACACTAAGCCATGCACCTGAATCAAACCTGTCACTACAATAAAGGACAGCAGGGAAAAGATTTATGTATCCATAAATTTCTTCCTTCTATTTTAAAGCACTGCACTTGAAATATTAGTTTGAGTTTCACAGTTCTTGCTGCTGGTCTTTCAGCTTTGACTAGTGTGAGTGTGTGCAGAACTGTTAACTTATGGTGACCCCATGAATTTGGTTTTTTCTTAAGCAAAGAATATTCAGAGATGGTTTTGCAAATTCCTTCTTCTGAAATATAACCTACAATAGATGCTATTCATTGGTGATCTCCTATCCAAGTACTAACCAGGGCTGATCCTGCTTTGCTTCCATGATCAGATAAGACTTGATGCTTTGGGGAAGGGTGAGGAAAGAATATTTATTTGCAGGTTTAAAGGCATTATCTGAAAACATAGTAGCAGTAACAGTGCCAAGTATTCTCTTTTGATAGAAAGAGTAATACACTTGACAGAAATGTAATACAGAGGTTCTTTATTTATAAATTAGTATAAAATATACCCATTTTCATTGTTTGTGTTTTATCTGCAACAACAAAAGCTAAAAACTTTATTTCTAAATGAAACCAGAAAATCCTTAAAAGCTAGATGGACCTAATTCCCTTCTGAGTCTACACTTGTTCCTTATGAATGATCCTCCCTTATACCACATTTCCCATTTGGAAAAAAAATTGAGATAAGAACAAGTGTTATTAACCATCCACATGAACAGCAGTGAAATTCACAATGCAATTATATTTTTGAAGCCAGGAAATAATGATTGTTTCAATTACTAGCCAGGAGACTAATAAAAATAAATGAATGTGAGTGTGGAGAAATACTCAGTTCAACTCTGTTGATAATGCATACTTCTGCCTCCCCAACAGAAACCTCTAGACTCCTTCAAGTTACAAAGGTGGCCCCAGAGACTCATGCCAACTGGCCTGTTGCACTCCTGCCAACATCCCTAATGAGGGAGGTGATCAAAAAAAGAGAGGCAAACCAAATGAAGCCAGCCTCCCTTTTCTCTTAAGACAAAAGAGATAAAGGAATCAATATTTGCCAGTTTCCAAAAGGAGTAGGAGGAATTCTATTCAGATTCAAAGGGCTGTAAAATTAAGTATTTATGAAAAGAGAGAGAAAGGAAAGAAGAGGCATGTCCTTTTAAGCCAAAATCACTTGGAATACAATTCATTATTTTTAGCACTTCCACAGAATTTATTCATGCCATCTCTTTTGATGTGCACATTCTAAAACCAAACCAGCTGCTTGATGGTTTAGTTCTAAATCATATCTGCAATTCATCCTGGTTCTTTGAAGGGCTCCTCCAACCCTTACTTTAAAAGTAAAATCAAAAGGTGTAATAAAACCATTAAGTAACATTGCCATGATCTGCAGAAGAATATACAAAAGCAACTAATTTTCTTTATTTTTTTATTTATTGATATGCTCTCAGTATAAATTGCTAAGTACACTTTATCAGTATCATCTTCCACAAAAATGAGCACAATATGATAGAGACAGAATATTTTGCAGCACTACACTAGCCTTGAATTTACCATCTCTGCAGAAGTGTGTAGTCCTCCAGATGCTATTGACTGGAACCTGCAGCACAACCAAAGGCAAAAAATTCTGGGATTGCATTTCAGCAACATCTTGAAGGTTGTATGATTCCTTCTCCTACTCTCCATCCAAAGAGTTGTTCCAGTTATGGCAAGTTAAACAATGCAAAACTGAAGATTTATTTATTTATATGATGTATACCCTTCTGTTCTCCCACAATGGGATTCACTGGCTCACAATAATATCCAGTCCCAATGTGTTTCAATCTACTGAGATCCCACCTCAGCAGCAATATGTGATATTCTCCTGAAGTAGTTGTAAATGTGTCTGTGAATCAATAAACTTCCCCTGCATTAATTTTTGTTGCCATTTTCTTCTTCTTTTTTACTTTATTATAACCAGTGTCCTAACACATTTACAGAAAACAATGTTGTAATCCAGGGCCAATACATGAAACATCTATGCTACCAGAATCAATATAAATTCTCTCTTATTTGTCATATGAAGGCTCAGAACATTTTATGCATCAGCAAGTAGTGTATATTTTATACATCCAGCAATAGTGGTAGCTGCTATGTTCATGAATTAGCATCATTGGGATATGATATCATAAGTAATTAGGACCTTTTTGTGGCAAATGCTTGCCAAAACAGTTATCTCTTGTCAGTTTTGGAATCAAAGCACACATAAGTATCAAAATGAACCAGAACCAGAACACTGACCCAGGCGAACTGCCATCAGTAAATACCAGATGCTGGAGTAAAGGTGGGGTGGCTGCTGTCTATGAGCTGCTTTCAAGCTTCCCAAAAGTGTCTCACTGATCACTCTGGGAAATAGAATTCTGGGAGTAGATGGAGTGTGATTAATCCAGTCTTCCTTGTGTTGGTTGGAGATAACAGGAGTCATATTCTGACTCATGCAGAAGCATCACTGTTGGAGAAACCTGAATCCAATCCAACATACCATATCTTGTGCTCTTTAAATTTGGGCAACTATCAGGTGAATAACCTAGTGCAGTCATTTGTTGCATGCTTTCGAGTAGTTTCTGACTTATGGCAAACCTATCATAGAGTTACTGGGGCTGAGAGAGTGTGACTTGTAAATTTCCATGGTCGAGTGGGAAATCAAACCCCGATCTCCAGAGTCTTGCTCCTATGCTCAAACATACACCATGCTGGCTCTCAGATGTAATCATACCATACCATAAACAAAAGATAAACATGTTGCTTAACAAGGGATAAGCTAGATGTCAGGTTAAATGCATCAAGATGTAAGCTAAAGTCTTTATTATTCACAAATAGTGGAAATATGATCCAGACTCAGTCCATCAAGTCGTAAGGATTAAACCTTCTGCTTTCCAAATAACAACATTTTCCATCTTTAGCCCATCTTCAAATTGTATCTACTTTTAAAAAAAACCTCAAAGGAAAAGGTTTGTTGTTGTTGTGAACCTTCAAATCATTTCTCACTCATGGCAACCCTCAAGCAAATTTAAGAGCCATTATTACAGGGTTTTCTGGGGATGAGAGTGTGAGACTCACCCAGTGGGTTTTATGGTCAAGTGGGCCATTGAACCCTGATTTCCAGAGTCATAATCCATGTTCAAACCACTATTCTTACCCACATAATATCAGCCAAATCCACATCACCCACACGCTTACTTATTAGTAAAAATAGAGAGATTTTTACAGCAGAAACCTACACATCTGCTTTAACCCTTCAGAGTGTCTAATGCTCAAAAATCACACCTGTTATAATAGTGAACAACTAAAAGGCCCATCACATGGAGACCAATACATGTAGTATGCTTATACAAAGCCCAATTCAACAGAACCAGAGAGAAGGCATCCAAGTACATGATGTGCTAATGAGGCTTTGCTCCAGATACCATCTGTTTGACAAGATAAGTCTGTTAACTGCAAAAGGTGCTTACAAAGCAGTAAAGCCAGACATTGAACAGCAGGCAAGGAGAGTCACACAATGCAAGTGTAAAATACACAACTGAACATCACAATTACTAGAAGCTAAAAGTTTGCTCCCTATATAGCCATTATCTTTTGTTAACTCAAACCAGGAGGCAAATCTATCCCTGCTCCAGAGAAATAAAAGTGGATGGAATTCCATCACCTCTTTTCTATTTGTGGCAGTCTCTTGGTTCTTTGTAAGAAACATGACAACAGCAAAAACTAAAACTAAACAATACCCCCCCCAAAAAAAAAATCCTAATGAAATGAGCCAGGATTAAGGAATAAGAATAGAATTCACGAAATAGCATCCAAAGATGTACACCTGACTTTCTCTTTGCTCCTATATGTTTCCAGAGGTTATTCTACACTTTGATACTTCTAATTCATATAAACCTTCACAGTCTTAGACAATAGCGTGCCCCAGACCTGAAAGTAGGTTTATAACATCTTTTTCACTGCTCCAGGTTGAGAAGAGAGGCCATTTACTGTCATATTTCACAGAAAACAGCCTATAACATAAATGTAAGAATATGTCTTCTGAAACAATGATACCTAGGCCACAATCCTATACACTTTTAGTGTAAACAAAAATCCAACAGTGATACCTTTATTGGCCAACCGAAATACAGTACACAATATACTTATTGTAAGCTTTTGAAATCCATGGGCTTCTTCATCAGGCAAGATGTTACAAACCAAATAGGAGGAAGAAAAAACAATTGGAGATGTTAGTCAGATACCTGCATGTTGTTTCAGTCCTTAGTAAAGATGGTATGCTGGGGAGGATAGCTTTTGCAGGCAAGCTCCTCCTCCTTCTAGTCGTGCGACAATAAAGAGATTTTCAATGTCCAGGAAATTTTGCAGGAGCCTGCCTGCAAAAGATATTCTCCCCAGCATACCATCTTTACTACGGACTGAAACAACATGCAGGCATCTGACTAACATCTCCTATTTTTCCCCCCCTTTGGTTTTTTTCTCCTGTTTGGTTTGTAACATCTTGCCTGATGAAGAAGCACATGGAGCTTCAAAAGCTTGCAACAAATAAATTGTGCATTTCGGTTGGCCAATAAAGGTGCCACTGATGGATTTTTGTTTGTATTCATTAAATGGCCAATACAGCTACCACTGCACTTTTAGTATAAATATATGGCAACATAGGCCCGTTGCAGATGGGCAAAAAGTACATACTAGGTACGTACTAGAGTTAGGACAGGGCTTCCTTTCCAGATGCCCTAAGCCTAGTACGTATGAAATGGCAGTGCCATTCTACATGGGCTCTGCCATTGGGACGTCACGGTTGCACCGCCTCCAAACAGAGTGGCACAGAAGTGATGTCCTGGAGCCGCGCGAGGGCGCCTGGGGCTCCTTTTTTGTGGCGCCAGAACAAGATCCAAAACAGAGCTCCTTCCAGGTTTGTGTTGCTGGCGCATCCTTTACGCGGCTGCACCAGTGACACAAATGAAAAGTGGCGGATCGGGGCCTCAGAGGCTGCCGCTGTAAACTGCCACAGTTACACTGGATCCCACAGCTGCACATCTACTGAACAGCATGCATCAAAGCTTTGAGCTCTCCCTTTGCATGATGGCCTAATTTCCACTTACCTCTTGATTCGCTTTCTGTACCGATTCCTGAAACCAGTTCAGCAAACAGCGTGGTTCCCACTATGTTTGCGTCCGTTTCAAGAATCGGTGCAGGAAGCAACAGCCGCAGTTTTCCTCTGTCCTCCTGGCCATACTGGGGGTGGAGGAGAGGCCAGGGCAGAAGGAGAGAGGCAGGCAGGAGGACTGTGGCACGCTGGGGCAGAAGGAGACAGGCAGGCCAGGAGGATGGAGGACTGAGGACTGAACAGGCATGGAGGCCGAGGAAGCTGCTGCCAGTGGGAACCAGTGCGGATCTGAATCCCATTCAAATCCACCTGGTTCCCAATTGGGCTGAATCGATTTATTTCCAAATAAACTGATTCAGCCCAAAAAACACCCCATTTTACCATGTCTTTCTGATGCAAGTTAAATGGATAAAACCTGGGTTAAATGGGTAGAAACCATGACCCCCCCCTTTCCAAATCACTTCAGTGATTCGAATCAAGTAGGAACCATGGTGGTTTAAACCAGATCATTTGAAATCATGATCTGGTTTAAACCACAGTGTGAACAAGACCGACAACTCAATATCTTTTCACTCATTATATTGAGAGAATGAATTAAAGACTGAAGCCAGGATGAGAAATTGCTTTGCTGACTATGGTTTAGAAGCCAATTCCAGTTATACTGGTTCAGAAGTAGCAATCAACCATGCTAATGTTAATCAGAAAAGCTAAACTGGGAAAAAGAGAAAAGGAAGTATATAAACCCATAGGATACTCCCAAGCTCCACGTCACAATATGGCAACTGTTCAGCAAAATATATGAATTGTTACAGTAGATAAGTGTGATGACAGCATGTCGGTTTTCTTCCTTCTCCACAATTATTAATCTAGCTCTGCCTTGAACTGAACTTTAGCAGTTTTAGCCAATGCAAACATAAGATAGTGGTTTGAATGTTGGACTACAACTCTGAAAACCAGGATGAAAATCCCAACTTGGCCAAAGAAACCCAATGGGTTATCTTAAGCAAGTTACATACTCTCAGCCACAGAGGCAAAAAATCCAGAACAAATCTTGCCAAGAAGGCAACAAAGCAATTTCTCATCCTGGCTTCAGTCTTTAATTCAGTCTCTCAATATGATGGATGAGAGGCTATTGAGTTGTCACGCAAAGAGAGGGCTCAAAGCTTTGGTTAATCACAGTAACACTGGAGGACATACAGATTACTAGAGAGTACACATAAATTCATGAATAGTCAAAGCCACAAATGTGGAGAGCCAACTGTACAGCAAGGGAACAAAATGTGCTAAGGAAAGCTGTCTTAAGGTTGGTTATTAAAAGGACTCCCTTAAATCTAACATCACTTTAACACAGAACAAACTTTGGAGCAGCCAAAAATCAGTGCAGAAACAGCAAGAGTCTGTTCAAAAACTGCTTAGAAAAGAAGAGAAGGCACCACCAGCTCTCCAACACATTTCCCCTCTCCCTAGAACAAGTATAGTTTCCCCATTATACCCTTTAAAATATAACATATTCTTTTTGAAATTGGGGAATATGCTGTTACGCCTACAAGGCCTAATTTATTTTATAAGCTGATTATTTTCATTCAGGCTGTCATTTCTGCAAATAAAGATAAGTGCAATATGTCAACATTTAACGTTTTCCCATAGCAGCTAACATTTTGGTGTTAATGCTCACTTGTGGCTTGCCCCTAAGCAGTGAGGTATAAATAATAGACTTTAAAGCTGTCTGGGGGTAAAAATTATCCTCTCCTAAGCAATTTAGTGTTTATTAGTGAGATACCAATTAACCTTTACCTCCTGCACTAAATCAAAAAACAGTAACACTAAATCTAGAAATTTTGCTCCAGTTTTGTTCCTCCTAGACCCAGAAAGCTAACTTCTCTACACATTTTCATATCCTGCCTCTATGGCTGATAGTTAGGTTCCAAACAACACAGGCCCCAAGCAACAAGTAACACAAATCAGGTGCTGCAGACAGACAAGAAGAAAATGCATTTAGGGAAAGCAAAGACATCATTTCAGAACAACAGAAGGTGAAAGAAGCAAAATTTCAAAGGATTGCTCTTACAGCAGATACTAAACTACAAAAGACAGACATATTTTTAAAGCATCTTGTTTTAAAATACTACCTACAGCTACGTAACTAGCAAGTAACCATACAGGCACCTCATTTTTTCTGAGGCCACGTGCCACCTTTCTTAGGCACACCTAGGACAGGTCCCAAAGCATTTTTAAAGAATGTATTTATTGAACACATGCTTGTCCACATCAGCTACAAAACAGGGGATTGCACAGTGGGAGCAGGATCAACTTTTTATGCTAATGGAAAACATCAGGAGAAGGCAAAATCTATTTCCCCTTTCACCAAATGCCACTATGCTCTGCTGTTTTCTGACTTTAACAGAATCTGACTCCAATAAGAGGGTTGAACTAGGCAGGAGAAAACTTGTGTAAAGGAGTGGATCACAATGAATATAAACTGGGAAGAGGGAAGCAGGTTTATTTATTTAGGTGTTTTTATGTCATCTTCCAGGGTAAACAAATTAAAATGCTAGTATAGATGAAGCAGATGAGCACTCTACAGAAAACACTGTTTAATAAAAGGTAAAAGAAGCAAGTGTTTAAAAATCCAGGCCAGCATCATCAATTAAAAACGAACGAGAAGAACTAGAAAAGAAAGAGGGGTCAGCGCTGAAAATGTATTGTCTCTTATACTGGAAAACCTCATTAGTCTTGATAGTGGGCTGTGAACAAGATCTCTATAGCCAATCACAGGCTCATGGAAGCAAATTTCACTCGCTTTTTCCTTGTACTCGATTAGCATAAAAATGAAATCTTACATCCCACTCTATTGTCAAATGGGGTCAAGCAAATATTTAACAAGCAAACACACACACATAATTTGGTGCTTTAACCCACAGAAAGGGGTCAACACCAGGCCAGCAACATTACTGATTTTTCACTGATATGGGATAGGCTAGAGCTATTCTGTATCACCATATCTTTTGAACCTGTGAATTTCAAAACAAGTCTATCTGGCAACACATCATGGCAGAAACCCTCAATAAACTTACTCCCATGATTCTCTGAATGCTAATATAAGCCCAATGAATAACCCTAAAAAAAAAACAACACAGTAAAGAATATTCATTCATTGTGCATGTAGAAACAGTGATTTACAGATGCAGTCACTTGTAGAGTATGACAGCATGGGATCTGAAACTTGAGGGCTGACAACCACCCCTGCCGTATAAAATTGAAGCTTCCGTGTTCAAGGAGCGCTATGCTTTGGTGTGCTGGACTAATAAATGAAGTGTCCACGGATGGTCATTATTCCTAGCTTCATTTTGCTGGAAAGAAACTTCATATGATCTATTGAAGTAGAACAACCACAATGTCCTATTTCAGTCTGTGCCATCCAATAGCTTAGATGATGGCAAGTGTTACACAACCAAGAACAAATAAGTGATACTAGAAAAAAAATCTCATATAGGAGACATGATGTGAACTCTTTTTATCCAAGAGAGAATAAATGCTGGACTAGATCCCCTTCCTCACCACCATTCCCTTCTCCTTTTGTGTCGTGTCTTCTTAGATTGTAAGTCTGAAGACAGGGAACCGTCTAATTAAAAATATTGTATGTTGTTGTTGTTGAGCTTTGTTTATATAGCACTGTAAATTTACACAACACTATATAAATAAAGCTTAATAATAAGGATAAATCAGGGAGTGGAGACAGATGAAAAGGGAGATTTTACATCTGGAAACTGATTTTGTTAAGTACAGTATAAATATAAGCTCTGCATGAACAGACTGAGGAGCAAAACAGACTGGCAAATAAAGTCGGCTTCCCAGCGGCATGGCGTTCAGACAGCCCCACGCTGCCAAGAAGCCACATGGCTGACCACATATGGCAGATTCATGGTGTTTCAGTGACACAGTGTTTACACACACTGCACCACAGAAATGCTGAAAAATCACCACCTCTGCGGCAAAGGCACCCTTTTTCTGGGGCAAAAAGGAGTGGCTTTCTGCCACTTCTTTTTGCACTGGGAAAATACTGGGTTGGTGGTGTGGTGTGCGATTGTCACAGCCTCAATCCAGTGCTCAAAGGGGTGCTGTGTGTTTTCGGCCTAAGTTGATGGTAATTTTTATATTCTTTAAATGTTTTGTATAGGTTGAGTCTCCTTATCCAGAGTTTAAATCTGGGTCCCATCTCCAAGAGATCTTATTATATGCGCAAATACAGCTATTCCACAATGCAAACAATCTGATATTCAAAGCACCTCTGGTCCCAAGCATTTTGGATAAGAGAGACTCAACCTGTATTCCATTTGCCAGATATTATTTGTTATTATGGGATTTATAGTCTAAGTCAGTGGGTCCCAAACTTTGGTCCTCCAGCTATTTTGGACCTCAACCCCCAGATGCTGCAGCCAACTTGCCCAAACTTCAAGAATTCTGGGAGTTGAAGTCCTGAAGGACTAAAGTTTAGGAGCCACTTGTCTAAGGCACAAAAAGAAAAAATGAAGATGCCTGCACTAGTGTAACTGAAGCACCATGTTTTTTAATAGAACTATCTGTCTAAACTTTTTTCCAAGTTATAAACACACATACACACACATGTACACACTTCTCTTCTGAGTACTGAAAAGCATTATCTCTGTACTGTGATATTCATCATTATGTGAGACCCACACAGCTTTAATTCCCACACATGAATTTGACATGGTAGAGTCCACACACAAGGACTATATCACATTAAAAGATATACATCCTTAGATCTTCAGCCATTCCCCCCTCCCCCCTCCACACAAATAGCAGTATCTGCCTCTTCTTGTATAATGAAATATTGCCTTGTTTTACACAGGAATCTGCTATGATAAGAAGGAAGGAAGTGCATTTTCAGCTTTCTCTGTAACATTTACCTGTTTATGTAAAAAGGATTCTGGTTATGGAAAACATTCAGTTGTAATCCACAACCTACATGGTACAATGTTGACACATGTTTACTACATCATCTTTTTTCCAGGGCCTAGGCTTCATACACAAATTTAATCTAGACAACAAGGAAATTAAAATAGTTAAAGAATTCCCATATCTAAGATCAATCATTGACTAGAATGGAGACTGCAGTCAAGAAATAATAACAAGACTAGGAATGGGAAGGGCAGCTATGAAAGAACTTAAAAAGATACTGAAGAACAAAGACATACAACTGAGCACTAAAGTCAGAATCGTTCAGGCCATTGTATTCCCAATCACCATGTATGGATGTGAGAGCTGCACAGTGAAGGAAGCAGACAGAACAAAAATCAACTAAACTGAAATATAGTACTGGAGAAGAGTACTTAAGATACCATGGACAGCCAAGAAAACAAACAAATGGGTTCTTGAACAGATTAGACCAGGGCTCTCCTTGGAAGCTAAGATGATCAAGTTGCCACTATTGTACTTTTGCCACTTAATGAAAAGGCAAAGATCACTAGAAAAAACAATAATGCAAGGAAAGGTAAGGGGTAGAAGAAAGAGAGGAGGACCACAAACCAGATGGATAGACTCAATCGGGGGGGTTGTGGGCAAGGGCTTGCAGGATCTAGGCAAGGTAGTGCAGGATAGGGATTCTTGGAGATGTCTCATCCACTGGGTTGCCATGAGTCAGAACCGACTGGAGGGCAGTTAACAACAACAAAAGGCCTCATGGGAACTAGGGTAAATGTCTATGGCAGGGGTAAGCAACCTGCGGCCCGCGGGGCGGATGCGGCCCGGCAAGGCCTTGGGACCGGCCCCCGCCCAGTCCTGCCACCGATTGCCGCCGGAGCCTTTGGCCTCTCGCGTGAGGGTGTGGGGCCTTTGGCCTATCAGGAGGAGGCAGGCAAGGGGGGCAATTGTCTATAGAAGCCACCAAAACATGCATTTATATTAACATTATTTTTAAAATCAGCAAATTTTTTAGCATGCCCTCCATTTTTTTAAAAAATGTCCTCCATTTGAATTTTTTGTCCTACATTTGTCCCGGTTCATTTATTTATTTTTTTAAAAAATCATTTAATTATTTATTTTTTGGCTTCGGCCCCCCAGTTGTCTGAGGGACAGCAACCCGGCCCCCGGCTCAAAAAGGTTGCCTACCCCTGGTCTATGGCAATGATCATCTACAGAAGAGAAACACAGCATAAGTAACACAAGAAAGGATTTTTTTCAATATCTAATGTCGTCCACTAGTTCCTCAGACTGAACCTTTGTGGTTTCCTGGAATAAACACTGAGGGCTTTGCAAATTACAACACAGCACTCACTGGCCTGTTACAGACTGCCAAAATAAAGCTGCTTCAGGTCTCTTTGGAGGTATGCTATTTAAATGATGCATGGGTCCTAAGAGTCCGGAGGTTGCGCCAAAGCCACACTCCACTCCTAAGCACTGGAGTGCAGCTTTGGTGCAGCTTCTGGATTCTTGGGATGCATGCATCATTTAAACAGCATACCTCCAAAGAGACCCGAAGCAGCTTTATTTTGGCAGTCTGTAACAGGCCTAAGATTTGCAAGATCTGGGTTCAGATCTCAAAGTAAACCGCAATGTTCACTCACAACCAACTCTAGGCATATTTAAGTAAAATTACAACCCAATCAACTCAAGAAGGCTTACAACCAAGTATATACTGTATAGCACAGGTGGGCAACTTGCCTGTTCCCATCATCTCTTACAATTGTCTATGCTATTTAGGGCCGCTGGGAACTGCAGTTCAATCCTATCCAGAGTGTCACACACTCTACACCTAAATGTGAAGGGTTGCAACTTGAATCAGCTTGGACTGGATGATAATATAAGGCTTAATTTACAAATTGTTACAAAGATAGAGTAGAGAGAGAAGAAAATTATTTATTAGCCAATGTGGTATAGTGGTTTGTGTGTTGGACTATGAATCTGGAGACCACAGCTTAAATAGGAACTCCACCACTGGGAAACCCACTGGATGAACTTGGGCAAATCACACTTTCACAGCCTCATTTTTCATGATATGAACAAGCACTATGGCTATAAAACAAGAAAGACAATACTTTGGTATTCTCAGCTACAAGTGTACAATTAATAATATACAGCTGAATTGGGAAAAATCTTTCTTGTATTACCTTCCTAGAGTTTTATCAGGATTCTCTGGATAGCTGCAACTGCAAGCACCTTATGACACATTTTAATATCTATTTTTCTTTACATACTAAACACAAAACTGTTTCAAAAATTCTTCAGCATTAAGGAAAAGTTTCTCTCAAATGAGAATACGCAAATACTAGAAATTCAAGTTGAACATGATCATGTTTACCCCCAAATTACAAGCAATGCTTATATAAAACATCAAAAAATCTGTCATCAGAAGATGGAGATAAGCACAAGAGAGGGTTGTGTAACTGTGGAAAGAACTAAAATTTTAAAAGGAAAAAGAACACTAATAGCATTCTCCCACACATGTCTACTAAGAAGTAAGCCCATGATTGAGTTCAGTGAGACTTATTTCCAAGATAGGTATGTGACTCTGGAGACCATGGTTTGATTCCCTGCTCAGCCAAGAAACTCACTGGGTGACCTTGAGTAAGTCACATCCTCTCATCCTCGAGGGAAGGCAAAGCAAACCTCCTCTGAACAAACCTTGCAAAAAAAGTGATAAATTTGCCTTAGAGTCACAATAAGTCAGAAACGACTTGAAGGCACACCAAGTATGTGCAGGACTGCAGCCTATGAGATCTGCTCCTTGCAAGAATTTACTGGGAAAGATGATCACCTGGGCTGACGTTTGTTGGTAAAGAGCTTATTCATTCCTGGCCCTAAAGGATTCATCATGACTATGCAATAGTAAACAGCTTTGGGTGAGTAAATTTAGACTGCCTGTGCAACACTTCCTTGTCCTCTCTGTCTAAGCCAAGGGCAGAAAAGCGCAGGCAGGCTCAAGGTGTGTCTAATACCCTTCTTCTCCCCCCTCCCACATCCTTTTTTTAAGGAAGCCGGAGCCATGTGACCTATCTGGTGTTACCCCTGCAGCCAATCAAAAGAGTCACCGGCAGTAGAGGCACTTTCATTCATTCATAAAAGTAGGAAAGGATGGGATCTTACACTCTTACCACTGAACTCTGAAAGAGGATTTCTCACAACCCCAGGGGTCATTTTTTTTGCAAAAGGGAAAGGAATCCAGGAATACTTTACATGCTTTAAGGGATGCTAAAACCTTAGCTAAAGCTGCGAACCACAGGACATAATCCTTTGGCCTTGGAACAGAGACGCACACCTAGGATGGAAACTAAAAATCCTTACCACAACAAGGCCAGTGGAGATTTAGGTCCCTCAGAAAAGGCAGGCAGGCAATTTTCCTCACCCTTCTTCCATTTCAATAGCAGCCAGAGGGAGGAAGGACTGGCAGGCTTACTTGGAAAGGACTGCACATACATACATACAGCTCCCCACAAAACAAAAGCAGTGGTGTATTTTGGCCACATCATGAGAAGGCATGGCTCATTAGAAAAGACAATATGCTAGGAAATGTAAAGGGCATTAGAAAGAGAGGAAGACCGCACACGAAATGAATAGACTTAATCAAGGAGGTCACAACTCTGATTTTGCAAGACCAGAGCAGTGGAGGACAGGGGAGCTTGGAGATGTCACATCCACAGGGTCACCATGAGTCGGGGCCGACACGAGGCCAACTAACAACAACAACAACAAAAACTGCCCTCTGTTCAGAAAGTACACCTGGTCCAAAGAACTGCATACAGATTGTTGGGATTGCCTACAAGAAGGTTGTGGCCATGGATATGCAGGATCTGAGCAGAGAGGTTGAAGACAGGGAAGTATTGGAAGTGTCTCATTCACAGGGTCACCATCAGTCGGGGCCAACTGGAGGGCAGCTAACAACAAATCTCCTTTTCCCAGCAAACACACACACACACACACACACTGAGAGAGAGAGAGAGGACGGTATGTAGAGAGATCTTGTAGCACCTTTGAGACTAACTGAAAGAAAGAAGTTGGCTGCTTGAACTTTAAGTCTACTTCCTCAGATGCATTTTGTCTTAAGTCTATGTAGGCTCATGCTGCCAACTTCCTTCTCTCAATGATTCTCAAAAGTGCTACAAGATCTCTCTGCATACTGATTCTACAGATTAACAGGGCTATAGCTTTGAATTTTCTCATTAATTTGGTATTTTTGAGGAAGGATGGCTTTCCTGCCAGGATCAAATGGGAACAGATTTGACCACTTTTGCTTTCTGACTTTTCCCCTCTTGCAAGTACAACAACATCCAAAAACTGAATCAAAACTGATCTGAGCAGCTGATAAATTGAAACAAAAAGTATAAAAATCCAGACACCCTATAACAACTTGGGCCTGGCCACTAGCATTTGGATTGCAAAAGAGGTCAAGAAGGCGGTTCTTTCCCCTTCTTGTGCATCTAAGGAAGTAAGACTTTAGTCCAGGAAAGCTCATACTGCCAACTTCTTTCTTTCAGTTAATCTCAAAGGTGCTACAAAATCTCTCTGCATACTGATTCTACAGACTAACATGGCTATATCTCTGAATTTGAAGTCTATGAAAGCTCATGCTGCCAATTTCTTTCTTTCAGTTAGTCTTAAAGGTGCTACAAGATCTTTCTGCATACTGATTCTACAACCAACACAGCTATATCTTTGAATTTCATACACAGGACAGGCATGCAGCGGTTCCTCTCTCTGCCACAGAGGACTGAAAGCTTTCCCCACCAAGGTATTTGTGGGTCCTTTTGTGGGAGAAAGGCGGTACAAAAACGAACTGAGATAAACCAACAGAGAAACAAAACTACTCACGGCAATCCGTCTCGTCGCTGTTGTCTGAGCAATCATCATCCTCATCGCATTTCCAAATGGAAGGGATGCACCGCTCGTTCCGACACTGGAACTGGTCCTCTTCACACTCCTTGGCGGACCCTGCAAAAAAGGGAGAGAAGAGGCCAGTCAGATCCCTTGCATTTTGCAAGAAAGAAGGAGATGGGGGAGAGAGAATATATAGAGCAGCGGTTCTCAACTTGTGGGTCATAACCCCTTTGGTGGCCGAACGACCCTTTTAAAGGAGTCACCTAAGACCATTGGGAAACACATGGCAAAATTACAGTTATGAAGCAGCAACAAAAATAATTTTATGGTTGGGGGTCACCACAACATGAGGAACTGTATTAAAGGGTCCCGGCATTAGGAAGGCTGAGAACCACTGATACAGAGGATGCACACAAACGCAGGGACACATACCGCGGTTTCTCAGCCATCCCTCTCCCTTGCAAAAAAAGCAAGCAAATCCAGAGCACATCTAGGCCACATGGGAGACACAACAGAGCGCAACAAAGCCCTTCTAGTGAACCCCCCTCCCTGCCTCCCAGTATCAACACACAATGCTCTTTTGCACCTGATTTTTTAGAGACACGGCCTCCCTAATAACAGGGAAAGGGGAGCAAAGGGAGGTTGACATCCCACAACAAAGGCTCCTTCCAAGCCAAGTCCTTCTCTGGGAGGAAGGATGCGGAGCCTGGATGCCTTCCTCTTGCAAAAAGCATCTTCCTGGGCAGTGCTTTGACAAGAGAAGGGTGTGTGTCTGTGTCTATGATAGGGACCCAAAGGTTTATTTTATTTAAAATGCCGTGCGTTCGCTCCATGGATTGCTGAGAGCATTAATAGGGAGGAAGAGGAGGAGAAGGAGAAAGGAATGAATGCTGGGATCTCAGAAAACGGGGGTTATTTTATTTCTATTTTAAGCCATTTGGGTTTAAAGCTATTAAATCCCCAGGAAATAAGAGCCTTTCCTCTGTCATACCAGGATCCAAGCCTTCCCCCCACAAACCTATGTTTTGGTCATTGTTGTGTGGCTTCAAGTCATTTCTGACTTATGGCCACCCTAAAGCAAACCTGTCACGATGTGTCCTCCCTGCAAAGGAGGACGATGCACTGCAAAATGTAGGACCGCCAGGAAAAATGCAAGGCATGACCAAACACAAGCGATCTAAACGCTCATGTAAATGTAAACCCATGCTTCTCAGCCATGCTCAAGATGGAGGACAATTGGGAATCCCTCTTGGAAATGAGATAATGAAATGGAGGATGTGTCCTGGAAAAGGAGGACGTGCCTGGTCAGCCTGAATGCAAAACCCTCAAATGAATGTAAAACCATGCTTCTGAGCCATGCTCAAAATGGAAAGTATTTTGGAATCCCTTCTGGACAGGAGATAATGAAATGGAGGACGTGTCCTGGAGGACATGGCGTGGTGAGCCTGAGCTCAGAATCCTCAAAGGAATGTAAACACCATGTTTTCAGCCATGCTCAAAATGGAGGACATTGTGGAAATTCTTCCTGGAGAGAAGGCGAGAATGAAACGGAGGATGTGTTCCGGGAAAAGGAGGACGTGCCGGTCACTCTTGAGCTCAAGCTCATAATGCAGGCATGCCCAAATACAAGCTATATAACCCTCATATATAAATGCAAAGCTAGCATCTCGCCATGCTCAAATGGAGGGCATTTGGGAATCCCTCCGGGAAGGAGATGATGATTGGAGGACGCGTCCTGGAAGGGGACAGGCCTGGCCCACTCAGACCCCCCAGGGAACGTAAGCCCATGCTTCTCAGCTATGCTCAAATGGAGGACAGTTGGGAATCCCTCCTGGACAGAAGGTGATAATGAAATGGAGGACACGTCCGGGAAAAGGAGGACGTGACTAGCTGCGGGGTTTTTCCTGTAAAATACAACACACACACACACACACTTATTGTGGCTCTACATCCATGCACACCCTCCGGAAACCCTTAAGATAGGAAAGAAGAGCCAAGGGGGGCTCGGATGGGTGTCCCTCCTGTCCTCCCCGGACGCACCTTTTCCAACGTGGAGCTTGAGGAGCAGCAGCTGGAAGAGGAGCAGCCTGGAAAGCGCCGGGCGGCACATGGCAGGTGGGTCTCCTCTCTTCCCCTGCTTCCTTCCCTTCGCCTTTCTCTCCGCCGGCGACTCAATGGGAAACCCGCGCACGCGCACTGGCCCCTTACTCTACTGCTGATGCTCTCGCTCCTCTTCCCTAGTCTCCGCCGGCGCCTCTGCATTTCAAGCCCAGCCGGTGACGTCAAGCCTTGGTGGGCGGGGCTTAGGTCAGCCAGTGTCTGCCCACAGAACCACAGGACACGCCTCCGCCTTCCAGAGTTGGAAGAGGCCACCAGGGCCACCCAGCCCCGCCCCATTCTGCCATGCAGGAAGGCATAGACTCTTCCCAAGGGCCATCCCATCCAACCCCATGCTGCCATGCAGGGACTCACAATCAAAGCACCACAAAGATGGCCACCCAGCCTCTGTTTAAAGACCTCCAAAGAAGGAGACTCTATCACTCTCTGAGGGAACATGTTCCACTGTCCAACAGCACTCACTGTCAAGAAATTTCTCCTAAATAATAGTTATAATTATTATTATATTATTATTTTATGATATTAATCATTATTTTTATCATAAAATATTTTAACGTTGTTTAAATGTTGTAAGCTGCCTTGATCCAATTGGACAGGTGGGATATAAATAAGTTTTATATTATTATCATTATCATTATTATTATTATTATTATTATTATTATTAATGTTTAAGTGGAATCTCTTTTCCTGGAGCTTGCATTTATTGTTCCAGGTCCTGTTCTCTGGCACAGCAGAAAATAAAATTGTTCCATCCTCAATGTGATATCCCTTCAAATACTTAGGCAGGGCTATCATATCACCTCTTAACCTTCTCCAGGTTAAACATCCCCAGCTCCCTGAGTCATTCCTCATAGGGCAAGGTTTCCAGACCTTTCACCATTTTAGTCGCCCTCCTTTGGAGACACTCCAGTTCTCAATGTCCTTTTTTAATTGTGGTGCCCAGAACTGGACATGATATTCCAGGTACAGAATATAGTAGCACTATTACTTCCCTTGATCTAGACACTATACTTCTATTGACGCAGCCTAAAATTGCACCGTCCTTGTTAGCTGCTTCATCACACTGTTCTCATGTTCAACTTGTAGTCTACTTGGACTCCTAGATCCCTTCCTATTGAAGCTGGAACCTGCCTGGTGCAGGGTGTTATGGTTGTGTGCCTTCGAGTCATTTCCAACTTAATGGTGAGCCTATCATGGGGGTTTTCTTGGCAAGTTTTGTTCAAAGAGGGTGCTTTTTGGGGTTTGTTTTGTTTGGGGGTTTTGCCATGGCCATTTTTTGAGGCTGAGAGAGTGTGACTTGCAAGGTGGCCAGATGTGTCTTAACCACAGAAGAGGGCAAGGCACTCTAAAAGAAAAAGGGAGGAAATTGCCAAATAAAACCCTAAAAACACTTGTAGAAATGTAAATTCATGCTTCTTAGTCAAGCTCAAAATGGAGGGCATTTTGGAATTCCTCCTGGAGAGAAGGTGGAAAGTTGGATGTGTCCTGGAAAAGGAGGACGTCTGGTCACCCTGCCCAGTGGGTTTCATGGCCAAGGTGGCAACACAAATCATGGTCTTCATAGTCCAACACACTCAAACCACTACACCAGGTTGGCTCTCCAGCACATGGTGACTATATTGCAGAGGAGGAGAAGGCACCTCAAAACTGGCAAAGGCACCTCTGGGGATTCCTTGTCCGAGAAAAAAATCCTATTAAATTAATGGGGTTGCCATAAGCTGACAGGCAACTTGAAGGGACAAATACAGATACATGTACACAGTAGGAATAGATGAAGCATCTCCCTCATTCAAGGTGACCAGATGTCCTAACCGCAAAGGAAGACCCTGAACCTCAAAATCTCCAAGACGCAAACCTTTATACTACACTTGGTATCCTATGTTGGGAGAAAGGTGATATATTAAATAAATAAATAAATAAATAAATGCAATTTCCTTTCTTGTAATTTAAATCCATTGGTTCTTGGTAGAACAGCAGAAAGCAATCTTGCTCCATCTTCTACCTTACAGCCATTCAAATATTTGAAGACAACTATCATATCAATGCTCAGTCTTCTTTTTTTCTAAGCTAAATGTTCCCAGCTCCCTTAACCATTACTCAAGAGCTTGGTTTACAGACATTGTACCAGTATTTGCCATCCTAATGTCCAACTGAATATAGAGGAGAATTGACTGTCCCAGAAACTATATACTGTCATGAACTATCCCTGTTCTAATACAAGGTATGGGCTTGGGCAATGAAGACCAATTAACTTTATAAATGTCTGGTTCCTGGTTGCATGAAACTTGTATAACTAGTTTGTTGATATGTCTTAATCCAGCTGCTTCAATTTTTGGACTCTCTTTGAGGGCATGGTAATGAGGACTTTGATGATGAATCAAATTCATCACGTTTGGTGGGGACACGAGAGAGGGCCTTCTCAGTGGCTGCCCCTAGACTCTGGAACTCCCTGCCCAGGGAGATAAGAACGGCCCCCTCCTTGATGGCTTTCCGACGGCAGGTGAAGACCTATCTGTTCAAACAGGCATTTAAGTAATCACTATAAGAACAGACAGGAATGTTGGACTAGTTTAATCATTCTGTTTAATGCATGTCATTTATCTATTTATTTTAAAAATGTTTTAATTGTACTTTGTTTGTTTGTTTGTTTGTTTTTTAATTGCTGTAAAGCCGCTCTGAGTCTCAGTCCTGGGAAAAGAGCGGGATATAAATAAATAAATAAATAAAATAAAATGAATGCTTGCAATGTTACTGCTCCTCTGGGAAAAGCACATTATTCCCATTTTTCTATCAGGGAACTAATATGGAACATTAGTCATTGACTCTAGGGTTATTGCACTGACCTGTCATTTCAGAATGAAGTGATTTTGGCAGGACTGGTTCCAGGTGATGGGGGCTCCTTAAGGCCCTCAAGACCAATGGGGAGAGTTAGTCAAAGGTTTGACGGGCTTAGAGGGTGTAACAATCTACAAGATAAACAAGAATTTTATCATCTCTCTAACCAAACTAGAACAGCAACAGTAAATTCCACCCCAAGTTAAGTGCCACCAAATAACTAAACTATACCAGCTAACTTATCTGTGTATTCTCAATAGAATAATTCATCCCTGTTGTACTGTCCAAATAGAGAATGAAGAGAGAACCTGAAAAAGGCTGAGTTAAATGTTTACCCTAGTGAGTTACCCTTTGGATACGCGTAAGGACATGTTAGAACTGGTAGACTGCCTAACGCCTTTAGCACTTATATAAACAATAGAGGCCTAGCTTTCTGTAAAGACAATAGAACCAAGTTCAATTTATTGACTTACTTAAGGTGTATTTGTTTACCAAAGTACCTATAGGAAAAATCTCCATCAGCTTATAGTTCTGCCTGGTGTACTTCAAGCCTTTACCTTTTGCTAACCTTAGCAATTGACCGAGACACATGCTATACACTGATACATGCTCCAATCTGGATTCAGAAACAACCACCACAAAGCCAATGGTCTTGATTGGTGCATGTATCAAGGAAATAGAACTAAATGGGTGAAATAGAAGTCAAGCTGGACTGTTATACTAAATGCAGTTTCTGCAGTCAGGGAGGGTGAAAGTGTAGAAGGATATAGGAAAGTTTATACTTTTAAATTTCTTGGTTTTGTAACTGAAAAACAATACCCTATCAGGACATCAAATACGAAGGGATATAGTCCCACTAATTACAAGACTTCTGTTATTTAAGAGACCACCAACTCTACGTTGTTGTTAACTGCCCTCCAGTCGACCTCAACTCATGGCAACCCCAGTGATAAGACCTCTCCAGGACTCCCTTTAGTGTTCAGATTTATTATGCATTTATACTTTAGGATCTTGTCCAGTTTTTCATAGCCCTAGCCTAGAATAACCAGTTCTATAAATATAGATATATCATAGACACAGTTTTAATTTGCACTGTTTCTTAAGTGCACAAACTCTAGATTTGCCTCCCACAGAACAGATGCAATCCTGACGTAATTCACGTCTAAATTCCAACTTCGCCTCCCAGATAGGCTTAAAATATCATACTCTCTGCCTATCAGTCTAAAAACTAGGGTATTCCCATCCACATCTGAAAGTGTTGGAAGCCCCAGGGCAGAATAAATACACTGTGATATTCCCATCCATTTCTGAAGTCTCACAGAGTGTAACATTTTATTTTTATGTGAAAACAAGGGCCATAAACCTGAGTGGGTATCAATCACCATTTTACTTTTTCACAGACACAGAGTTCCTGTTTGATTATCAGAGTTTGCCATTGGCGGGTTTTTTCTTTTATGAGATGGGGAGGGGAGACCAAACATTTTTGTCAATCATCAAATTTGGGTTTAAAAAAAATAATTTTAGCAAAGTACTTCTCATAGGAAATCAAATGTATGGCTATTTTGGTCTTCAGAAATGCTCAGCAAGAGGAGGAGCCTGCCTTCAAAAGATAGCTTACCCAGCATACCATCTTTACTTAGGACTGAAACAACATGCAGGCATTTGACTAATATCTCCAATTGTTTTTTCTTCCTCCTGTTTGGTTTGTAACATCTTGCCTGATGAAGAAGCCCATGGAGTTTCGAAAGTTTGCAACAAGTATATTGTGCATTTCAGTTGGCCAATAAAAGTATCACTGATGGAATTTTGTTTGTATTTGTTAAATGGCCAACACACCTACCCCTGCATGCTCAGCAAGATAATTCAAGATAATTCGGCTATGAAAGCTAATGTACTAGCTATGCGTATGACTTAGATCAGTTCCTGTTCAAACCTTACTTCAGATATGACAGCCCTGGGGTAATCTTGGCTAGAGATATCCATACACAGTATCTCATGCACTGACCAAATGAAGAAAGTCAGACAGTGTCCATTGACCATGGCGGGTTACAGATGGCCCTCTAGGGGCCGTTTTCCCGCCGCTGCCATTCGCTGCGGAGGGAAGCCCCAGCAGCCAGACCGCGAGGCTTCCCTCCGCAGTGAAAAAGGAGCGCCGAAATGGCGCTCCTTTTCAAAACGCGGAAGTGGTGCCACGAGGGGTGGAGCGCGCCCTCGCGGCATTACTTCCACCGCGACACGTCTGGATGCACAGCCTCCAAGACGTCAAAATGGCGGCACCCATGTGGATGGGCGCCGCCATTTACGACACGCTCCGCGCGTGTTGGGGCCAGGGCGGGTTAGGAAGGGTCAACTCTTCCTAACCCTAGGACGCCCCTTTGTAACCCTAGCACGCACGGAGTGCGTCGGAAGTGGCGGTGTGTAACTCACCATAGTTTCCTTGCATACCAACCCACTCGAAGAAGATGAGAATTGGACCTTTTTGTATTACAGCTCTCCAGATCTTGAACCAGTATAGCAGGATTCTAACAGCCATCATCCAAAAAGGTGTTTTTCCCCAAATCCTGCTATGGCCCATTCTCTGGTGGCATTCATTGACAGTAGAAAGTGTGGATACGGACCAGCATTTAAATAGCTTGTAAACACATAGTGCATCTTCACTGAATCCTGACTGTCCCAGTTTCCTGTTGAGAAAGGAAGATCTCTAAGCATTCAGACATATGGATGAGAATACCCTTTTCACTGATGCTTAAAATATGATTGATGGAGCCAAAAAACTAGGCACATCAGTGGGAGGAGAGTACATAGGCAGGAGGTGCTACCCTGTTTCCTCTAAATGTGTTATTTGACCATGTGAAGGAGCTCATCTCTCTCTCTTTCTCTGTCCATTTACCTCACAGTTTAAGCCTTCTCCCTGTAATTTACAGCATTAAGTCACTTATCCATTTCTATCTCACTTATTTACCTACATGGCACGCAGAATGGTTTCACAGCATGAAACGTTCAAAAACATATATCAGATCACACTAAACATCCTATATAAATAAGTAAAAGGCAGCAATCTAAATGGCAATACCAAAAGTAGGCAGGAATGGAGGTTGGGGCAGTCAGATAATTAGTTCATCTCAGTAGTTTCTTGCAGTGATGGTTAACTTTTGGTCTTTCAGATTATTGGACTTCAACTCCCAGAAGCCCCAGCCAACAAGGGCAATTGTTGGGGATTTTGGAGTTGAGGTTCAAAATATCTGGAAAGCCAAAGGTTGAGAACCACTGGCTACATTCACAGGCTGTCACTTTCCATTAGATGTCTGCCCCTCCAGTCCTGGAGGAGGAGATCATGGCAAAACCAAAGACATTTGTTTATATCCCATCTTTTCCTTTCCTTTTCCTTCCTTTCTCTTTTTTCTTTTCTTCTTCTTCTTCTTCTTCTTCTTCTTCTTCTTCTTCTTTTTGCAATTTGGGGTTCAAGGTGTTCTACAACAGTTAAAACAAACATAGCTAAAAATTACAACATAAAAATGTTAAAATGTGATTAAACTATCAAACATTGAAACCTGTTTTTAAAAATAAGCCATTAAAAAAACCCCAGCAATTAGAAAATCCAGCACATTATTCATTGGGACTTTTCCTCTTTAGCAGTGTTTGCCAAAGTGGTGGTTATGCCCACAAGTACTTCATTTGGTATTTGCAGAAATCCATAAAATTACATCACAAAAAACGTCACAAAAAATGTATCACCAGAGTTGGGATAAATACCTCTTTTCTATAATGCAAATTGGTTTCTTATAAATATCCTATCATATATTTATGTTTGACAGGACGTTTAGAGATTACACATATTTTGAAAGGCTTAAATGCCTTGTCATTTTATTGGTGGTTAGATAGGTTCTGGACCATCATGCTGATGGAGAAATTGATATCAGCTCAATATACCTCATTATACTGGATTGGAGATGCATTGTTTGTTGGTTATGTTTGTCTCAGTAAAGTCTTTTAAAAGCTCGTTTTAAAAAGCAATGTCTCCCAGGGCCTGCTAAAACAGACAAAAAATGTATTTACCTGCCCGCGGGGTACCAGTCTGACCTCTCTGGGAATTGAGTTCCAGAGTCTGGGAGCAGCCACCAAGAAAGCCCTCTCTCCCATGTTCCCATCAAATGTACACTTAAGGGTTGTGGGATAGAGAGAAGAGCTTCAAAACATGGGTAGGTTCACATCGAAGGCATGAGACCTGGAGCTATTTATATCCAAAACTGGTGGTCTACCTCTGAGCAAGAACTCTTCCCCAGAGCAATAAACCTGGAGAATTTACTTTTAGACAATTGTCGCATTAAGAAAAGTGTCAAGTCTCAAACAAAAGAGAGGCAACCAGAGTGATTGCCACAGGAAAAGTATTCCAGAGACACCACCAAGAAGATTTTGTTTCTTCTACTCAGTTTCCTAATAGCCTGGAAACCCAGTAATATCTAATCCCTGAGGCCAATCACAATTACTTTTTTGAATGAAGAGATTTGCATCTCTGCACTGATTCAGAACTGATTCAGAATCGGCTCAGGGTTCCCACTGCGTTTACAGCAATCGGATCTCTCCATGCCATTTTAACCCTGTTGCTGTTCACATTTGCCACTATATCAATTTAAAATGGAGGCGCCTCAATCCCCAGGAATGATGCAGTGTGATCTGAACTGATTCAGTAGTGAGTTCACACCACCTAAACTGTGAATTGTTGTGGCTCTTTTAAAAAAATGCTAAGGGACCCAGTACCAAATGCACTGGTTTAAGTGGACTTTTCGTTCACACACACACAGACTGCAAACTGTACCGATTGCAGTCAGGGAGAGTGTCAACTTCACAGAAATAAACTGGTTCCACACTGGTTTATTTCCGTAGTGTGAATCTCCCCTCCTCCTGTTCCTCAGTCTAATTTCTGCTTGGTCTAGGCAGGCTAGCAGTAGGGATGTTGCTGCTGCTACATTTGCCAGCATCAGTGTGGAGTGTCGCAAGTGGCAATGCTTTTTTTGTGGGGGGGGGGGATAAGATTTGACATGCTTACTATTATTTGGATACATTTATTGTGGGGTTTTTTATGCCCTTCATAAGACTTATTAGAGGACTGTTTCATCTCGATACATATTCATTGTTTTGACTAGCCTTTCAATATGACCGTTTAAGATTTTGTTGAGTCTTATAATTGTTTAGTCAATTAGCTTGAAATGTTTTCCTTTATTTTATCACATTATGAGACACTTCTGGAACAGAAAAGTGGCATACAAATAAACCAGTGACAGTTATGGTTATGACTAACTGCTAAAGGAAAGGGGCACACAGCCAAATCTGGGAACACCCTCTTCTAACCTCTGTTTCTTCTCTGCTTAGCAAATGATCAGTTATGATGCCTCTGACAGCTAACAAGTCTTTAGGTAGGGAAATAAATTCATGGGGCTTCAATCCAACATTGTCTGAGCAGATATCTTGTTACAGAAGAGGAATTAGCTTCCTCTTCTTCCCAGTGCACCGGCTTTGCTACAGATGGTCTCTAAGACCTGCAGGCTAAATAAACAGAGTAACATCTTTAAAATCTTTAATCCTTAAAATTGGGGTGCCTAGGCCTCAGAGACCAAGTTATGATAATACAGTAGGCATCAAAGTTGCATCACATAAAAGAAAAACCTAACCAGTACACCAAGGCGCCACCAGAAAAAAATTCACCACAAAAAGTAACGATATAAAACTTAAGAAAAAATAACTATGCATCGATTCTATACAAAAGCTGGTTGCCCAATAATCTGAGGGTGAAAATTGTCAACTTGCCTTTGACTCTTATAAAGAATAATGAGCAGTATATAAAGCTGGTCAGTGGCCTGCATACAACTTGCAATATTTGTGGAAGGGCATGGGTCAAAAAAAGACAGTGAAGAAGGAAGATGTGAGTTTTATGAAGTTAAGATGTGGTTTTCTTAGATTTAAGAAACTGTCTCTATTTTGAACCCTGTGCTGAATCAGGCTAATAGTATCTAAATACATATTTTAGCAGTTTAAACTTTTATCGGTTTATATAGTGGATCAATTAACCTAACTTTTAAGAGGGAAAAACTGATGTGGATCAGTTAGTGTTGGCAGCTTTTTACTTGTCATTGCTATGTAAGTCTATCCTTTTAGGACATTTTGGTTCTGGTTTCAGTAAAAGAGAATAATATTTTTAAAAATTCTAAAAATAAACAATAGGTTCAGTTTATTTTACTGTAAAAAGGGAAATGGGGGAAGACCTTTAATGACACTATTAAGACTGATTCATTTTAAAATATGTGTTTAGTTGATTTCAGTCTCTTTCAGGTAAGGTGAAGGAGTACAATAGTTAAGCCAGAGGTATTTATGCAAAAGTTCTATAGTTGTGGGGGTAAGATCAGAGTATAATGAGATACAGTAAATTATTTTCATAGTAACTTTTGTGGTAAGCTATTTTACACTTATCAGTTTTTAAAAAGGCAAATATACTCATCAATTAAAAGGCAAAATGGTCAAGTAAAAATCTTTAGAAGTGATTCTTTAATCAATGGCTAGAATGTTGTTGTTTTTTTAAAAAAAAGACTATCCTTCTTCAGAAGAGTTAAATGGATTAAAAGACATTCATGTTGCTTGGGAGATTCACACAAGATCTGATCCTGTATACCACTGCTGTATACAGTTCTGCATGTCTGCTCAGAAGTCCCAGGACTTACTCCTTGATAAAAGACAGAACAGGAGCCAGTGTTTTTCAGAATATTTATATCACAAACTAGCATGTCTCCCACTTTAAAGAATAATCATAAGACCATGTAAGTCACTAATCAATTGTGCAGCTAGCTAATGCTTTTGAATTATATAAAGAAGGAAAGTCATCTGTCAGTGTGGAAGCTGTTCATTGGCAGTTTACTGTGTATTAACACCAATTTATTCAAACAAACATTTTATCTCGGTTTTCAGCATGCCAATTTAGTACATACTTGTGGTGGTAAATGAGCATGTGATAAATGAACATAAATACCCAATTTGTTCTGAGCCATTACAAATCATCAGGCAGGCTCAACCACAGATTAGAAAAGAGTGCGCCAAAATTTCAGTTTGGTGTCATATATTTAGAAGCACATTGTTCCTCTTTCAGAGGCAGCTACCAATGTAACCAGTGGAATTATACTGGTGTAATATCATTGTAAATGTGAGGAGAATACAGCCTGGAGATTATGCTTGACAGAGGCAAAGCAGCTTTAGTTATACGTCCCTGACATTGTATTCATAAGTCCAATTGACATACAATGCTTCCTTAGCTAAAAATCTGAACATAAAAGAAAAACGGGGGAGGAAAGAGACACAAGTGTTGAATCTCCACATAATACTGGATTTAGTAACAGAAAGCACTACTAAATGGTAGTAGACTCTTACCTGAGATAGTCTGCTCTCTCTGGTACTATGAAATATATCTTTGTGTAAGATGAAAACAATCAACAATGGCAAGGGGGGAAAATAGAAGCAGCAAAGAACTAAACAGAATGATAAATTACAAGGCAGATACTTAAAATGGATTGACTTTGAACGCTCCTCTCTGGTATTATGCATAGCACAGAAAAAGCCATTTATTTGATTACTAAATGATTTGTACATTTGCAGTCTCCAGAGGGCTCCTGTTCAATTCTCTGGCGACCCTCTACTAAAATCACCCAAGCCCAGCAGGCATCATTATGTTAGATTCTTCATTATGCCAATGTTCATGAAATGATGTAGCATAAAAAACACAGAGATAGATCTGCTGTGTTAATTTAACATTTCCTTGATCTTTGGCTATAAACAGACTTGTAGTGCCTCTCTTTTATCATTATGACATGTAATTTCTTCAGGAGAACCAGTATGGTGTAGTGGCCTGAGCATTGGGCTTCAGATCTGGAGACAGGGTTCAAATCCCCACTTGACCATGGAAACCTACTAGGTGACCCTGGGCATGTCATGTTCAATCAGCTTCAAAGGAAGACAAAGGAAAATCACCTGCAAACAAATATTGACAAGAAAATCCCATGATAAATTTCACTTATTGTCACCATAAATCAAAAACTACTTGAAGGCACACAACAACAACAACAACAAAGGAGTGGTGCAAAAGCCACAAAGAGAGTTGTCTTACAAGTACTAGAACTTTGCCAGGGGAGAAAACTTTCTAACCAAACAACATCAAAAAACTATGAAACAAAACACTTCAAAAAGTCCAGGAACCTTCCTGAACAGCATTCATCTGACCTATCTATGTAACAAGCATACAAATGAACTAAGGTAGTCCCATACCAGCCCCACACCTGCCAAACTCAAATGATGCTCATCAATAGCTCCTCTTCATCCTGGAGAGAAATAAATTTGAAGCTGAGAGAACATGACTTGCCTGGAGAGAAATAACCAGTGGGGTGTCACAAGACTCTGTTCTAGACCCAGTACTTTTTCAATATATCTTTATCAATGAATTGGATGAAGGAGTAGAGGACTTGCTAATCAAATTTACAGATGACACTAAATCAGGAGGAGTAGCTAATAGCCCAGAGGACAGGATCAAATTTCAAAATGACCTTAGTAGATTAGAAAGCTGGACCAAAACTAACAAAACGGATTAACAGGGAGAAATGTAAAGTACTACACTTAGACAGAAAACACCAAGTGCACAGATACGGACCTTATCGAACACATGGCAAAACATGGCAGAAATATTGTGGAAGCACCAGGGATGTGATCATCTCTGGCACTTTTAAAGTGTAATTGAAGCTTCCCACTTTGTTCCCGTCATGGAATCATTCGCAGGGAAGCCAGGAGGAGCCATTTCCTTAATAATGGGATATCCCGTTATTCAGAAAATGGCTTCCCCGCGAATGATTGCATGATGGGAACGTAGCAGGAAGCCTCAATTACACTTTAGAAGCGCCTCAAATGATCACATCCCTGGCACTTTGGCAACATTTCTGCCATGTTTGGATGACATTTCACCCACGTCTGATAAGGTCCCTAGGATGGGAAACACCTGGCTTGGCAATAGTACATGTGATCAGGATCTAAGAGTCCTAATAGACCATATGTTGAACATGAGTCAACAGTGTGATGCAGCCCCTAAAAAGCCAATGTGATTTTAGGTTACATCAATAGGGCTACAGTGTCTAGATCAAGGGAAGTAATAGTGTCACTCTATTCTGCTTTGGTCAGACCTCACCTGAAATCTTGTGCCCAGTTCTGTGCACCACAATTCAAAAAGGATATTGACAAGCTGGAGCATGTCCAGAGGAGGGCAACCAAAATGGTGAAAGGTCTGGAAACCATGCCCTATGAGGAATGACTTTGGGAGCTGGATATGTTTAGCCTGGAGAAGAGAAGGTTAAGAGGTGACATGATAGCCCTGTTTAAATATTTGAAGAGATATCATACTGAAGATGGAGCAAATTTGTTTTCTGCTGCTCCAGAGAATGGGACCTGGAGCAATGGATTCAAACTACAGGAAAAGAGAGTCCACCTCAACATTAGGAAGAATCTCCTGGCAGTAAGAGCTGTTGGACAGTAGGAGCTGCTCATGGATAATTTAGTCGATGAGTAACTTCATTAGGGCAGGCTCACACCTTAGCCAGTACTGAGAGCTACTGAGTAGACACACCCATCATTTGTGAAATGTCATTGTGACAAGGAAGAGTTAAAATAAGAAATCCTCAGCCATCAAATATCTGCCATTTCAAGGTTAGGAAGCTGTCAACCCCACACTAGCTGCTATGAATTTTTGTTGTTTGCATCTGTTTGGCTACCTGGCTTCTGTGCACTTCCTGCCCTCTGGGTTGGCTTATGGTGTACATCCCTTTGTCTTTCACTTGTGGCACAAGTTATCATGACCGTTGGATTCTGGAATGATTTAGGCGTGGTACAGAGTGCCAAAAAATGCCTGTTTTCTCTCCGCAGGGAAGCCGCATCCTCCAAACCACGCGGCTTCCCTGTGGAGTAACAAGTGCGCCACTGATACACTCATTACACAAGTGCCACACGACGCCATGTAGATGCCACACAGCACTTGCGTAACAATGGCGGCACCGATGTGTACAGGATGCCACCATTTTGACACCCTCATCACATGCTAGGGTTGAGGGGCGTCTGGAAGCGCTGCCTCAAGGCATCCCTAGCACGTGACGAGGGCATTGGAAAGGGCCAGTCTGTACCGGCCCTTAGACTTTGCTACTGCACCGACCTCCAGCCTTGCTAAACTCTTTTGACTACTTTTATAATTACCCAGGTTGGTTTGATACACCTGTAACTGCTACTCCCTATTACAGGATGCTTCTCCAACCCAAAGCATGGAAATACAACATTTTTGGACTATAACTCCCATTTAGTTGCCTAAGATAAATAGATTTTTAAAAAAAGATAAAGGAGGAAAATAAGTAAGCAAACAAGGAAGTGAGGAAGCTAGACCGAAAGCCATCAAGCAGAATTGCTTGTTTTAAGCTGTGACTTTCACATGTGTATTGCTCCTGCTTGGTCTCAATTGCTTATGTGGCCCCTGCAGTTTCATTAAAAGATTATTAAATTATAAATGAAATAAATCCATGAATTTGTACTATAGCCAACCCTGTTGATTGTGTAATAATTTTTATAGGTGCCCAATTCTGACATCCCTGTGAGATTCACATCTGTTAAGCAGCCAATTGCAAATATTTTCCTCTGTGAGCAATTTGAAGATACTTTATTATTTTTTTTAAAAGGAAGAAAATCCTTTCAAACCCTTATAAAAATTTAAGTAGCATGGTTGGCAGCCTTATAAAATTTTCAGAAGTCATCGCTGTCAATGCGCTTGAAATTACAGTCGCATCATTCTCCTTAGAGTTGACGTTGCCAGGCATCATCATCTGGCTTCAAAGCAGTCTCAAAAAGCAAAAGGAGATTTCTAAGAACTGGTTATCAGAGTGTGTCTATGAAGCAACATAACACATCCTTCAAACACACCGAAAGAAATCCTGGCATCCTGGAAGAGAGAACTCAGTGCAAGCTCCCTTGTAAATAAGCTGTGTTCTTTTTGCTCTGTTGCATAAAAATCTAGTAGGGTGAAAAGAAGTGCAGCCAAATTCAAGGCAGCTAAATCTGACATTTCTCATTGTCCTGCTAAAAAAAGCATTTTGCACTCAAATTGTACTAGTGATTTGATTTCACACAGCCACCACCAAGACAAAGGTAATAGATTTTGCTCTGATCAGGTACTGCAGCCTTTTCCAGCATCCTAGACTTCTCATGAGTTGTACTACAACTCTGCCATCCCATATATAGTATTCTAACCCATCTCCAGTTCAGTGGGATTTCCTCCCAGATGTGTAAGTGCAACATGAACCTTAACTAGTGATGAAGATGAACCCTAAGCACAATGATCCTACTGGCTACAATTCTGGGAGTTGTGGTCAAAAAATTCTGGGAGTTGTGGTCCCCAAGCTCTGAGTATGGGGTAACTGAGGCTGAAATCCTTATATACATTTACCTGGGACTAGAATAATCCAAGCCACAGTATTTCCAATTTCTATGTATTGGTTTGAAATTTCGGTAGTGAATAAAGCTGATAGGAGGAGAATCAGTGCATTTGAAATATGGTGTTGGAGGAGAATTCTGTGGATACTGTGTATATTGGGAGGGATGGGGGCATGTGCGTTCCTTCAAGTTGCCTGTCAACATATGGCAACACTATAAATTAGGTTTTCTTAGGCTATGAATACTTAAAGGTGGCTTTGCCAATTCCTTCTTCTGGAATAATAGCCTATAGCACCTGGTGAACTGCCAAAAAGACCAATAAGTGTGTGTGTGTGTGTGTGTGTGTGTGTGTGTGTCCCCAAGATCAAACCTGGTCTCACTAGAAGTCAGGATGACTAAGCTGAGGATGTTGTACTTTGTATATTTCATGAGACAGCATGACTCATTAGAAAAGATGATAATGCTCAGTAAAAGTGTAAGGCACTAGAAAAAGAGGAGGGCAACACTACAGATCGGTTGATTCAAGCAAGCAAGCCATAGCCTTGAATCTGCAAAATCTAAGCAAGGCAGCTGATGGCCAGGGCTCTTGGAGGTATCACGTTCATAGAGTTGCCATAAGTAAGTCAGCTTGACAGCAAATAACAAAAAGCCACACTGAATTCAATAGAACTTACTTCTTGGTAGACATATATTGGATTGTGCTGTAAGCCCTGGAATTTGCAGAGTTACAAATAGTCAAGTTTTGCCAATGTTTTAGAAATATAGCTTTCTCCAGAATCCTCATAGATAAGGATCACAGCATTTATGAGCTCAAATGCCAGGGGAGAGTTTTCTGTTTAATAGTTCAATTCACTCTTATAACTGCCTGTAACTGGTTTGTATCATTACTTGGGCCTTTTTCTGAGAAAACCTTTTGAATGCCAGGAGAAACATGTGGCAGATTTACTTTGGTCCTGTTTGGTCAAATCCCACTTCAATAACATTGAGCTTTCAAAGCACACAGACTTAATGGACTTGTGGTTCCCTTCACTTCTTATCAAATTACCTGGTAGAGGAGGCATTCGGGGACATGAAGCATATGGATAAAGCCTAATGATAGAGGGATTCTTTTGGGAAGGGCCCATCTATTGTTTCAGAAAACAATAAAGCACAGTTGGCCACACAACATCATTATCTGAGTTCTTGTAAGCACTGGCAGTCAGCTAACTAAATGAGATGGAAAGGCAGTTTTTGAAGAATGCCCAGAGCTTTTAAGAAAAGAAGATTTGCACTCACTGTGTTCTCATTAAGGCACTGGCAATAAAAAAAAGTACATGGGCAAGGCAATGAACATTTTAAAAGTCTCCTTTCTCTGAGCAGATATCAGAGGACTTGATGCATGACAGTGAGAGTAATTTCAGAACTACTCTTCCTGCATGTTGGTGTTACATAGTAGGATGCATCCAGTGCAGAGAAGAAAATGTCAAAGTTTCCCTGGAAGCAAATTGCGTCTCAGAAAATGTACGGGCAAGCCTTCAACCATGCAGTGTTTGTGAAAACGACCATACACCTTGGAGAAAGCTGCACTACAAAGTATCAGTCTGAGGAAAATGTCTCAGTTTGTTTGGGCCTGAAGAATAATCTCTGCTACTCTGATATTTTAATTTAATCATAATACTGTAGGTTTGAAATGAGAGCTGGCCAGCCTTCTGCAAACTGGTGTAAACCAGGTGTGTTGAACTCCATCTCCCATCAGCCTCAAAGGGCACTATAGTCTGTCACATGTGACTGTAGTCCAACATATCTGGGGTTGCTGGGTTAAGGAAGACTGTGCTACGGTTTCATCATATTGTTGTAGTTACCATGCCAATATCTAAACAAGGAGATGAAGCTTTTGTAGGTTCCCATTGTGGTAAACTGTGCTTTCCCATCTATGGTCTACTAGCTCCATCTACTACAGCAGGCCTTTGGTATCCACTGGCATTTGATTCCAGAACCCACTGTGGATACCAAAATCTGTGGATGCTCAAGTCTCTTTAAACACGACATAATAAAATGGTCTTCCTTATCAAGCTTTACTTTTTTGTAAATTTATATATTTTTTGCATATTTTAAAGCCATGAATGGTCGAATCCATGAATAAAGAATCTGTGGATACAGAGGGCCATCTGTATAAGATTTAGGGCCCAGCTTCTATTTGGGAGCTGGCTCAGCCTGTGCATAACACAGTATCCATACTCTGATAAGCTACTTTGCCAAATCTACATGATGTACTATGTATTTATAAAAGCATATACCCCAGATTTTTTTTTAGCCATACAAATTGATTGTGCTAATTTGTTAGGTGCTTGCCAAACCACGTTGTAAATTGTGTTAATTGTGGTTTTCTTTGCTTGCTGTGGCTTCTCTAGAGATTTTAAAAACCCTACTACAGCATAACATTTTCTATGGTTTTCTTTTTAATTGGAAAAGTGTTATTACTTCTGAATGTTCTTCCTCTCCCCTCCTGCTGTTGTTCTATTTCTATTGCTGCAATTTTTGTCAACACCCAGTTCCTGTGCTGATTTGGATGCTGAAAGGACACACATCCAGTTATGATACTACAGAGAAACACAGAGTATTACAGACTGAAGAGCATCTAATATCCTACTGGTAGATTATATAACTACAGGTGGCATCCTGTTAGTGAAATACACAGCCATAGGTGAAAGTTGTAACTCTGTAACATTTGTGGAAATTCTTTGGAATTCAACACCTCAATTTGCCATAACTCCCTCCCAAAGCCACCCACATGTTTTCTAGTTTTCTGGCATTCAATGGCCAGGAGAGGATGTGGGGAAGGCAAGGGACCAGTGGGCAGTAATCTGGTTCCAGTCCTACAAGAGGAAGACTTCTTGAACGTTGCGTGGGGGGAAGAAGGTCCAGGAGGATGACATAATATTAGAGCAGCTGGCTGCAAGGACAAAAACAGTTGGCTGTCCCACCTCCACCCTCTGCATGGCTCCTTTAAAATTTGGACTAACAAACAGAGCACATTCACTGCCTTGCTAACATGACACCCATCAGCCACCTACCGGACAGAGGCTTCTGTGCTATAAATCCCACTTGTGTTTATGGCCAGTGATATCATGGAGCCAAAGAGCCAGGATGTTTTGATAATGACATCATTTGCCACACATCTGATCCTCAAGTCCCCCTATTTCCCTCAGCTCAGCTGCAGTCCACACAGTAGCTAGAGGGGAAATGGGCTTTACAGTACTAGCATCAGTATGTTGTTGCAAGCCATCCCTATTGTAATTCAACTTATTTTGTGATTGCTTTGGACTCAAAGAGCAATGAAGTCCCATTAGATGTATAAAAAGCCCCTCCCCTGGTGTGAGTGAAAACTCCTGGGACTGGTTTGTTGCTAAGGAATAATGTAGCTGATTGTAATCTTTAGACTTTCCCTGAGGGCTATGGGGACTGTGATCATGAACATTTGCATCTCTAAATCTACTACTGTACCACTGTTAGTGGCCAAGTCTAAGTGGCAGCAATAAAGCTAAGGTCAGAGGGTTTGAGGGGGTAGGAATAATAATTTATCTATCCTGAACCTTAGGGACAAGGTTTGATAGAGAGAACTAAATGAAACTGAAGGTTCTTGGGTCAATGGCAGATAGTAGACTTCCTCACACTCATTTCCTCCCTAATTCTCCTGCCTGTTTCTTCCTCTCTCACGGATGAGGCCAAGCCATACCAGGAGGAGAGAGGAACCCAGAAAGTCCTGCTGGGCCTTCTCATCTTCTGCCAGAGAGTGTTTGAAGCTCGGTGGGCAGAGAAAGGAGAAGCCTTGTTTGCACCAGTATCTGGCCACACCTTTTCTTCTGCTGAACTCCTCGTGTCTTGGGTACATTAATGCTATGGCTCATTTCTTCCAAAAAGCAGACATTTAGGGAACAATAGTAACATTGCTAGTGTGGTGGTTGTGGTGTCACCCAGTGCAGCTCACACACCCCATTCCATCTAGTGATGCTTCTGCCACAAGGGTGGCACAGGCAAGAGGCTTCTTGGCCACTGCTCAGCCAGTTATTTGGTTGCTGCTCCCAGGGTGGCAAAGGAAGCAGCAACCAATATTGGTTGATTTGAATGTGCAATAAAATGATAGACCTCATATCAAGAAATATGTGTTGGGGGGCACCAGGGTTGTAATTCAAGAGGAAAGGAGGCAATAGGCCACAAAAATTTGGTGACCACTGATTTAGGTTATAATCCTTTATGCTCTTATTTAGATATAGATAGCAACAGGTATTATGTCCAAGTAACTATTCAATTGATAATGCCTTTACATCCTGTGTTTGCAAATAGAAAATGGAGCTTTGAACACTGAGTCACCTGCCATAATTACATTTGGCAATCCAACAAGGGATTGCAGATTATCCATTGTCACAATTTTGCTATCTCTCTACTTTGATGCTGGTCTTGGTCTCATTTATATAGCATGTCCATGGCTGGAAACTTCACTGTATTAAATTTTGACATCCTTTGACATTCAAGATGTGGCTCTATTGATATTTTTCCTTATTTAATTAAACATTGACTTGAGTATTAGCTCATGTCCTGCCCTCTTTTTCAGAGGTGAGGGTGAACTAAACTTTTTCTCCCTCTGAGCTAAGATGTTTTAGCTGAGCAATTAATTGCTCTGCTAGATGTTGCAGAGATCCTGTCTTCTGACGTGTTTTCCCAGGGCTGTATTTAATATTGCATTGTGTCTCTGTAAAGTTTCATGACTTCATTGATTTTTTTTGGCTCCCCAGGGAAATAAACCACATTTATACAAGACAAAGGACTACAGTAACAAACCACAGATCCACGTGGTAGAAGAATATAGTATAGATATGGGCATTTGTATGTATTGTATGGGTCCAGTAGACCTATACTGTATGCAATCAGTGGTGAAGATGTACAATGTATACTGTATCATGATGTAAAAATCTACAACACATTATTAAATTTGCTTTGTTGCAATTACAAACTGGTTTTCTATTGCTGAAACTACTAGGATCTGTGTGGCCCTCCAAATTTTGTTGGACTCATATTCCCATCAACCACAGCTGAATAGGCTATGGTTGATGGGAATTATAGTCCAACAACAATTGTTTCCTGTCTCTGTTTTCATGAATGCTTTAGTGATGTCCAAACTCTGGCCCTCCAGGTGTTTTGGACTTCAGCTCCCAGAAGCCTCAGCCATCTTGGCTAATGGTCTGGGATTCTGGGAACTGAAGTCCAAAACACCTGGAAGGCCAGAGTTTGGACATACTGCTAAAGACCAACCTTCTCTGACATAATACCTTTCAGATGTGTTGGATTTCAGCCTATCATCCCGAGCCATCATGCTTAGCAGCTGCCTCAGGGGGATTGGAGTTGTAATCCAACACATTTAGAGGACAACTCATTGGGGAAAGGCAATTTTAAATGAAATGTGTTAAGGGTGATGCAACATCAACCAGTGAATCAGAATTCTGAGAAACTTGGATTTGTTTTCTTAAACCAAATAATATATTTTCCTTTGCTTGAACAGAAAAATCTGACTACATACATGCAGTTCTTTAAAGACTTGAGACTTGTGTGCACAGAGGTTTTGTTTTCCCCTGATCACATCTCCCTGAAAAACCAAAGGTGGATAAAGACAGAATTTTTCTTGGGGTTTTGTAGGTGGTAGCCCCAGACTTTTTACCTTGCCTGTTCATTATGTGGATTCAATCAGTTTAATACTCAGCTAATATATGGATTTGAATGACATTTCTTTCTGTAGTTCTCCTGGTTCAGAATAGTTAACTGATTGGTTTTCCTTGTGGAAGGAGTATAAATGTGCTGAAGAAAACAATGCACAGGCCACATTTTTAATCTCATGGGGCATTTCAAACTCTAGGAGATTCTGGGAGGTGTAGTCCAAAGTGCTACTTTTGTAAATTCTGAATTCAATATGGCACAGTTATGAATTCCTATCTTTGTACCTGCAGCAACCGAATCAGCCCAGAAATGAATCTGGAAAACCCCCACGCTTCCCTTCTTGTATTTATGGAAGAAATTCTAGAAAAATAAATCAGTTACCAGTGAAAGGGTATGGGGGGTTGCCTGTCAGAGGATTTCTGTATCTGTACAGCCCTGGGAACCCTGTGCAGTCCTGTGCATTTTTCATGTGGACTGCTGCACCATGCACTGCATAGGCCAGCATTTTTTTTGCAGGTAGACAATGAATCAGTGCAGAGACAAGGCATAGCTCAGTAACTATGAAATGGAAGAGGCTATAAAATAGCCCTCAGTTGTATTTTGTGAGAAAAAGCAACAAGAAAATCCCCCTGAACAATAAGATGTTAATGAAAACTTTGAGAAATCCCTGGTATGTAATGATAGGTTATTACTGTGTTCACAGATAACGCCACATTAGCTCCCCCTGGGTTTTGTATCAAGACGTTATTGGCAAGATGGCCAAGCTCATGGTTTTCTTGTTAAACAAGTTTTATTCCTTCACTGTGCCCAATGAAGCATGGGATGCTTGACTGCCATACTCCTTTGTTTAAAAACAACAGAAATGAAGCATCCCCTTTACACAGCTAGTTGGGCATCAGTCAGCTATGCACACTGCCTAATTAATACATTTTCTTTTCCATGTTCCTGTCCTTGATAACAGGGTTCAATGGACTTAAATTCTGAAGTAAATGTTATCTAATTTGGCTTCAGTGTTATATCGGCAAAGGTTTCCACATAATCAAGTCTGACTTCCAACAGCATCTTAATGGAGAATATATGTTATATTAATAGGTGTAGTAAAAAGGAAGAAGCCAATCAAAATAAGAATCACTTGACTGTATCATAATGCATCAGTTTTAAATACATAGCATTATAATGTGTGGTTCTAAGAATCATTTGTACTTGCTTTAACGACTACTGTTGTTTTTGTCCTCCAAACACACACAACCTAAAAGAAAGGGAATGCAGAGTTTACAGCCAATTCTTCTCCCAGACTCCTGCACAACAGAAGGTTGTAACACATATATTTGCAATGACTTTATTGGAGCCAACAAATAAAGGAAATGGGAAAGTATGAAACATTAAACAACAGTAATATAAAAAGGGCCCACAGCAGAGCTGAAGGTATTTGTAAATCACCTGCCTCATCAAAGGGGTTTTGAAAGAGACAGTGAGATGAAGGCGATTGTAAGATATCAGCAAGTTCCTGGGGAGATTTGTTTACAAATGGTGCCTTTGCCAATGCTCTGCTGCAACCCAGTGAGAGTGCACAAATGTATGACTTTAACACGCCTAGATTAAAAATATAATGCATTAACTGTGCTAATTATGTTCACAAAAAGGACCTCGCGGGAGTCTGGATAATAGCATATTGCCCACGTAATACTATATAGAGTGCTTAATTGCAGTTATGGATGAGGCAAGTATAATCATCCATCCGGCTAAAACTGCTAAAGCACAGCAGATTTAGCAGGGAAAAAATGGGACATCTTAGAGCCATGACTCAGCTTACAGCTTTGTTTGTACCGACTGAATCCCCTCTTTCCCATCTCTCATGCACACCTGACATCTGCCATTGATCATGATTATGTTAGAAGTGCAACAGCGCATAGTCAAGAATGCCTCAGAGAGGGCAGTAGCAATAGGGTTAGTTAGTCCAAGTGACCTAAAGTGTCCTTCTTCCTTGTCTACCTATCTTGGCCACTCTATGATGTAAATTGATATTCTCAGGGTGGTTTTTCCACCTCTTCTTTCTCCCTCAGTCCTTGTTCAGCTCTGCCCTAGAATGAATCTAGATTAGATTAGCACCCGGAACAAGTTTCCTGTTTTGGAATGGAACTCCTATAATAAAGCCTTGTTTCTCCAAGCCAGTGATGTCTTTGCTCCTTAACAACGATTTCTAACTGCTGCACACACTCTAACAGATTAATGATATAAAAATTTACTGTCTACAGACTTTATCGGACCCATTTCCCCCCCATTATGGGCACGGGAAGGGACTGCTCAGGGCAGTGTGAGTCTGAGGAAAAACGCATTTTACTGCACCTCAAAGTGTCCTCAAAATTGTGGTGCCCAGAACTGGACACAATATTCCAGGTGGGGCCTGACCAGAGCAGAATAGAGTGGCACCATTACTTCCCTTGATCTAGACACTATACTTTTATTGATGCAACCTAAAATTGCATTGACCTTATTGCGTTCACCCATCACTGGGCAGTATGCAGCCGGTATGCAACCTGGGCTTCTCTCGCAGCTTTTCAAGAATGGGTGAATGTGATAAGATCTGCCTTAAGAAAGTTATATCCTGGGTCTATCTCAGTGGCAAAGCTAATGCTATAATCTCCTAAAAGACAAGTGCCCATCATACTCAACTATGAAGAAGTGGTGTGCCAGTTTTCAGCATGGAGACTTTGAGACTGAAGGTACAGCAAGAACTGGGAGGCCTTCAACTTCAGGAGTGTCAGCTCCTGAAATTGTTGAGTGTGTTCATGACTATTTTGGCAGATCAGTAAATCTCAGCTGAAACAATTTGCTGAGACACTAGAGATATCCCAGGAATGCATTTGGTTTATAATTCAAGAGGAGTTGGCTGTGCAGAAGCTGTCAGCCAAATGGGTGCTGAAACTTTTGAATGCTGACCAGAAACGAAATTGAGTGGATATCTCCAAGCTGACTTTAAAGCATTTCAAGTGATCTATTGATGATTTTTTGGAATGATTCATCACTGTTGATTAAACATGGTTTCATCATTGTGATCCAGAGACCAAACAGTTCTTGAAGTGGAAGCACTTAGTTTCTCCACAGCTGAAGAAATTCAAGACTCAAAGGTCAGCAGGAAAGACCATGACCACAACTGTTTGGGATAAAGAAGGTATTTTGATAACTATCTTCAGACTGGCCAAAGAGTTAATGCAGAATACTGTTCTAACTTGCTGTGTCAGTTAAAGGAGGCATTGAAGGAAAAACAGTGAAGAAAGCTGCAGAAAAGTGTTCTCTTTTTGCAGGACACCTGCTCACAGGGCTGGCAAGGTGATAGATGTTTTGAAGAATTTGGGGGTTGAGTGCATAGACTACCCATCCTGCTCATCAGGTCTTGCTCTGTCTGGCTATTTCCCTGTTTCCAAACCTTAAAAAGAATTTGAAAAGAAATAATTTTTTTAATGATTCAGAGGTGATAGCAGTAGCAGAGCCGTGTTTCAGTGACTAGACATCAGATATTGAGAAATGATGTGCCAAGTGTGTTGAACTTCGGCGTGAATATGTGGAATAGTGTTTAAATTAAATGTCTAGGTCATTCCCTTCTTGGTTGGACCAAGAACTTTTCAGCATCCCCTTGTATTTACCCAGTCCTGGGGGGAAAACAGTCTCCTCTGTTCTGACTGGTATAACATAATATGTGTGCATGAAGCTTAGCCTGCTGTCACAGTGATAATGATCACCTGTTACAAAAAACGCACACCACCCTATGCTTTATCTGAAAAAGAATTGTTTTATTTAGAATGACATCACGATGTCACACTGTTTATCTGCAATGTCTGGTGATTTGAGGATTAGTGTTAAGGTTACCCCTTCTTCCCAGTGTGGCACTGTGTAGCAGAATGAATTTGATACTTCTGTCCTTTTAAAACTTCCACTTTAATTTCTGTTTTAATTAAAGATCACCACTGTATTGCTGCATAATAATGGCAGCACTTAACAGTAAAATTTATTACAGTGCTACAATTATGCCATAGGCTGTATTCTCCTATTCTGAGTCTATTGATTCCTGTTTCTCTTCAGGGGCTGGATTAGAAGACTACAAGATGATAAATTGGAGAAAGGAATAAAAAATCAGAAGAATGAGATGCAGCAATAAAAAATCAGAAGAATGAGATGTAGCAAAGAAGACGACATAATCTAAAAAGGAGGGAGACATATGGAGACCTATAAAAAGAGGGAAGTCAAGCTTAGAAGCAGAACTTCTGTGAACTGTGTGAAATGGTTATTATTATTGTTATTAATGTTCATCTTTATTTATATTCAGCCTTCCCCCCAATACTGGGACTCATTGTATAGGCTGTATGACTCAATCTATTCATGGCATGAATGTAATGCCATCACAAAATAATTATTAGATTTATTTTTATGTATAGTCTTTGCCAATGTGCACAACAGGTTCATATTGGTACCATAATGAGGGACTTCATAGTGAAAACCCCCTATACATGGTCCTTGATCAGGAATTCTGATCAAAATTCTCCCCTACTTCACCATCCCCCAGTTCAAAACTGCTCAGCAAAGAGAGCATATAATGTAGACCTGAATAAACAGAAACACTGAAATCATGAAATGGGAATGCAGACTGGTGCAACTAAGCAAATTTTAATTGTACCAAAGATCCAGAGTGCGGTGTATAAACAAAGCTAAACATTGTATTCACCATGTGGCATGTCATCACTATGTGGATTGTGGCAATCATGTTACACTGATCCTGAGACTGGCGGGAACCTGGTGCAGAAGCCAATGAAATTATGAAATCAATGGAAAGGAACTGTATGCTTATCTGTATGCAAGATTTTCATTTAGATACAGGATTTAGATATGGGCTAGAGAGTTATGATGGCTCAGCCATGCATTAATGCGGGGGGCATAGAAAAGCATTACTGTGAGAGGCATAAACAAACTTCCTACCACTTCATATCATGTATCTGACACAATACTTTATGAATGCAAGCCCAAGTGATGACTTGCATATGTGAACCTGCCATTAAAGATATAAGAAAAGAGACAGAGCTGAATGTTCAGAACCTCCATCTCTCTGAACCTCCATCACTCCTCCATGGCATCAGGGGACAGGATCAGCTGCCATTCATCATGTATGTACAATAATGAGATGCAAAGAAGTCAAATACACAGACACATGGTTTAGGACAACTCATAGGTGTAAGCCATGCATACACTCAGATAGCAAAGATAAAGGGCAAAGTGTTGTATACCAGTATTACAGTGCTGTTGTGTTTGTGAACAATGGCAGTGTTGTTATTTACATCCCACCTTCCCCCCAAACTGGGACTCAAGGTGGCTTACAAAGTAAAATATGATATATTCAAAACATACACAATATCAACATTTAGATGAAATGAAAAACATTTTAAAGCAAATTCAAGCATACAGTTAAAATGATAAAAAAAAAAAATAGTTAAAAACAGTACAGTGCAATGAAAAAGAATACAGCACCCTGCTCCCCAGGTCTTTCTTTAAAAACCTACCATTCTCAAAAGTCAATCTGGCTATGATTTTGCCTGCTGGAGGGAGAACTGAAAGGAAGGATCATTCCAGCCTCCATAGTCACTGAGAAGCCCCTGTCTTGCATCCACACCAGTCATACCTGTGATGGTGGTATCACTGAGACATCAGTGTCTCCTGAGAATTTCAGGGCCTAGGTAGTACATATGTGAAGATAAATGCTGCTGCCACACTGCATAATTAATGCAATTTGACACCACTTTAACTGTTATGGCTCGGTTCTAAGGAATCCTGGGGTTTGTAGTTGTGGCATCAGAGCTCTAACAGAGCACGCTAAGACCTCACAAAACTACAAACCACAGAATTTCATAGCATTGAGCCATGGCAGTCAAAGTGGTGTCAAACTGCATTAGCTCTGCAGTGTAGATGCAGCCCTAGTCTGTCAGATAGCCTAAATAACAGCTCCCCCACCCCCATCCTTTTTTCAGTGGGCAAAAAGGATAGCCCCAGTGGCACGCTTCTGCTGAAACGATTGAAATTTGATTTCTAATTGCCTTATTTCTTTCTGTTTTCATCCACTGTGCTCTGTGATCCTGGAAAGAGAAACACATACAGTACCTTGTTTCATGCCTGTAAGATGGGGTTTTTTTTCACTCCAGTGAACAGATAGAGCATTGTTGTCTATCAAATACTACAACATCCATAAACACAGATGTTAGAGAGTAACATTAGCACATATACCAGTCCCCTGCCCCCAACAAATTTGCAGCCTAAATATCAACTGTTTTGGAAAACAGCAAAAGAAGATGAGCAAGGGGAGATAACAAAGGTCATAAATAATAGAAATTAAGGAGGCTATCAAGGAAATCTTGTGAGCAAATACAGGTGAGCAAACTTTTTTTTTAAAGCATCTATCAAGCCTCATCTAGAAAGGAAAAAGGTCTCTGGGAGTATTAATATTTAATAGTTCTTTTTGTTTTGATTTTACCTGCATATTCATGGTTTTGCATCCAACTCCTTGTTGAAATAGCCTGAGTTTTCCTCACTTCTCTCTCCCTTATGCCCTTCCTCCCTCTGCTCCCATTTATCATGTGTCACATGCAGAAATTGACTTTCACCAATTTCCACTGAGCCCTTTTTAATTATTATTCAAGAGTCATTATTATTATACTTATTACGCTAGTTAAGCATTAGGACCACTTTGTTTTAGCTGTGACATTCTTCTTTCCTTCACTTGATCCCTGTTGAATCTGGGCACTGGAAACAATTGCTGTGTTTCTTGTGACTATATCATACTACACTGTTATAGTGCCATTATTTCACTTTTACTGTTATGACTGCCTCCTGTGGCATTCTGGGGTTTGTAGTTTAGTGAAGCCCAAGAGCTCTCTTGTTGAGAATTATAAATGCCCTTCCCTAAACTGCAAATCCCAGGATTACACAGGAGGCAACCGTAGCAGTAAAAGTGGAATAATAGCACTATAACAGTGTAGTGTGGTATTAGCCATCTTAGCTAATTTTATTATAATGTAAACTGACAGCCATGGAGAAGCATACATCATTTTGGAAATAGTGTGTTAATTTAACTGACCTGGATAGTGGGAATGAAAAGTACTAGGAGTTCCCCAAGGATGCTTCATGATAGGGAAAACATCACGTAGATCTCTATAATAAAATTGGTTAGTGCAGTGCAGGAGCAAAACCTGGGATTTTTAGACACTTCTTTCTGGTCTGGAGTGGCTCTGGATGGAGGGAGAAATCTGGCAAGAACGTTCCTGTAAGAACCGGAGAAATGTGGACTTCTGTTTAAAAAAAAGGTTCATATACTGGTGTATATATTAAAATAAATTGGGAAAAAAGCATGGAGAAGCTTTTTTACTATTTCAACTAGAAAGTCCCTTTATGAGTGGACAATCATATTCCACCAGTGCCACTGCTTCTGTCAAGTACTTTTTTAAAAATACCTTCCAATCATTAGTATTTGCATTAGTCTAAAATGAATTAATGCAATTAGTATTTGCATTAGTCTAAAACCAACCTGACAATTGCTATTGGTCATGTATTTAACATATTCATTTTCTCCCACCACACTGTATGTTGCCAGCCTGATAGGCAGCTGATTTTTATACATATAAAAAGAGCTGGTTCTGTTTGACAAATGTTAACAAAGGATGGAGTTTCAACTTGTCCAGCTCTTCACATACAATTACTGGCTTAAATAGATAGTCATTATCAGCTTCTGTATATACTTGAAAAGCATCTCAGTTCTCACCGTCTAGATAGAATGGCTGGTCTTGGTAGCCAGAACCATATTCTAATGGCATACAATTGATGATTCAAATGTCACCAGGTTAGTGGAAGCAAGATATTCTTTCCCTTAACACCATGGGTAGAAAATTAGAATCTGATTCGTTCATTCGGAGCCCTGGAAAAAGGACGGAGAGAGTAACGGGGGTCTTTTCTCATCAATCATCCATGTGACTATTCATAGAATGGAAAGGGTCTTTTTCTCTCTTGTTTTAAAGCCCTTCATTTACCATCCTTTTTATCTCTCACCTTGCTCTTTGATGCCTCATATCAAAGAGCATTCCACTTTGGGCTAATAAAAAGAAGCCTGAGCTCTCCTGCAGATAGCTCACTAATGAAGCTGCTGTATATTCATGACTGGATATCATCGATGCGAAAAAAGCTATTCTGATCCAGAGCTCCACTCATTTCATGCGCCTTTGCAAATGCGGGTATGGCTGAACTGCCTGTTATTTAAACAAAGAGAAACCTATTGGTTTCTTCATGCAATCATGAGCCATATGAGGACTATCTTTCTCTTTCCTGGATCAGTCTGAAATCTTATCACATATACCTTAAATTACTAATAGAAAATTAAATTCTCCAGCTGTGAATGTTTATGTAGTACAAATAGCCAGCTTTTCCATGCATGAGAGGGAGGCAAAGAGGAGAATTTTTATTATAAAAAATGTATGAGGAATAGCCCCCAAAATAGCCCAATGAGGACTGAACATTCGGAATAGCTTCAGAATGCTGGCTGACTATGGAGTGGGAAAACAGAATACTCAGGGGAGAGGGAATGGAACTGAGTACCTTGAAAAAAGCCATGCCTGGCACAGATGTTGGGAACAGGAGCGTTGTTGTTCTCTACAGCATATACAGTCGGCCCTTCTTATGCACAGATTTTTTATACACAGATTCAAGCATCCACAGTTTGAAAATGTTCAAAAAAAAGTATAAATTTCAAATATCAAACCTTGATTTTCCATTTCTTTTAAGGGACACCATTTTGCTATGTCATTATATTTAATGGGACTTAAGCATCCACGGATTTTGTTATCCATGGGGGATCTTGGAACCAAACCCCAGCGTATAACAAGGGTCCACTGTAATTGCAGGTTCCTTGTTGAACTTTGTATCAAGGGAGGAGGGTTCATTCATTGGTGCAGTGATAATGAGAAGAACCTACCTCTCAGGCAAGTGCATGTGTACAGTGGACCCCATCTAAAGAAACCTGCTAAGAAAACCCCATGACAGGGTCACTACAAGTCACAAATCACTTGAAGCTACACAGAAACAAATCAGCTTGAAAACCACTGGGTGACTTTTAACAAGTCACCCTCTCTCAGTCTAAAAGGAAGGCAATGGCAAATTTCTTCTAGAGAAATCTGGCCAAGAAACCCAATGATGGAGTTACTATAAATCAGAGTTAATTTGAAGGCATATCATCTTAAACATGGGGGTTTGGAATGGTCAGCAATGAATCTGATAAAAGCTGGTCCAGGAAGCTGAAAATAAAAATTCAGTGGAAACTGTAGGAGGATTCTAGTTTTTCTGATATGGTAATTTTGTATGTGTAGGGATTTAGGCAGAGGCATGGAGTAGCCTTGAAACTTATGAATTCTGTCTACAGTTTGAAGTTATATATTTGAGACATAGATTTACCAATTACAGTGGGTCCTTAGTATCTGCAGGGGTTTTATTCTAGGATCCCTCATGGATACCAAAATCCAAGGATTCTCAAGTCCCATTAAATACAATGGCATAGTAAAATGGTGTCCCTTATATAGAATGACAAAATCAAGGTTTGCTTTTTGGAATTTTGTGTGTGTGAATATATTCCAACCATGGTTTGTTGAATTCATCAATGCAGAATCTATAGATACAGAAAGATGACTGTAACCAACACTAGGGACTCTCACACCAGTCCAAAAGTGTTCCCTATAAAAAGGAGCATATTTTCTTCTCCAACTGCTGAGAGATAATGTTAGAATGAGAAGGACTTTAGACTTATTAGGCACAACAACATTCTGAGACAAGCCAGACCTGTACAAAAGGAACAGGCTTCACTTGAGGCAGGATGGAATCAGACTGCTGGTATGTTACATATTAAAAGTGGAGGAGTGAAGGAACTGGGAAGCATCCAGTTTGGGCAGAGTCATTCCCAAAGTATGATCATGACCATGACCATGAATATATTTGCAGATGTCTAAATGAGGAGAGAAAGCAGGTACTGTATGAGAAAGGATCGCAACATTTGGGGCTGTGTTATTTAGAAAAAAGGGGAGTGAGGGGAAATAACAGGTGTACAAAAGCATACATGATGTGGAATCACTTTTCTCCCTCTGTCACAATAGTACCATGAATCACCCACTGAAAGTTGGTCTTTGACCGTAATAAAGTATTCCATTCTATTCCATTCTATTCTATTCTATTCAAGGATAGGAGATTCAAGACAGATACAAGGAAGTGCTTTTTCACACAGCACATAGTTAAAATGTGGAACTCACTACCACATGGTGTAATGATTGCTGCCAATATCAATGCCTTTAGAAGATAAGTGGGTAAATCCATGGAGTATAACTACTAGTCAAAATGGCTATATGTTACCTCCAATATCAGGAGAAGTATAAGTCTATGTATCAGCTCCTGGGGAACATGAGATGAAAGGTGCAGTTGCACTCATGTCCTGTTGGCAAACTGATTGGACAATGTGTGAACAAAATGTTGGACTATATAAGCCTTGGGTTTGATCCAACAGGGCTCTTCTTATTTACTAATGCCTTCAAGTCAACACTTGGGCTTATATATAAAATCTTCCAGGCCTGCAGAGGAATTGTGATGGCTCTGTATCTCCATTGTCACCATTCCAAAGGACCTGTTTGCTCCAACCTTACGTTGACTGAAGGTCAAACTAGAATTTACTGCCAGTCTGCCTTCTGGTATCAGAAAATGAGTCATATAAGCAAGCTTTAGAACACTCACATTTGATCTAATCCACAACATTTTTTGACTGAAATCTAAAAGATTTCCCTCTCCACCTGTCACAGACAAAAATTCAAGCCTTTTACTCTAATTCTAATGGACATTTGTGGCCTCTTTTCAAGGTCCTGTCTCTGTCAGCACAAACATTTTTTGCCCTTGTTTCAGGCAAAGAGGGTTGTTTTTTTCAGTCTACAGAGTTGATGATGGTCACAGATTCCTCCAGAGAGCTGAAATCTCTGTTTGCCAATTTCCACATTATCTTGCAACTTCCTGACTTCGTGCTAATGAAGACATCTAGCTCAGAAGACAAGTGCGGCTGAAGCCCTGCTTAGAGGTCAAATTGTTAATACTACTTTCCTGGAATGCACTTTAGTCAGCAAATTTACTGAAGCCAATTGAGTGATAGTGCAGTGATCTGTTCCATTCTCCTGAGAAACCCACTAAGACAAAGAAAAGAGGACAGTCACTTCAGAGATTTCCACTTGGAAAGAATTATTTTTCCTCAGGAAAATAAAAATTATTTGCTGGCAATGTTTTAATTCTTATTTTCCAGACTGGAATACTCTCCCCTCCCAAAACAGAAATTAACATTCTATGAATTCTTTCAAAGTCTACTAGATAACTTACACTAGGCTTTACTGCTAGGACCAATTTTTTAAAATGCTGCTTCAAACTTTTCTGGGTGGCTACACAAGTGTTATGCTGGTGTATTTTGAAGTCCACACATACAAAAGTAAGAAATGGATCTTGTCATTTTTGGGAACATGTGCATGGTGTACATGCTGTGACATATCCACTGATGATGGAAGCCATAAGGCACAACCTTCACAGAGTGATATTTCTATACTGAAATATTTTTACATTCTCCCATCTTCTCAGCTGGGGCACTGTCCATGGTACTAGAGCCATTCAGGTACAGGCACCAGATTCTGTCTGATCTTGGAAACTACAGTAAGCAGAGTTAGTACTTAGATAGGACACCACCAAGAAATGCCATGTCCTGTAGGGCTATATTTCAGAGGAAGAAACTGGCAAACCACCTCCGAGTATTCCTTGCCGAAGAAAATCTATGAAATGTATACGATCTCCAGAAGTCAGTGGATGACTTGAAGGCACATACACACACACTCTCTCTTTTTCTTTAGTTCCTGATTGATCTGTTTGACGGACAAAGATACAGGATTTAGCCTTACCCAAAAAGCTAATACAAAAATTTCAGAACTTAATAAATGAAACACACATAGATAATTTTACTGCATTTCAGTTTATTTTCATTTGTCATGTGACTCAAATTCTAGAAAACAAACTTCAGTTTTTCATGCATGGATTTGGGACAATGCCTTTGGCTAGTACAGAAATTCTTACTGAGTGATTTAATTCAATATCCTACAACACTTCCTCTGATAATGGCATTTATTTTATTTAATATTACTAGTTTAGGTGAGTTTTATTCTGAATACAATGTGGTTTTGCAAATTAAAAAAAATTGGAGGGAAATTCAACATTGTAAAATTAAGCTAAACATTCCTTATTGTAAAGGAGTGCAGATGCAAGCACTCCAGTCCAAGATATCCAACTTGCTCCCGGTACATCAACTCTAACTCCAGGATTAATGAAGGCCAAATCCCTAGAGCCCAGCTGTCAAATTCACAGACTTAAAGTAGGGAAAAAGACATAGATGTAAAACACAGTAGATGTATTCATACCATATGAAAAATGCAAGCCTAAAACACCCTGTATGTATAGTATAGCAAGGTGGTGTGCAGAGAGAGTGTTTTATTTGGGGTTTGTTTGTTTGTTTGTTTGTTTGTTTAATCATTTTAAACTGTCTTCTAAAGCTAGTTTAAATCAGTGCCTTAATATGATGGTTTGTTTAATTGTTATTTAACTTACATGTTTCATTGTTTAAACTGCATTTTGTTTTAACTCATATTTTGTGTTGTCTTGGACCCCCTATTACAGCAGTTCCCAACCTTTGTTGGGCCACGACCCCCATTGGGGACTCCCACCCGTGCCCCCCTGATAGGTTAGGAGGTCAGGAAGGGGCGGGATTTTTGGCTACATACAAGCCCCAGAAGGCTTTGCAGCCGGAAGTCCCGCCCTGTCACAGCCTCCCAACCAATTAGGGAGGCCACCAGGGGAGAAGGGGCAGGACTTCTGGCCGCAAAGGCCTCTGGGAATAGCAGTCCCATCCCCTTCTCCCCGTGGGAAGGGAAGGGAGGAGGAGGAGGACCCCCCGCCCCTTCCTTCCCTCCCCACGGCTGTCTGGAGCCGCAGGAAGGGAAGGGAAGGGCAGGAGGACCCCCGCCCCTTCCTTCCCTCCCCGCGGCTGTCTGGAGCCGTGGGAAGGGAAGGAAGGAGGAGGAGGAGACGGCCCTGCCCCATCCCCTTCTTCTTGCGAGTGCCAGCAAGCACTCGCAAGGAGAAGGGAAAGAGGAGGGAGCCCCTCCCCCTCCCCTTTTCCCCGCATGGTGCCTGCGCTAGCGCCAGCACCCGCAGAGAAAAGGAGAGGGGGAGGTGGGGGGATTCCCAACCTGGCGACTCCCGTGCAGGGGTCGCGACCCCCCAGGTTGGGAACTCCTGCCCTATTAGAAGAAAAATGTGTTATAAATAAAATAAAACACACACACACACATTTCACACACACACACACACCTGGACTGTATTGTATTATTTTAATGATGTAATCCCGCTTCGATCTTTGGGAGAGGCAGGAAATATAAATAAAAATTATTATTATTATTATTATTATTATTATTATTACATTTTCAGATAAATCAAAGAAGAAATGTTTTGACCTCAAAAGTTTGGTTATATTTGTCCTAGTACTTTGACTGAGGATGCACTGGGCTGTAAAATCTGGCACAGGTAAATAGAAACCTACTGTTCCCTCCCCTCCTCTTTTTCTTTCCTGCAAATCCTCATGTTGTGCATTTGGGCTTGGGATCTATCCATAAAGCTTCACGTTCAACTTGGTGCAGTAAGTGGGACTGCATGCCTGTCTCTCATCAAAGCAACAGCAAATGTCACTCCCATTGTCTAGCAGATAAACTTATCCCCACAATCTCCAATACAAAGAGTGCAAGAGATGAAGAAAAGCCTTTCATATTGGAGGAAACCCAGGAAATGGCACATAGTGTCAGGTGAGATGATATTAATTAGACGTGGGAAGCCATCCAAGGGAATACAAAGTACAGCAGTCCCCAAACCTGATGATCTTTTATCTCTTTGAACTGAAAACCACATCAAACTGGAGTTGCAAATAATTGGCTGCTTTTCACATTCATAGGATTGCCAGGTTCTGAATGAATCTATTAAATACTCTTTCTCAAATGCAAGGTAATGAAAATGTTACATCCATTATATTCAAAAAGACCTAGGAATTCCCCCCACATGGGGGGGGGGGGGGGAGATCCCAAAGAATGCCTTGCATTTTGCAAACAGAATGAATATGCAAATCAAAGAAATTATGTATTTATAACACATATACAGTGCTTTTTATCTCCATGTGGTATACACGTTTAAAGCATTTTAAAACAAACCATCCAACAAGTAAAAACAAATAGAAGAGCAAATGAAGTGATCAACAGAAGCTAATTTTAACAATCCTGCCAATAATTACTGAAATCATTTAATTTACACTTTAATGTAAAAAGTAAGTCCCTATATTTGAAATATTTCTCTATGTTCCTATATAGAGATATTCCTATATTTGACATCAGGTAGGTGCACAAGAACGACCTGTGGTGAAAAAGAAGAAATCTTTCCCTAAATTTATGCCTGTACATCCAAATAACTCAATGAGATTATGCAGACATATTTAATGTTCTTCATAGCCTCATTGTACAAGTACTTGCAACTGGAATGTAAGAATCAAATTTCACTGCTTTCACTTTGCAAGTTAAAGAACCTATGATAATTTGATTATGTTTTATGATCATGCAAATATAAATAGGATTTATATTTAAGACTTTTGTTGTTAACTGCCATCAAGTCAACTTTGACTTATGGCAACCCCATGAATGAGACAGTGCCAATTCATCCTGTCATCACCCTGTTATCATAGGTCATTCTCACATGGGGAAAATTGGAAGGTCAATGCAGTGAGATCCCGGATGTGTTCATGTGGAATTCACGTTGTTGCACGAGAGGTTATCACACGTAATTGAAGTCAATGCTAGGTCAATTCAAACCCAATCCAGGGTCAACCGAGAGATGTGTAAATTCGGGGAAATACAAAATTTACAAATTCTGTTCCATCCCAAATTTTGAATTTGGCAGGTATGGAACACATGTCTCGGTCATCCTTGGATTGCCTTCAAATCAGACTACAATTCCCAAGCTCCTTTGCTGGCTGCAATTTTTCCTCCCTCCCTCCATCCTCTGTTGTTGGTGTTTTCTGGTCTTTCTATTTTCTAGCATATACTATGCGAGCTGCAGTTACCATATGGAGGATAATATTTCCATATTTGCTTTCATTACGTCTGTCCATTTCAGGTAACATGTTCAAAAGGTAGAGTTTGGGAGATGGTGCTAGCTTGATATCTAATGTAATTGTAATTTTTGTATGGATTCTCTCCCAGTTTCCCTTCGCCTTTGGATATTGCCACCACATATGATATTATGTATTATGCTTACATTTCCAACAGGTGTCTCTTAAGTTCTGTTTGTATTTTGCTATTTTGAATGCTGTCAAGTACCACTTGTAAAAGAATCTTATAAAAGTTCTCTTTTAAATCATAGCAACTTATGAATTTTAAATTTTTGGTCCATACCTTCTCCCATTGTTCTAGAGTGATTGTTTCCCCTATATTTTGTGGCCATGTAACCATGTTTGTTTTCACATACAGTTATTGTCATGAACTGAACTTCAATTGGACTTAGCAGCAATGCCCCCATGACTCTCATGTCATTGGAGCACTGGATCTGCTCTGGGTTTTATATCATGTTTTGTAAGAGCTATTGAAGGTGCTGTACATATGGACGGAGGGAGATAGAGTTCAGCACCCTGGTTAGTGCCTTTAAACTGCACAATAAACTCTAGACTCTTATGAAACATTGATATGGGAGCCACCAGTTGGTACTGTTTACTAATTGTGAGCCAACAAACCCAGGGCATCAGAGAGCCGGGAGCTATGTAGCCAGCATGAACATTTGTAGACATACTGCACAAACTCTCCCCCCCCCCCCCCAAGATTGCTTGTTCTTCATGACATGCTTTTGGGTTTATTTGTTTGTTTGCTATCATTCCCAGGAGTCCTGCAACTTTAGAACAAAACAAACATTACATCGATTTGCAATGTGTGTGTGTGTGGGGGGATTTCTGAAAATATTTGTAGCTAACTCAATGGTGGGCAACTGTTTAGGACCAATTACAAGCCACAACTGCAGATGCCCCATTTGCCTTGCAAAATACCTTTCTTTGGCTACATATTGGCCACTTTCAGTCACTAAGAGGGGGAAATTTGGTGAGGTGGGGGTATTTTCAGTTTGAACACCTTTTGTGGTCTATTGGTGTAATTTTTTTTAAGCTAAAACCATACCCCAAGATTAAAAAAATGGAATGCTCAAGGTCTTTGGGGGACTGGCAAGGGGCTTTTGAGGCTATGAGAATAAGGTTCATGCACAGCTTGCTGCCTGCAGGCTAAACGTTCCCCACCCCAGATGTAAATAAAGAGTCCTTATATACCCAGCAGAAAGTATTAAGAAGTTAACAGCTTTTAATCAGGATAGCTAGAAAGATGAAACTGCCTCTTAAATATTTCAGCATGGCTATCCTCTAGAAAGTGTTTATGACAAGCACATAATTGTGCACGGAAAAAGACAAATTGGAAGCCATCCAAGCTCATCCATATTTCAGTTTGTGTGCTCGGTGCAAACATGGCTTAGGGAAAAGCAGCAACAACACTCCGCAAGCGCCTGATAGATGGCAGACAAGAATGCTAGCAAAGGCGTCTGGGAGAGATGGAAGAGACAAACAGGCAAGTTGATAGCACAGATCCATCTGAGAATGCAAATAGGCCTGGCTGAAATAAACAAACAAACATTAAGATAATTAAGTCTCGAGACTATTCCACAGCGTACAGTTACCTGATGCATCTCACCAAAGGATATTGTTTGACTAATGTGCTGTGTCTCTTCAAGTTGTTTCTGACTTACGGCAACCCTAAAGTGAACCTAACCCAGCGTTTTCTTGGCAGGTTTCTGCAGAGGGGGTTCATCATTTCCATCTTCTGAGGCTGAGAGAGAATAATAATAATAATAATAATAATAATAATAATAATAATAATTCCCCACCTCTCCCTATGGATTGAGGAGGGGTTACAACCCAATAAAAACATACAGATACAATCAATAAAATACAATAATTTCCAATATAATACATCATGTCAGCACTACTGATATCACTTAAAAATAACTTATCATTATACAACAGTTTTACAGAGTGTCATCATCGAGGATTAATGGGTGAATATCCTAAACAAGTTCAGATGGATAGGCCTGCTGGAAGAGCTCCATCTTGATTGCCTTCTTAAAAGCATCTAAGGTGGTAATAAGATGGTAGTATGACTTGACCAAGGTCACTCAGTGGGTTTTCATGGCCAAATGGGTATTTGAACTCTGCTCCCTAGATTCAGATTCATAGTCCAGTGCTCAGACCACTATACCACCCTGGCTCTCTGTTTGACTATTATCAGTGAGCATAAGCAAAAAAGAGTACAACCACCTCACTTTCTTTAAAAAGATATCCCAAAAGTAATGTTGGATAAAACCTCTATTTGGCCATCTAAAATGTCACAAAGGCATTCTTCAAGTTGGCTTGTCCTCATTATGTACCTGAGAAAATCTCAAGGAGTCAGGAGAGACTGAAGCTTAAAAGAACAGCAGTTAGTCCTGGCTAGTGTGAGAGACGGAAAAGGCATTCAGAATGAGACATATATGTGGAATTTTTAATTCTGGAATACCATATTTGACCCATATTTACATGCACATCTAAAAAAAAAAGAGTGGCACTCAACCCATGCTGGCTGTTTTTTTTCAATGCATTTTTGTAGTCCTACTTCTGTGCATGCTTTACTGTAGTCATATGAGTAAAGAAGTGGCACATACAGGGGGCAGAGAAAGCTGGCATTGAGCATTTAGCAGAGGATGATTGTGCAAATGGTAAATATATTTGTTGTTGTTGTTGATCTTGTTCTTGTGTGCCTTCAAGTTGTTTCTGACTTATAGTGACCCTAAGACAAAACTATCGTGGGGTTTTCTTGGCAAGATTAGTTCAGGAGGTTTTGTTCTGATGTTGAGACAGTGTAGATAACCATACTACATTCTTGAAGTGCTTCTACGAGTATTCCACTTTTACTGCTCTGGCTGCCTCCTGTTGAATTCTGGGGTTTGTAGTTCAGTGAGGCCTAAGAGCTCTCTGCTGAAAATTCTAAATGCCCCTCATTCAACTGCAAATCCCAGAATGCAACAGGAGGCAGCCAGAGAACTAAACGTGGAATAGCTGTGCTATAAGAGTGTAGTATGGTAATCTTATGTGTCCTGCCCAGGATAACCCAGTGGGTTTTATGGTTGAGCAGGGAATCAAACCCTGGTCTAGAGAGTCTTATTCCAATGCTCAAACCAAGATCCCTGCATGCTTTAACCTGGAAAGCAATCACACTGAGGCTCTACTTCACTTAGCAAATAATAAACCTGGTTTTTTAAATAGTGGGAAATACATTATGAAATGAAAGAAGATAAAAATGCCTAGTTCTGCTGTCTAACTCAAGTTGATATGCAAGACACCATGCTTGAAGGTGATAACATGTTTGAGGTTGACATGCAAGCCACCCATGGTTGCTCTGAACTCAAGTGAAAACATCTTCTTTCTAAGCCTTTTGCTCAGGTCTGCAGAAGGAAGAGGAAGTGAGATCAGCAACCTTAAGAGTATGAGATCAGGATGGAAAAGAAGATCAGCATAGGTCAGAGCAGCTAAAGAGCAAAGAAACTTGAGGATGTTTGTCTGTGTTGGTTCCTCGATACATCTCAAGCACTTTCACTTCAGGCTATATTTCACACCATCACTCCCAACACCTAGAGTAGGCAACTGTGCTTGTGGGGGGCATTTTTCATTTTGCAACCCACTAGCAGGCCATTATGATGGTTTTTACAACAGGAAGTAACATGTAGTTTGGATCTGAGTCCACTTTTAGCTGCTTGGGGGGGGTGCTTTTGGCTTGTCTGAGGATCAGGATGTGGAGACAAAACAGCTGTGCTTTAGGGTAGTTTTGTATGGTTCAGAGAAATCTGGGGACCAAAACCCAGATTTTTTTAAAAAAATTACTTTTGAGGACTTTTAGGCTGCCTTTGGGGACTTGGGCTTGGAATCCACATGTAGCCTGGAGACTGCACTTTCCCCACCTAGAACCTCTGGAAGAAAATGTTGACAAGAAGAGACGTAAGACAATGCATTAATGTTTTGTTGTTATTTTATTTATTTTTGGGGTTTTTTAATGTTAACAATGAAGAACATGGCATCAACTACCTTTGAAAGGTTTTAGATCATAAGAACATCATTTCTTCAAAGTACCCATTTAGTTTTTTATGTGGTTTACTGCAGCAGTTGTGTTGTGAGTCATTTCATTTTTTTTTCACGCAGACACATTCAGCTGAATACAGCTCACCAGTTCCCTCAGGTGAAAGCACTACATTTTCTCACTGTCGTCAGTTTCAGAGAAATGTTCCCTAACTATGATATCTACATCAAGTTAAGACTGTACAGCTCTGCTGCAGAATAACACACTTCAAGAGGCAGCTATTCAGATTAATAACAGGTATAGTAGCAGGAAGAGGACTGAAAAAGATCACCTTGGGTGTCCCTTCCAACTGTACAGTTTATGATTCTACTAGTATATAAGCTTGACCATGACTTCTTTGTTACTATATAAGAAATGCAGTTACTCATATATCTCTATGAGTTCAGTATAGCCACATATAATTACAGTAATTCCAGATGCGGAGTGGTGTGACTTTTAATAATAATTCGCTGAAGCATAAGACCTTAAGAGACTGAACTAACCCAAAAGGGAAAATCCCTGAGTTGCCCAGGAATAAAGAAATGTGAGAATAAAAAGTGGGTAGATTAATAACGGAAGAGTGGTTTGGTCTAGTGATTTGACCATTGGATTAGGACTTCAGGAGAGCAGCATTCAAACCCCTGCTCAACCATGGAAACCAACCATGGAAACCTTGAGCAAGTCTCACTCTTTCAGTCTGAGAGGAAGGCAACAACAAACCTCCTCTAAATCTTGCCTAAAACATAAAATATGATAGGGTTGCCTTAGGATTGCCATAGGTCAGAAACAACTTGGAGACACACAGAACAATAACAGTAACATCAAAAACCAAAGTACAATAACAACTACAATCTACAAATCAGTGATACTTTTATTGGGCCAACCAAACTGCACAAAATAGAAGAACCAAGATTAATAAGAATTTTGAGACTTTGATCAGTAACAAGAATGGAGTTAAAACTGGTACTTTGAATTGCTGCTTGTGTTTCTATAGGTTTTATTCTTGTTGTACGTCAGATGTTTCTCATTTTCTAATGGTAAAGGCTATGCAGCAATGGGACAGACTGCCTTAAGTAATGCTGGAGTCTCCTTTGCTAGAGGTATTTATGCAGATTCTAGATAGTAATCCATCAGTGATGTTGCATCTTGGACACTAGACTAGATTACTTTTAAGGTTCTTTACAACCTTTGATGGTAAGCCACTTTGGGAATAACATATAGTAAGGTGGGGCAGAAATATTTTAAATAAATAAATAAAATCAGATTCAGGATAGAATCTATCTGGCTCTACCATGAAAGGGACCAGCAACACATGTAAGCAAACTTTCATATGGCCTTTCAAGTCTCATTCAGTCAGCTTGAAGTATCTTTTGATGTGAATGAGGAATAAACAAATTAATTGATAGCTTCAGATGCACACATAACTACCTGTCTACAACTGCAGCTGGACCATGACCATAGTGTACAGTTTTCTGTTATCAAGATTCCAACAGTAGGTTGCACTAAATGTTTGAACCTTCTTGTTTATTTTGAGGATTCAGTCATAATCTTTAATTACTGACCTTCAGGAAAGAGAATATAAGATACTTTTTAGATTGATTTACTGCACTAGATTTTGATCAATATGGCTTTAATCTTTCACATATTTACTACATTATGATTCTTGCTTGTTATTTACATTCTGCATTTGGATTATATATGTTTAAAGTCAAGGCCTTTGGACAGAAGAGAAATGTTTTGTTTTAAATCATGGACCCAGTTCTTATCACCCTTTCAAGGTGCACCATGCTCAATTTTTCTTTCCTTCCCCTTTAAGCTTGAGTAAATGTTTGCATACCAATTTATTCAATGCCTTCCCTTCTGTTTTGTCCTTGCCTTGTTTTCTGCAGGTGTCTCATTAGTTCCATGATTTTTAAGTATGACAATGTTTGTCTCCAGGTTGCTGAAGTGATGGGAATAAACAGCATTCATCTCATAGCCCGATTAATGGTTGCAATGGCAATGAAAGTGCTGCAGCAGAAATGTCTTTACTAAGTAATGATGATGTCTGCCACGATATGGTGTGAGCGATTCTAAGGGGTGGGTAATTGAATAGAGGATTCATCTTTTTAGTGATGCCATTAAAGATCTTCTCCAAAAGGAAATAGGATATTTTGAAGACTGATGGGCAAACCCATCCCAACAATACATAGATATATAGGAAAGATATTTATTTAGGTCGACATTTCAAGGCACAGAAGAGAACAGAGTTCCAAAACGCTGATAATTTTCAATGCAAAGCCACAGTTCATCTTCCAAAATGCTGTACACCTCTGTTCTGAGGTGCTTTGCATAACACAAAATGATGCTGAACTCAAAGACATAACTGAATGTAAATAATTGACCTCCGTGACTGCTGCCTAAAAGCTTATCAAATGTTATTTTGGAATGCACAACACCACAGGAAAATGACATGCCTTAAATAAAATGTACAGGTCCTGGTAACCTCCAAGTATAAAAGAATCTGGCAGTTAATCCTCCACAAGAAGTTACTTCCATCCAAGGTAGAACTGTATGGGGAAAAAGATTCTCAGTATATTGAGAAAGGGTCCATAACAACATTTTTTTCTTTTTTTATAGAACAGAAATGGCAATCATGTTTCCTCTAGATGTTGTCAAACTGTATGTTCAGCATTCCTCACCATTGGTTATGCTGGCTAGCATTACTGGAAACTGCAGTCCTATAACATCTGGAGGACTGTTTGATTTTGCCTTTGCCCCTGGTGAAGAGATTCAAAAATACATATCCTAGTTCATTTAGTTAAATGCCCCCATGTAAAAACAGGATTCTGTCTCATCTAATAACTCCAACCAATTTGCCAAAAGTATATAATATTTTAGGGTCTGAGTATCAAAATGCAAGAAAAAGCAAAGCATACCTCACATTAGATGTTCCTATGTGATAATAAGCAACACATCTTTGCCACTTCTGTGACAATGTTTAGATGGGAGCCTGTATAACTTGCATTTCACTTCAGGCACTATAGATTCTACTATTATCTGTGGCAACTGGTAGCTTCCATGTTATGGAGTGATTAATCCTTTTGGGTGTTAGAATGAACTATGAGGAGTTATCCCAGGTGCTGAACTACATCTTCAAAATAGATCTGGACCTTGGGCAGCCTCTTTAAATTGCATACTGTACTAAACCCCAGAGAAGATTCACTGTACCACCGACATGGAAGACATTGGCCACTAATAAATAAAATATGCTCATATAAAGCTATAATGATATAGTTTAAAAGGACTTGTTTGCCTTCTCTAATAATAGATCGAACAGATGCATTAGACAAATCTGGGGAAAAGCATTCCTGCTCACTTACCTGACTTTTCAGGGACAATACTGCATGATTGACTGCTCTAGAGCAGCCTGAGCTCCGCACTCCATCCCAGGTTGGCCTTTCTACCAAAAGAACAGGTCTCTACCTTGTCTGGATTGAGCTTCACTTTATTCATACATATCTAGCTCCTCTCTGCACTTGACTCCCTTCAGGATTTTCATAGCCACAAGGAACCGAATAACACTACAGAAAGCCGTACTACCTATCTGTCACAATAATATTATAGTTGAAACTAAAGCCCCTTCTTGACTACAAAATTATAGCATTTTGATACTACCATACTTTTAACTGCCTGCCCTGGCTCTGTCTTCTGAACTCCTGGGAGTTGTAGTTTCACGAGGCATTCAAAATTTTCTGCCAGAGTGATCTGGAACTTCATCAAATCTTAAATGAGATTAAGGCTACAGAAATACTATACTGCTATCATCACACCAGTACTTTCACTGCTAAACCTCTAGTGCCTTTGACACTATGGAAGTTATAGTCCTAGGATTCCTATGGAATCCTGGGATTTGCAGAGGAAGAAAAGGTATTTAGAGATCTCAGCCAGAGAACTTAGGTGCCTCACCAAACTGTACATCCCTGATTTCACTAGAATGCAGTCATAGCAGTTAAAGTGACATTATAGTGCTATAACTGTGTAGTTTGAAAGGACCCCTAGTGTATACACCAAGGAAGGGGAATTGCACAGGTTCTCCATATGGCCTGCACACACCTTGTCCTTGTCTTCAATTGGTGACCTCGGATCAGAGATTAAAGGATATTTAAAGCCAAAGAAGATTTTAAGTAGATATGCACCTGGGCATACTCCTGGGAAGTCCCTCATTTGGATTTTTCAGCTGTAAGCTTTACACTGCAATCTGAACAACCAAAAACACTGTCAATTGTTTTGTGTCTTTAGCATGATGCTCCGGTCAGTTATGGTAGACACAGACAGACATTCCCTTTTATTACAGTATTATAGATATGGCACTTAATTTTGTATACAATGAGGTAAACATGAATATGTATTTTAACAAATGAGATGTGGTAGTTTGCAAATATTGATATTCTAAAAAGTTCTATTTCAGTAGAATTAATACGTACTTGATGACTGCTGAAATAAAAGACAAGATTTACAATGGAAAATAAACATTCTCAAATACTCAGAAAATATTTGCAGACTACAGTTGCCCCTGTGCTACAAAACAACAACTGCCGAATCCTCAGGATTTGAGCATATATTCATTCAATTCACCTTTCTTCATTATTTTGCAGTCATAATACTAAATATGAATACAGTCATTTAGCTGCAGCTGGTTAAAACAGTCATTTATTCTCAGCTTGATTGAAACTGAGATTTTTAAGTAATCCCTAAATAACATCAACCCATTTGCAGACAATTGTCTTTGAAAATTAATACAAAAACAATAAACATTAAAGGAAGCCCTAGTTTCTTCCAAGACATTTTTTAAAGGTTTATTTTCTCACAGTGTGAACAAAACATCATTAAGAAAATGCACCTGGTCATTCATGCACAAAAAATTTAATCCCAGGTATGCTTAAGAATCAACAAAATTACACAGAAAAACAAAAGTGGAGGGAGGTAATAAGAAACTGTAATACAGATACACTATTGTTTTTATGAAAACAAGGCCAGCTAATGGTATACATTGGCATCAGTTAGTGTAAACCCCAGCCAAGTAGTCAATATGACAAATTTACTTTCCATTTGTTTTCTCTCTGTTTTTCACAATGACTAACAGCATTTTAAGTCTTTCCTTCTCCTCCCTGTACTTCTCACTCTCTCTTTAAATATACACACATCAGGAAGAAGCAAGATTCATTTGACAGCAGGGTTATTCCACAAGTAAGAAAGGCCAGGCATTTGAATAGTTTGGTCCTATGATGTCTTCAGCCCCCAAATTAGCTGCAAGCATGTCAAAAACCTTAACCTCTGAGGAGCTTTGGTTCCTGCCATCTAGTGGCCTAGTGATTCAGTGTGGTACTGCAGGCTACAAACAGATTTGAATTAATTAAAATTAATTAATCTAGTTAAAAAACAAATTAAAATCCACCTCTTCAGAGTCTCCTTAGTATGCATGCCTAGTCTCAAGATGTCTGGATTTCATGGTTTGGGGCAGACACATGTACACTCTCTCTCTCTCTCTCTCTTATTAAAGATTAAAATAAAAAATAATACAGTAGTGTGGATAGCGCCTATCTGCACGTATATTATTAAAATTACACATTTTTATAGATTAAATGTTGCTCCTCTGGAGAGAAATTCAATCATGGTATAATTTATCAATTTTTCTTAATCAGTTCACCTGGTTTCTGTGATGACCTCAATGATCCAGTGATATAACTGTAAAGAAAGCTGATTGGATAAATACTGCCTGATTGCAATAGTGTGCCTACCCCATTCCATTGTATCAGCAGCTCCTACCCAAATGGACACCTCCAGCCGCACACACATATTGAAAAGGTTTCATCATTATGCAGCCCAGGCTAGATGTGATCAATGCAGGATATTATTAGAGGAGGCAGCTCTTGCCCCCTGGCAGGTTCTGTCTTCAGCCAAGAAGATAAGGGCCCTGTTGTATGAACATAGCTGCATGATTAATGTGATGATTGGCCTCAATGTAATTTGAAATAAACATAATTTTTATTAATAAAAGCCAGAGCTACAAATCAGATAACAACTACAGTAAATGCACTTTCAAAAGGCAATGATGATCCTTTGTGTTGCAGAATAATTTTTCTTCTTCTTCTTCACAAAAGGTATTTTGTTGAATTTTAGTTGTCTTCATGGTCTCTGGTAGAAATTATGCTAATATATAAAAACCTGATAGAATGACATAAACTCATAATCATATTTGGAAGCTTCCACTCTTCATATTTAACAAATTCTGTTTGCTGAGCAGCCTTTCTTCTATTCTGGATTTATCACTCCTTGCATTTGGGCTGGCCCCAGCCTTTAGAGTAGGGCCAGGCAAAGTGTAGTTCCCCACATGTTGTTGGTCTGCAAGTCCCAGCAGCCCTAACCGGCACAGTGGGATCAAACTGCTCTAACTGTGCAATGCACATTCACCTATTATTACCTGAACAGTTGTAAACAACTTCCCCAAATTTAAGCCACTGCCATCTATAGTTTTTTTTTTAAATGAACAAAAATAGAACACAAATGTCACAGAAAATCTATTGTGTGTTTTGCCATCTAATGTTGGACCAAAACAACAACAACAACAACATGTTCTATGCTGTTTTATGGCATGAAGCACAAAGAAGTTATGTTCGCTAGTTGTCAGTTAGCCACAAGAGGGTGTGCATGGGCTCATTGGTGTAATTGCCACTGATAAAGTAATAAGCAAAATCTACTGATAATCTAAGTACTGACCACTAAGTACTCTTCACCCAAAACACAATATACTAGGGTCAGAAAATACCCAACAACTCTACCAGTGCAAATTATTCCCCCCCCCCCCCAAAAAAAATTCTGGTGCATGAGAGTTAGAAAAACTGAATGACAGAGAAATTAAGCCCAAGGCTTTAAGTGCTGAGTCTGAATCTTTGGGGATGTATCACTATCTTTTCAACCATGCTAGTGGTGAACCAAGGCTGCTAAAAAAATTCCTGAGGGGTTCCTGGTCTTTGACAGCTATATGGCAGGCAGATATAATACAATTCCTTTCATGTTGTGAATGTTCCTGTTTAATTTTGCTGGTGCAGATTGGGAAGAATTTCATTACAATTTGTTATGAAGTATTAACAGTATTCCCAAATGTCTTCATTTTCTGAAACAGGAAGAAATAGACATTAAATATTTTGAATGTGGATGAAAGCAAAACAGACAAATCTACCCACCCCTAGTTGCAAGCCTATACATGGTTACCACAGAGTAAGCACTACTGGAAATAACAGAACTACATCTAAGTAAACATAGGTCCAAAACATACTGGACTGATAATCCAGTTTGAAACCACTTTAACTGCCTTGGCTCAGTGCTAGGGAATCCTGGGAATTGTAGTTTACTTTGGCACCAGAGCTCTCTGACAGAGAAGGCTAAATATCTCACAAAACAATAGTTCCCAGAATTCCCTAACATTGTGCCAGGGCAGTTAATGTGGTCTTAAACTGCATTATTTCTGCAGTTTGTTTTGGATCACAGATAGGATTATGCTGTGGTCATCACAACTGTTCAGCTGAAGCCTAAACATCAATTTCAGCCATAACTAGATTGAAGAACTTGGACTTATGCTTCTAATAAACTGTTCAAGTGGTCTATTCAACGCAAGCGTGGTGTAAGCCACCTGTCATCCAAGAAGCTGAAAATGAGGGTACAGAACATAAGCTGTCTGTCCCTGAGATAATTAACACACTATGAGAAGAGATCCTTCAAGCCCCACCACCAATAAAAAATGGAAGAACGAGAGACCTATTCCACAAGATTCAGGAAATCAAAAGAAATGTCAAACCGAAGACCAAACCAAAGATGTAGCAATGCATCACGGGATGTGGAGGCTTAGTGATTAAGACCCCAATTCTGAAGAGCATAAGATTGGAAGGGTGACAGTCTGAGGCCCAGGTGCTGCATGATGGGATGAGGTCCCATCACTAGTCCCAGCTTCTGCCAAGCTAGCAGTTTGAAAGCATGCAAATGCAAGTAGATAAATACATTGGTGGGAAGGTAACAGTGTTCTGTGCAGTCATGCTAGCCACATGATCACCGAGTAGTGGACAACCCTGGCTCTATGGCTTAGTAATGGAGATGAGCACTGCACGCTACAGTCGGTCACAACTAGACATTCATGCCAAGGGGAAACCTTTATCTTTAGCAATATATTAATATATAACATATGCTATGAAGCCATTATCGGTGTTCATATTTCTCCTAATGGATTAGAAATTGTGAATATAATTCAATTATATTCCATTTCTCTTTCTAGTCTTCCTTTGTAATTCCTTTGTTCAAGGACAGTGACCTGTAAATTACTGTATGTCCAGGAAGGTTGAATCAGATTTGTGCCCATTGTGTCTCTTGTGTAGACATTGTCTTGTTTGTCCAATGTAGAATTTGATTATGCTCTGATGTTGCAAGGCCATGTGTGTCCTAGTTTTAATCTGTTAATAATACAGTATTAGTCTTGGATGTATTCATACCACTTTAAGCATTTAAACATTTCCTTTGGCCCAGCAGATGGCACTAAGGCTGGCCTTTACCCTAAAAAAATTATTGGTAAGCTAATACCCTTTACCAATAAACAAATGTTAAGGAACAGGATGCATTGTTTCAAGTGGAAATATACACACAATGCATACACACGCCTGTGAGGTAAATGTGAGTCACCATTGTTTCTAAGCACTAATGCACTAATAACCTGCATTATTGCTATTGTATGCATTCCTCCATATACATTTTCTTGCCAAGATATACAAAATTCAGATAATGTAGTCCCACAGATGTTGTTGGACTGCAATTTTCATCCAACCGAACCAGCCTAGGCAATGGCAAGGGATGATAGGAAATGCAGTCCAACATTTGGAAAGCCACATATTGCTCATTCCTCAGAGATACCCTCAGGAAAATGTTGGAAACTGCTCTATCAAACAGATGACATCTTGATAGTGAATATACAGTTTTCCATCTAGGTAGAAAATTAAAAGGGAAGAAAAGGTAAGGAACGGTAACAAAAATGAATAATTAACAGAGTAGTTAATGGCATAAGAGGTGAATTGTTGCTGTGCACATCCAAGTCATTTCCAACTTATGGCAAACTTAAGGCAAACCTATCACAGGGTTCTTCAGTTTCTACAGAGGTGGTTTGCAATTGCCATCTTTCGTTTGAACCCTGGTCTCCAGAGTCATAGTCCAATGCTCAAACTACTACATCATGCTGACTATAGTGTATAGTGATTTAATATAGCATGACAAGAGCAGCCAATATGGAGAAGAAATTAAACAAATATATAACTTCATGGAGATGTTTTCCTTGAACATTCTGGCACTTCTTTGCATTTAATCTTCCTGGATCATAACAGATTGTGTTCATAAGAAATTTAAAATTCCAGTTTATTTTTTCTTTTAAAAACAAACAAACAAATTCAGAAGCTTTTAATGATGCTTCATGAATATTTACAATACAAATTTGCTTCTCAGTTGGTGGCTACTTCCATTGGTATAGCTGCTAGGTAACTGAAAGGGAAAATATTATGTGTTTGGGGGAATTAAAACAAGGGGTTCTCATAGATTAGTGGGCAACCTGCCAGCTAGTTTTTCTATTAAAAAGTTTTAAATTCTGGAAAATGTAGTACAGTTTTAAAACAGGAACAGCCCTTCAGCTGAATCAAACCAGGAACCCATCACACTATGCAGTTATAGCTGTATGATTTTACTTTAATTACTATGGCTCTGTCCTATGGCATCCTGGGATTTGCTGTTTAATGACAAGCATTTAGAATTCTAAGCCAGAGAGCTCTATTGCCACATGGGGCAACTGGTGGGTATGCTCTCATCAGCCCACCCCATTAGCTATCTTAACTAGAGCCGATGGGAACTACAATCCAACTAGACTTGGAGAGCCATGCCTTCCCCGTCCCTTCTTCAGGCGATCACAAAACACTACATTTTCAATAAAATAAAACAGCAATCCCCCCCTCCAGCTAATATTAGCTTGTTCTAAACTTTTCATTTAGATACAACCAATAAAGGAATAACAGACATATCAAAGAGAAATGTTAGTGTGACATCCATTGGACTGGCATGCTGCATTCCACTATAAAATATATCTCAGTCTACTTTATGTATCTTAGCATTTCGTGTAAGGTTTTTCTTCCTGAATATTGAACCATTCCAAAGAACCTTTGCCAAGGGCTGGTCAAATCAGAGACAATGTTTGAGAGATTAAAGATTAGTAGTACAACAGATCAATGTAAACCATGATTTCACAATTTATTGAGTGGAGTGGAATAAATGAATCTTCTCTAAAAGTTCCTGGGAATGCAACTGACAGGCAGCCAATTGATGCCAAGTTGGCCCAGCACAGGATTGGGCCTTGTGACAGGCACCAGAAAATGCAAGCTCCTGTCCTGGGCTGCTTGGATTATGCTGGGCAGAACTGTGCTGCTGGCAGTGAGTTAGCTTTGACATTCCGCACCTTCCCTCCTTTGGATTTCATGGGTGGCATACAGAACATCTTTCTCGTTGGTTGGTATAAATTCTCTTTCTAGGATTTTGTTGATCATGTTTTCATATTGATTATGCTGACCATTCTTGATGGACCATTCCACACTGCTTGATAGGCTAGTTCATGCAATTGTTAGCGGGGTGGAGACACTACCTGCATTTTTGTCTCTCCCACTTTTGAAGATCTCCTTGTGGCAAGGGTGAGAACAGTGTGGCCTGTGGGCCAGATGCAGCCCCCAAAGCCCTGGACCCCTAATTTTAAAAAAGACCCTGGATGTGTTTGGCTTCAAAATGGTCAGTTCCTGGTCCTGGAGACATCCAAAAAAGGGTCAGAACCACAAATGACTTCTCATTGTGATTTTCTGCCAAGCTTTGGCCTGAAATGGTGCAAAATGGCATAGTATACTCCATGGGATGAATTTTGGGCCCTGCATCCACTTCATTTGCCCACTCATGACTTATGGCAGGCATGAGAATTGTGTGGCCTATGAACTGTATGTGGTGCTGCATGTGATTTTTTTAAAAAATAAAATTGTTTTATTATCCACTTAGAAAAATACATAAACACATGTATCTTACATCTTAACACAGTAGAAAATAAGGAATACTGAAATAATGATCAACTCTCTATATAAACATACCATATATTACCATAGGCTTCACAATTACCTTATAATTTATATGTATCTATGAATTTATCATATTTACCAATTATTTTCCAAAACATTATAGACAAACAAACAAACATGTAAACATATAAACATCTAAAAGTACTTCCTTTCCTCTGGTTTTCTCCTTCATTATTTTCTTAATCTCTCTCTTTTTCTTCTTCTATCTATATAACATCACCTTTTAATTTACAGCTTTTTATTCTATCACCTTAATAGTATCTTCTTGTAATTATTTACCTAGATATCACAAACTGGATGATAATATAATAGTAAAATCATTCCATGACTATAATACACTTGTATATCATCTCTCTATCTGGTGCCAAACTATAGAATATGGTGTGAAGTCGAAGGATTTCATGGCCGGCATCCATGGTTTTTTGTGGGCTTTTCTGGCTATGTGGCCATATTCTAGAAGAGTTTATTCCTGACGTTTCACCAGCATCTGTGGCTGACATCTTCAGAGAAAACATCTCTGAAGATGCCAGCCACAGAGGCCGGCGAAACATCAGGAACAAACTCTTCTAGAACATGGCCACTTAGCCCGAAAAACTCACAAAAAAACTATAGGATATGGTATTTATTTCCATTTAACGCTTATAATTCATTAAATAAAACACAAGATCATAACATTTGTCCAGATTTGTTCCCACAGCAGGAGGACATCGTTCCATTCATTTTTGCAGTATCTAATAGCTTTATCTTTCAGATGCAGTCCCCCAATTTTTTTCACAATATTTAACAGATACTGTATATCTTGCCAGATGCAGCCCCCAAATGTTTTTGCCAGCCCCAAAAGCCCTGGACCTCTAATCCTGGATGTGTTTGGCTCCAAAATGGTCAGTGGCTGATCCTGGAGACATCCAAAAGAGGGTCAAAACCATAAATCACTTCATTGTGATTTTCTGCCAGGCTTTGGTCTAAAATGGTGCAAAGTGGCATAGTATACGGCAGGGGTCAGCAAACTATGGCCCGTGGGCCGGATCCAGCCCACCGAGGCCTTGGGCCCGGCCCCAGCCCAGTCCTGCCACCGATTGCCACCCCTATTCCGGCAGCCCCAGGGACAATCCCGCTTTTGGGGGGGGCCCTGCCAGCCCCGGCCTGGTTCCCCCCCAATCCCGGGACCTTAGGCCTTTCGCGTAAGCGGCGGGGCCTTTGGCCTCTTGCGCGAGCGGCGGGGCCTTTGGCGGTGGGCAAGCAGCAGGCAAGGGGGGGCAAGCGGCGGGCAAGGGGGGCAAGGGGGGGCAAGCAGCAGGCAAGCGGTGGGCAAGGGGGAGCAAGCGGGGGCAAGGGGGCAATTGTCTATAGACGCCTCAGAAACATGCATTTATATTATTATTTTTAAAAATCAGCAAATTTTTTGTGTGTCCTCCATTTTTTAAAAAGTGTCCTCCATTTGAAAATTTTGCCCTACATTTGTCCCAGTTTGGAGATCCTGACTTATGGCAACCCTATGCCCCCATCGCAGCTTCCGTGCCACTCCAGGCACCATTTTGTGTTCTAAAATGGCAGCTGAAGTCTCGCGTGACCTTTCCCATCGTGGGGCAGGACGGGAAAGGTCGCGCGAGACTTCACTGCCATTTTAAAACACAGCGGCGGGCCTGTAGGAGGCCCGTTGCGGTCGCCGGAGCCCTCCAACAGGCTCCAGCGGCCACAGCGGGCCTGTATTGTATATGTTCCCATTTTGTTTTTTACTTCAAAATATGATGTGTGCAGTGTATGTAGGAATTATTTTTTAATATTTATTTATTTATTTATTTTTAAAAATCTTTATTTTTTTTTTAGCTTCGCCCCCCCCAGTTGTCTGAGGGACAGCAACCCGGCCCCCGGCTCAAAAAGATTGCCTACCCCTGGTATATGGGGTGAATTTTGGTCCCTATATCCACTTCAGTTGCCCACTTATGACTTCTGGCAGAGATGAGCATTGTGTGGACCATGGGCTGCACGTGATCTTTGAGGGATCCAGTCCCCTGGGACCCCAATGAACTCTCCCACCCCCCCTCACAGCACTCTGAACATTTATTACAAAAAACATTTTTATTCAAAGAGAATACTCCCACAAATGTTGAGATAATTTAAATTGTCTGTAACCTCAAAACAACAAGAAACTTTTCATATGCATATAGTTTGTTATGTCTTCACTTGGAAGGGTTTTAAAATATGGACAAAGTATATGCTTCAATGCTAGATGTCACTATAGCAGTGTCTTTACCAACTCTGACAAAGCATTTTTTGCTAATCATTCAGAAAACATTTTATGTTTGACAGATGCTTTACAGTCTTTACCTCATTTGTTCTCATAGTCCATGTGTTGTAACAATAATACTATTAGCAATAGGTAAGAATGTGTTAAGAAAGGTTTGCCCTTTGCAAGCTCTATTAATCTGATCTGAGCATAGCAAACTGACTTGCTAATGCACTTTTATCAGATATAAGATGAATTCCCAAGGTTTGTTGCTCTTCTGGAAACAGGAAAGCCTATGGTGAATTATACAGATGCCAATGTGTGTCTGGTGCACATATACAGCCTGGCATCTATAGGTTTCATAGGAACTAAGTGAGTAGAATTCACCATGGTTGTATAGAAATACATTCATTTGTGAAAGTTTAATTTTTAAAAAAGCCATATATTGTTTGCAGAAAGTATACCTTACTTTGTCTTCTCACTTAGATTTGCATCATCATCATCATCATCATTATTATTATTATTATTATTATTATTATTATTATTATTATTATTTTGTATCTTCCAAACTTATTGAATCAAACAGAAGTCCTAAATGACCAAAAGAGCAGGTTCTGTGTCATGCAGTTGAAAAAATCATTAAAAATGTGGAAATGGTGACAAAGAAACCCCACTGGCCTGGAAAAAGACAAATCCAGCAAGAGAAATCTACCCACATCTGACAAATGGCTCACATATTTTAAAAGGTTATCCATAACTTATTTGCCCTTTGAAGTCTTTGGGCATCACAAGTAAATGACATGAAAAATAATTATGTGTACTCAGCATTTAAACACAAAGCCAACACTGATTGTGCCTGTCAAGTGGAATTGATTTTTGGCATCAATCCCACAGACATAAATGGGTAAGGGCACATATACACCTCCAGGACCCACTTCCAACATACTTCAGCTGACACCTTTCTGCCCCAAGCTTGCAAATGCCATAACATTCTGAGCAGGGAAAGAAAGGTTCCTTGTGGCTAACTGAATCTTAGAGCCAACTGGAACAAAGCCTACTAAGGCACAGTAAGAGTGCAAAGAAAGGCAAGGGGAATATTCACACATCTTTATATCTTCAAATATATTCATTTTGGAAATTAAACTTCAATTGGATCCTGAGTTATTTTTATTATTACTTTAAATGAGCATTTGGAGAAGATTTATGGTAGAAAGTACAGTGTATGACCACCATGGCTAGAATGATTTATGCACAAAGATGGAAGGAGTTGACAATCCCATTGCAAAAAGACTGGTTTTTGAAATTATATGTCTTAGTAGAGATGGATAAGATGCTTGTGTCAATACATGAGAAAGCTTTGGATAAATTTAAGAAAGAGTGGAAGATGTTGATTGAATAATTGGCTGACTGGCCAAACCCAAAGGGTGCCCAGCAATGGTTCTTCTTCATCCTGAAGAGAGGTGACCAGTGGGGTCCCACAGGGCTCTGTCCTGGGCCCAGTGTTATCCAACATCTATACCAATGACTTGGATGAAAGAACAGGGGGCATGCTTATCAAATTTGCAGATGACACCAAATAATACCCTAGAGGACAGGATCAAAATTCAAAATGACCTGAATAGATTAGAAAGCTGGGCAAAAGCTAACAAAATGAATTTCATACATGAAGAAATGTAAGGTACTGCACTTAGGGTGGAAAAATGAAATGCATAGATATAAGATGGGGGACACCTGGCTTAACGAGACTACATGTAAAAGGGATCTAGGAGTCCTAGCAGACCATAAATTAAACATGAGTCAACAGTGTGATGTGGCAGCTAAAAAGGCCTACGCGATTTTAGGCTGCATCAATAAAAATATAGTCTCTAGATCAAGGGAAGTAATAGTGCCACTCTATTCTGCTTTGGTCAGGCCTCACCTGGAATACTGTGTCTAGTTCTGGGCACCACAAGTAAAAAAGAATGTTGAGAAACTGGAGTGTGTTCAGAGGAGGGAGACTAAAATGGTGAATGGTCTGGAAACCATTCCCTATGAGGAACGACTTAGAGAAGCATGTTTTCTGCTGCTCCAGAGAAGAGGACCCAGAGCAATGGATGCAAACTACAGGAAAAGAGATTCCACCTCAACATTAGGAGGAACTTCCTGACATTAAAGGCTATTCAAAAGTGGAACACACATCCTCAGAGTGTGGTGGAGTCTCCTTCTTTGGAGGTCTTTAACCAGAGGCTGGATGGCAATCTCTCAGGTATGTTTTGATTGAGAGTTCCTGCATGGCAGAATGGGGCTGGACTGGATGACCCTTGTGGTCTCTTCCAACTCTATGATTCTATATGGAAAATAAGGGAGGGAGGTTGTTATTTAGTTTGTAATTTTTTTGTCATTTATTTAAATTTTTAGTTTTGTTTGTTATTAGATTTGTTTTTCCTTGTATATTTTTAGATGTAGAAAATTTATATGTATTTGTATGTTTTGTTGTTTAATAAAAATATTTAAATAAGTATATTTAGTATTGTTTATCCCTCCCCTCTCCATTTGATTGTTTTGCTGAGGGAGGATTTGCAAAAGTTTGGCTTGTCTGTCTTTGTTCTTTATCTCTAATCTTTCTGTTGTAAAGGCAAAGAGGAAGCAAGGAAAATGTCAGTGATTTTATGTTCACCTTGAAAAACTATATTGGGTTCTACCATAACATCACATTATCTGACATGGTATTATTTTAATTACTGTTTTTTAAAGACTTATACACATGTTAAGATGGGCTGGGAAACCTATCGTGTTAAAAATGTTTTGGGGTTCTACTTCCCATCATTCCCTATCAGCCTGGGCAATATTGAAGCATGGTGGGAGTGATTGTTTATCAACATAGTGGGTCCACAGATTCTTTATACCGGTATTATGTCTAAAATACATTAACTAACAAGAGACAGATTAGGCAAAAGGACTATCTTGTTAGCATTCTGTTCTTACAATTGCCAAGCAGGCACCTACTGGAATCCCACAAACAGACCATGAGGTCAAAATCGCACTCAGTGTTGCAACTGTTTCTGGTTAGTTATACACCAGAATAATTATGGTGATGGCAATAAGGACTATAATTTTTCTATTAGAAGCAAAGTTACTCACAGTCCTAGGCTGCATCTACACTGCAAAAATAATCCAGTTTGACAACACTTTAGCTGCCATGGTTCCATGCTATGGAATGCTGGTAATTCTAGTTTTGAGAGGCCTTTAACCTTCTCTGTCAGAGATAGCTTGTGTCACAACAAACTACAATTCCCAGAATTCCACAGTATTGAGCCAAGGCTATTAAAATGGATTATTTCTACAGTGTGGATGCAGCCTTAAGCGCTCTAAAGATGGGCACAATGGGGCGCCGTCATTATGTGCGAGGCGCGGTGCTTCCAGATGCGACTCGCCCCTCGCATGTTACGAGTGCGTTAAAATGGCGGTGCCCTGTACAGATGGGCGCTGCCATTTTGACGAAATGGACGCTTAGTGTCCGCACGTCACAACGCCTTTGTGACGTCACGAGTGCAGCATTGGCGCACTGCGGCGTCACAATGGTGCCGCAAAAAGAACCCGCTTTTTGCCGGTTCTTTTTGCTGCGCGAGGAAGCCGCACGATTTGTCCTCTGCAGCTTCCTCACACAGCAAAACAAGATGCGGGCAGACCGCCCTTTTTGGGAGGTCTGTACCCCGCCTTAGTCACTCATTCATCCATCACAAATTTACTCTTGTGTGAGAAGAAGAGAAGGTTCATCCTGTCTGGCTCTGCCTCTATCTTTGCTTTCCTCACAAGCTTCACCATAAATACATACAAAAGGCATGAAGTATCGAGATTACTTTTTAAAAAAAAAACCTCTGTGGGACTTTTCTCTGCGTAGGTTAGAATCCTATGCGATCAGTTTTGTAAATGATGCAGGAGGCTACTCACTCTTCCTCCAACAGGGCCAGAGCAAGCCTGGCAAGCAATGTGGAGTGGTCCATCAAGCATGGAGGGCTATTATATGCATGTTATCTGGAGTTCAAGCATAATATGTGTTCTTTCCAATTAACCTGTTTTCCCACAAACAACAGGGTTTCCTGAGAGATGTGTGTCTTATAAATCAGGCTTGTAAATTAAACGTGTGTTTACTTTACAATGACCATTCATCAAAAAAGGAGGCTAATAAGATACATAGATAAGGAAAATCATGCGGTATGACAAAATGTCTGTTTCCACTTAAGGAAGCATCTCCTCTAAAAACATTATAAAAATATTGTGTAGTTTGAGCCTATACTGGAGTGAATGCAAGAAACTGTATCAGATAAGAACTTAACATTTTTGCCACAGTGGGCAACTAAGTCTTCCTGCTCAACTGTAATTGTTCTTGGATTTAATAGATGTTTAACCACTCAAATTGGCTCCACTAGATAACTGTGTGTGCCCTGAGTCTTTATGCAGAGCCTTACTCTCTTATGATTCTAGTCATCATCTCTGCTGCTACATCAGCCTCAGTTCTGTGGAGAAAGAGGCTGCTTGTTGAACGTTTTCAACCAGGAGGTATGGCCCCAGCTCCTTTTTTCATACCACATGTCTCTCAGTAGTCAACTAAAAACACCAGCCCCATTTTAAAATTCTGACCCCAAATGGGGGAAAAAAACTTATAAAAGCAGTGGTTTGCTTCCCTGGCCCTACACATCTCCCACATGCTCCAAAGCAAAATAACATTAATGTCAAACCAACCAAACCAGCTGAAATCTGTTCAAAAATTAAACTGAGAGTGATACAACATCTTTGCCAGTCTGGCAGGAATATGCCGGTTTGGTGCACAAGATGGGAGTGGGATTGAAAAATTATTCTTCACCCCACATGAAGTTGCCTATCCATGATATAAACATAGCTTTTTAATTTTTTTTAAAAAAGGTGTGGGGCAGTGAATTATAACCAATTTAAGACTACGCTTGTAACTGTAAACTTATGGGAATGAGGCAAAGTCAAAACTAAAAAAAGTATTTACCATTGGCTGCCAGCACAGTGCAGAATTAATGAAGTTTAATGTTGCTTTTGCTGCCATGGCTCCATCTTATGGAATCCTGAGATTTGTAGTTTGTTGTGGCACCCAGCGCCTTCCAACAGAGAAGGCTAAATATATCACAAAACTACAAATCTCATTATTCCATAGCATTGAGCCATGGAAGTTAAAGCAGTGTCAAACTGCTTCAGTTCTGCAGTGTAGATGCAGCCTTGTCTTTTTATCTTTCAGAGAAGCTTCTGAAGTAAACAGTGTTGAATCGGACCATGGTTATACACACTTTAATACTTCAGGATTAGTTAGTGCAATAGATAGCATGTGGAGTTTGAAAGGCTTCCGGAAACTTTAGCTTGTAGATTTACAGCTGGTAGAATGCTGTAAATGCTGAAGACTGGGACCTGTTTTGAGATCATACAGCTCTGAGCCATTACCATATACAGTGGCACCTACTTCACATCTGACCCCAAACTTTTTCAATGTCTGGGACTAGGATATCTAAAGAATTGACCTCCATGCTGCCCATTTAAACTTTCCTAAAGGTTCAGGTCTTCATCAGAATGCAATAGTATGCAGGATACGGCCTCTACAGTAGTGGCACCCAGCCTCTGAGAATAGTGTGTTTCAGCGGCCTGAATGCTGGACTCAAGGTGATCAGAGTTTGAATCCTTATTCAGCTGTAGATACCAAATGGGTGAGCTTGAACAAGACACACTCTCTCAGCCTCAGAGGAAAACAATGGCAAACCTCTTCCGAATAAATCTGACAAAGAAATCCCTATGATAGAGTCACCATATGTCAGAGATAACTTGAAGACACATAACAACAACATTATGACAAAAGCTGCCCTCTACAATGTGTAGGTCACTCTGGGACAAAAAGAATAGATATGACATTATTACATAATCATACTGGCTACTCTTTATACCTGCACATAGCAATAGAAATAGCAAGTACATTTCTATACTGCATATCAGTGAACTAACACTCCCTAAGAAGTTTACTATGTGTAAGCCAATTGCACTCAACAAGCTGGGTACTCGTTTTCCCAACCTACGAAAGGATGGAGTGCTGAGTGGACCCTGGAGCCCTGCCTGGGATTGAACTCATAACCTTGTGGCTGTAGTACCAGCATTTAAACATGGTGCCACCAGGGCTCCTGGTATTAGAAGAAATTACTAGTAATAACTTTGTGAACACAGTAGTCTCCAATGCTAGAGTAAACAGAAACTGAGTATCCCACCAATTCCATTTCCAACATAACTTATGAGATATACAGGTGTCATATATTCAATATTCCTGCATCTATGATATACATTCTACATGCAGATTAGGCAGGAATCCTAAGCAGGCTTTTAATGGCTCCTAGAGCCAGGTTGTATCTGACTCGCAGCAGTAAGCAACTGAAAAAAATCAATGTTTCAGGCTCTGTATATATTCATGTATTCTACACTCAGATCCATAAATGCCACCTGGATAATCAACGGTAGCACATTCCTGAACTTTAAAGCCATGTTATTAATATGTCACAGCTTTTTCTATAAAGCTTGTAGCCCATTTGTCACTTGCTCCTTTGAAAGTCAAGTCATGTCTGATGGGCAGAAATTTGTATTTTTCCATAAAGGTTGGTTGCTATGGGTACCTTTGAACTGGACTCAACACCTGTTTGCATATACAGTAGTCTACAGGAGAACTACTCCATGTGAGCTTTAGCACTGCAGCTAGTTATAATAAAAAGACGCAGAAGCAGAAATATGGTGGGGTACGTATTCAGTCTTTCTGCTTTGCATCCATATCCCATTCTTCAGAAAGGGAGAAGTTGAATAAATGTCAGAGGCAGTTGCATGGGCACGTTTAGTGCCTCTACCCCTAGGGAGATGGCAGATGGGTGCCTTGCTTCATTAAACACTGATCTTTCTATCCAATTAAGAGGCAGAACTGATGAGCTTTGGAGAGAGTCCCACCTTAAGAGGGACAATGTGGAACACAGCAGGAAAAGTAGTTGAGAGGTCAAGTGTGATGACTCCAGAGCCAATGCAGAAGGTCTGACAGTAAGCAGGAAAGGTTCCACTGCTTGCAGATTTACACAGAGGGAAGAAAAGGTAAACATTAGCATGTCTAGTACATTGTTATCTTTTCCCCCCCTTAGTTTAGCATTAGTGCATAAACCATTTTTCTCATGCTTTTAACAGAGAACCAATTCTCTTTACAATCTCTTACAATTATTTTGGTACACAATTCTTCATTCTGTAATATCCTTTCTCCACTTGAGAGAGAATATGACCTTGGGGCCAGCAGCCACCAAACGATAGATTCCAACATCATCAGCATGACTTCTTGTTCTGCCATGGCTTTTCTGAAAACCACAGGCCCAGGCTCCTGCATGGTTGTTTCCTCTAACCTTCATTTTATGATTCTCTGTTATTTAGTGTCTCCTTTCCTATGTTCACCACTTCTTTGTAACAGAGCCTGAAAATGGAGTAAGATTATCCAGAATAACTCCCTTTCTTCATTGCGCAGTACGAAGCAAAACTACATTTCTGCCCAGCCTGATTAGTCTCATATTTCATCATTACTTGCTTTTAGCAAAGTTGCTTGAGTATATGATGATCCATTTCCCCCGAAGGCTTCATGCTGAAGTAGATATGATAATAACAGCTAGTAATAATGAGAGTAATACTAAAGTTCATTCTTCCTTTTTCTTTCTCCAATGCAGCAGAAAATAAGTTGAAACCAAAATTGTAGTGTAAAATTGGGTTTTCCAATCCACCCACCCCTAAAGGCAGAGGAAGCAATATTGACTTGATCTTGCAATCAAGCACTTGCGTTTTATTTGTTTCTTCAGAACACATAGCGATGTTTCATGAGACCACTAAGAAGTAGGAGTTGTTTCATCACTTGCTTTTATCATGCGGTTGCGAGTGGAGACAATGCCTACAATTTCTACTAACAGTGGGATGTTGGGTGACTCCAAAGATAAAGCTTGCAGTCGATTTTCAAAGGTCATGTGGGATCTGGCTCATTTCCCACACTCTCTGCCTCTGGTGTGACATTTATAATGGCACCACTGTCTTCCCCTTGTACTCCCCATGTGGAAGCTGGAATTATCTTCCCTTGTTATTCTTTGCTTTCAGACTTGAAGTAACACCTGCAGTTAGTACAGAATTGATAGATTAGTACTTTCTAAGAAAATAAAGCCAATCCTGAATCTGGGTTGGTTGTATTCTGAAATCAGAGCTGTCGTCACGAACAACACCAACACCATCATCATCCCATTTTTTCTCAAAAATGGAATTCAAGGCAGTTTAAATTTAAAATGAGTACAGCACAGTTAAACGCATGCAGAAAACTAACATTAAAATAGAAGCAAACTATTAACAATATTAAAGCAATTTAAGACATTTATTTAAAACAATAAAAAGCAGCCTTTGATAACAGTTTTAGGATCCCCCCCTTTTTTAAATTCAAGTATTTCTGGTGGTAGTCAGGATAATAAGAATTGGTAGGCTATCAATGAGTGTAAATATATTTGCTTCTCTATATTGGCTTCCTCTTTAAAAAAAACTTTGAATAAAATGAAAGTTAGGTCATATGTAGTGGAGAAGCGTCCATTTTTGAATAGGAGAATGGACACTCTTTAACAGTTTCTTGAATAAAGCTCTGATTCTAGTGGTGAATAACCTGGCAGTTGATGACATGCCTTTGGTCTGCTGCTGCCTGAGATAAGGGTTTAGTGCCTATGGTTGATGCTGTACCTGAGTTTCAATGCAGGATCAGCCTCATGTAGTTTTTACTTTGCCAACATAGGGGACCTTTACTTTATACATCTACTTAGACCAGGATAGGTCAACAGGAGGGGCAAGGAACATCTTGGATGATGTTTTGATTTTTGTTCAGCAAGGTATGTTAATGTGAATGTTGCATGACTACAATTAGGTTGTTCCCATTCTTTGCCTTTCCCAGCACTTAGCCTCTGAATGATTTACCACTCATTGCTGACTGTGCAGAATACAAAGACCAAATCTCATTTTACAAAATTTCGGCACTTGTATGCTGGCTCTTACAGCATATCCTTTTAGAGCAGCATACAAATGGCTCTTTTGAACGTTAGCCGGTGACACTAATGTCAAATTTTAAAAAGAAAGATTTCTACCTTTCTTTACCTTCACATTCAAAGCAGTGCACAAATAAAATAAATGAGGCATTATGAAATGTTGATAGAAGCAGGAAATTATCAACAAGCAAGAAAATATTCAGTTCTAGTGCTAATGGAAGATGTGTTTCTTTCCAAAAGACTTGTGGCTAATGGAAACAGTTTTACAGAGGTACAGGGTTCATGCAGCTCCTTTATTGCATCAGTTCCTCTGGATGCCAGGTTGTTTCCAGGCTCAATTGAAAGTGTTGGTTATGACCTATAAAGCCCTATATAGCTTAGATCCAGGCTATTGACAGATTGTATCTACCTGTATGAGCCTACCCATACTCTGAGATGTTCTGGACAAATACCTCAAGTCCACTATCTTTATAGACATGTGTGGGACACAAGATAGGGTCTTCTTGGTGGCTGTTCCTACACTCTGGAACTCCCTTTCCCAGATGACCGCTTCCTTGCTAGTCTTTTGTCAGCAAAGGCTGTTTTATTCTGACAAGGTTTAGAACTGAAGGTTTTAAAACAAAGGGCTTTATAGGTTGCTGCATTGTTTTAACTGAACAGAGTGTTGTTTTTTTTACTCTTTCTGTCATATATATATATATATATATATATATATATAGTGTGTGTGTTTTTAAAACTGTTTTAATATTTTAAATATTTTAATTTTATTTTAGTATTGATTTTACATGTTTTAGCTGTGTTGTGCTTGTTTTAAATTGTAGGTCACCTTGAGTTCCAATTTTGAAAAATGGGTAGCGGATCTCACCACATGACTGCCTGAATATATGAACTGCTTTGGACAGAACTCACCACATATGTGACAACAGTGGAAAAGTAGTGTGATTGGGATGCATTAACAGGTTTTGCCCATCAATAAGAAGGAGTGTTCCAGCAACAGATAAACTACAGACCAACTACTGGACAGACTACTGTAAAAACTACCTTTTTACTACTATAAAAAGGTGCAGCCACAGACGCTACAATTGTGCTCTAATTCCACTTTTCAAGCCTCATATGATATAGTCCTTATTTTAGTTTTTGGTAACCAGAGCTAGCATGATGTAATGGTTTGAGCCTTGGACTATGACTCTGGAGACCAGGGGTTTGACTCTACGCTCAACCATGAAAACTCACTGGGTCACCTTGGTCAAGTCACACTCTCTCAGATGCAGAGAATGGCAATGGCAACCCTCCCCACTGAAGAAACTTGCCAAGAAAACTCTGTGACAAGGTGTCGTACGTCAGAAACGACTTGAAAGCAAATAACACACATACACACTATTTGAAAACCTTTTTAAAAGCAGGATGGTGGTGGGAATGGTGGGTGACAATGGCAAAGGCAATGGACAAAAACAGCAGTGCCCTGTTTGTAAGTTTTTATAAAAGAATGGAATGAGATTGTTGGAATAAATGCATATTAGCCTTATCCAGAAAAGGCAGGAATTACATTCTTAAAAGTCTAATCTTAACGAAATATCTTTGTGAAGTCTTTGACACTTTCCACAACTTTCCTACTACAACTCAAGGATATTGATATATCATCAAAATCTTATGAGTGAGACAAATAAAAATCCACCACATGTTAAGTCCAAAGACATTTGTTTAGTTACATACTATCACTATCTGAAGTCTGGGGCAAATTAACACAGTCTGTTAATAGTCAATGCAGATAGTGATGGTTATCACCAAATGCAAGCTCTCTTTCCATTGATACCATCTTCTATCTTGATGTACAGACTATTACATTAGAATTAGGATCAATGTGTGAGTATGGTTATGTGCACGCACTCAACATCTTCCCAAATACAAATCCTCCAACTTAACCAAGCATAGCCTGTATAATAGGAAAATAACCATTTCGAAAAAGAAGTGGTAGAGATAATGAAGATTGTAGATATAATGAAGATTAAGAGAAAATGTTATTCTCGTTTAATATGATACTTGGAATCAGGTGTGGAACTATTATTCAGCAAAATCAGTACAAGAATGGATAACATTAACAAGGTAATGGTTCTTTGACAACATAGAATAGCCTTGTTTTTCAAGGGGCTTGGCAACCTTCCCAAATGGTAGATAAATAGACTTGTTATTTCCATTGAATGACACCATTAAAGGACTGTTTTGGGGATTTGGGACATCTACTTAAAATGAACTACCCTGCTTTTTCTTAACAAGAGAATAGCTACACTTTTATGAACCTCACAAACCGAGAATGACATCACCCACAATATTAGAGAGACTTTTGTTTGCTCATCCAATGTGATTTATGCCATACTATGTCAGCAATGCCCTTCAGTACTCTATGTTGGGCAAACAGTCTGGTCCCTGAGCCAGAAGGTAAACTGACATAAATCAGACATTAGGGGTGGGAATATGCAAAAGCCAGTTGCAGAACATTTCAATCCTCCTGGACATTCCATCTCAGAGTTCAGAATAGCAGAACTTGGACAAAAAGACTACAAAGAAAAATTGGAAAGAGAAATACAAAATTGGAATATATCAACAAACTGCAGTCCATCAGCAGTGGGTTGAACAGAGATAATGGTTTCCTTACACACTACACACATTATAACACTAGCTAACCCCCGCCCCAGCCGCCTCATGAGGTCTCTCTTGGCCAGTTCTTTACATCTTCTTTTTACACCACAGTACTCATTCATAAGTTATCTCTTCACTTTGGCTTTAGGCCAACATTCTTCCTCCTGCATCCCACTCCCCACCCCCATAACCATAGTTAAAATTGCACTTGTTACCTTATCTCCACACCCACAAAGTTTTGCATTCCCATGGACATACTCACATACTGACTGCTAAACAGGTCTGTCCCGGGGCTTTCTATTCCACCACATGAATCTGAAGAAGTAGGCTCAAGTTTACAAAAGCTCGTGCTGCCAACTTCTATTTTTTTAGTTAGTCTCAAAGCTGCTGCAAGATCTCTTTGCATACTGATCTTCCAGACTAACACGGCTATGTCTTTGAGTTCTACCACATTCTAAGAGCATTCTCTACATGGTGCCTGGGAGAAGAGAAAAGAACAGATGCCATAGAAGGAGTATGGTGAGAGGACCAATAAACTTTGGGAGTAAAATAACTATGCAGAAGACATGTTCCAAGATTCTGAGGCCTGGATGCTCTAGGTAGAAGGAGCCATCAGATACAGTCCCTTCCTTCTCTCCTGCTCCTCCCATACTCTCCACATTGGATCTCAAGCTAATAAATTGGGAGCTGATGCTCTTCTTACTGTTACTTTTCCCCTTTGGGTCTTTCACTGCAAACTGGAGGAAAACTAGCTATGCAAAGGAGCTACACATGCTAAAGATGTTCCACCTCTTTGGGAAGGCTACAGAAGTCAGATGGGGGGCAGAGAAATAAGGCCATTGCCAAGGAATATCCAGAATGAAGGATATTCATTCAAGGAAGAACCAAAATGGAAAAGAAGGTTTGGAATTAGTGTTGCCAGATTTTCCAAATAACAATAAGGGACACTTGAAATTCATGATATGCTTAGCTAACAATCAAAAAGCAGATATTAACATGTTTGTTTTCTGCCTAAATACCAAATGAAAGTATTGATTCCGGTTAACCTAGCCGTATATTTTTTAGCAAAATGAACATATTGTCTACATTTATAAACTACATGATGTACATGTTTCTGTATTTATGAAGAGCCCACACCCCAAATAAAGAATTTTGGCATCTTGTTTAGTCTATATAAAAGGAGAAGCTTTTCAACCTTCAAATAGGAGATGTCCCTTATAATAAAGACTACCTGCCAGCCCTGCAAGGGCAAGCTTTCTGATCTTCAAATAAGAGATATTCCATATAACGGATACCTGGCATCTCTGTTTGGAATCTGAAATTGAAAAAAGTAAAGAAGAAGAAATCTGGGACCAATGTAAATCTGAAGTTGTCGGTATGTGTTGTTGTTGTGTGCTTTCAAGTCATTTCCAATTTGTGGCATTCCTAAAGTGAATCTATCATGGGGTTTTCTTGGTAACATTTGTTCAGAAGTGGGTTTGTAATTGCCTTCCTCTGAGGTTAGGAGAGTGTGACTTGCTCAAGGTCACCCAGTGGGTTTCCATGCCAAGTGGGGATTTGAACTCTGGTCTCCAGAGTTGTAGTCCCATGATCGCTACACCACACTGACTAGCAGTTGCCAGTGTACATCAACTATAGGCCGGGAGTCAGACACAAATGGCAATAAAGCCTGCATACTGCCATTCTACACTATTAACTAACTAAAACCCAACAAATTTAGTAATAGAATGAGTTACATGTAACAGCAATGAATTATTTTCCTAGTACTGTAATGAGTAACGTGAATGAATTACCTTTTTAAAGCTTTAACTGAAAATGTGAAAAGGGTTGCATTCCTATGTGAAGTGAGGGCTTCTCTTAACATTATAGTTATGGTCTGGGAGTGGATTCAGAGAGAGCGTGCAAGGCAGCTAAAAGAGCCCCACTGCTTAAGTCATGGTGCATCCTCTACCTGCATTTAAAAATCTCCTCTGGCTTTTCTTCACGAACGAAGATTTAGGAAGGACTCATCCCGCGCTTTCTACAAGTGTGTTGATGACTAAAAAGGCCAATCTGAGATAAACAAGTCTGGTTGCAGAAAGCACAGCAGAAAGTCTCCTTGGGTGATGTTTCCAAGTTGTGGTTCTTTCTGCGTTATTGTTTCTCTACGAGACTTGTTCAGTGTGAGCTTTCAAAAAAGGCTGCAGCATCGTGGATAGTGCGTCTCCATGTCTCCCAATGCGAGGCCAGGGTGGACCATTGTTGGTGATCAATTTGGCCGAGGCTAAGATGTTGTTTCAGGGAGTCCTTGTATCTCTTCTTTGGAGCGCCCCTCTTACGCTGACCTGTGGCGAGTTCACCGTAGAATACTATTTTTGGGAGGCGATAGTCCTTCGTCCTAGAAATGTGTCCTGCCCAGCGCAGCTGTGTCCTCAATAGCATGGCCTCAGTGCTAGTGATCCCTGCTTGCTCAAGGACAGCAACATTTAAAAATGAATGCATTAAAAAGCAGCAAGAAAATGGATGAGAAAGGTGGTTTGCTATTCTGTAAAAATCTTAAGTATAGAAATTGGTGCTCTGTAAAGTTTGTGGTGGCCCAATCTTTTACTTGCATCAGACTCTTCAGCATTAAAATACATATATTCTGTTATTTTCTGGACAATTTTAAAAAGTTAAACTAGGAAAAGTGGATAAAAGCCCTTAATAGAACAGTAATTTGATCATGTCACAAGATTCACTATTTAGTTTTAGAGGCTATGTCTATGTGGCATTTCCTCCTGCTAAAGGGTTTTCCTTTCCCATTCCCTTCAATGGCAGAGAATTTTTGTCAGGCTAAAGATTTCAATGACCTGGAAAACTGCATTATCTGTAAGCATTTGTTCTGATGAGGAAACATGTTTAAGGGTCCAGCTGGGGGCATCTGTCATACTTGTTTATTGCAATAATTGCTGCTTTGTTGAATTTAAAAGTTTCTGCTTTTTTACTTCTTCTTCAAAGAATTAGTGTTTACCATCTTAGCTTCTACAGTCAGCTAAGGGAAAAAGTAGAATACAATCACGTAGAAAATTTAAATAGGGATATATTTCAACAAACACAGCAGGGAACAGAATTAATACTTACACAGGTCTGTGATCCGGCATTGAAAAACAACAATCAAAGCTTTGTACCCCTGTTCCTTTGGCCCCAGGAACAAGAGGAGCCAACCACTATCTAGCCAAACATCTGCCTCATGTTTGTTTTCCAAGTGCACATGGGGAGGATCAAGTGTGGGTTTTGTTGCTCATTCTTGCTAACCTAAAAGAAAAAGTGTTAAAACATTTTTGAGATATATCTGAGAGGTAAAAATCATTTGAGTTACACATGAATGTTTATTTTCTACCCTAGAGAGAGGCTTTTCAAGTTTTAGGTAGATCTCCCAAGCCTAAATAGCCTGAAGGCATGAGATCCCATCTGATCTTGGAAGCTAAGCAAGGTCAGGCCTGGTTAATACTTGGATGAAAGCCTACCAAGAAATACCAGGTGCTGTAGGATATATTTTAGAGGAATAAACTGGCAAAACTACCTCTGAGGGTTTCTGGCCTAAAAAAACCTTATGGAATTGGTGGGGGTCACCAAAAATTGATCGGCAACTTGAAGGCAGGCACTCTCTCTCTCTCTCTCTCTCTCTCTCTCTCTCACACACACACACACACACATTGGGGGATTTTCAACTGACAGGCGATTCTGATATCTAATAATCCAGTAAATAGTAAGTAAAATTAACATAAAAGACTAGATGTAATTGATAGTCGCAACTAGCATAGATCTACCAAGTAAGTTGCTGAAAGATAAGTCAACATTTAGATAAGTCATACTGACTGAACGTGTCTACTTACTGACTGAGTTTTTCGTTCAGAAATCTCTACCATATGCCAACCATTCAAAAAGTAAAAGAGCTTCCTATTCTAGTTAATCCTGGCCCAAACACCACAATTTGCCTTCGCTTTGGTGTATTCTTTGGTTGTTCTTCATGCTTGACTTGACTTTGACCTTCCACTCAAGTTTCCTCCCATAGGCCCTAGCTCACCTCAAATCATCACTTACAGCTCATCTCTAACCTGTATCACTTGAATGGATGTATTTTCACTGCACTTAAAAACGACTTTTTCACACTATGTAATCACAGAGGCTTGATTTCCCTTTAACTTGCATGGTTCCTTCCTTTGGAATTCCGGAATTTGTAGTTTAGTGAGGAGCACTTAGAATTCTCAATCAGGGAGTTCTGCTGCCTCACCAAACTACAAACCACAAAATTCTATAGGATGCAACCATGGCAGTTAAAGTGGAATCACAGTACTATAACTGTGTAGTGTGAAAAGGTCCCAAATTTTATCATCTTCATTAGTAACATAGGAAGCTGCCTCATACCATATTAGCCCATTGGCCCATCTTCTTCAATATGTTCACACTGAGTAGCAGATGCTCTCTGAGCTTTCTGGCAGTTTTCCCAGTCCTACCATAGCTTGAAAAAGGTGGTGGTGGTGGGGATTGCTACCACTCCCAGAATTCACTGGTGACTGCTGGTTTCCATTTAAGTGGGATGATAAATCCATCTTTTGTTCAGAGTAAAGTCCAGAGCACTCACAGGCCCACTGACATAGAAAGCACCAGTTGTCACTACCAGAATCCTCCAGCCAAGATGGGCCAGGACAAACATGTAACTAATAAATGTAATATTCCAAGTACTGGTACCTCCCTGGAGAAACAGGGTACTGAATCCCAAAACTTCTGCATGCAAAGCATTTACGGTACTCCACAACTGAACTATGACTTTCCTATTGTGGTCTCTTCCAGCTTTATCACATGGGGGAAATCGGGGGATTCAAAAGGCATTATCCATGGAAAGTCACACAATCACAGCTAAGATTATCACACAGATTGCAATGAATGAGGGCTTATCCCAGGAATAACCAGGGAATAACCAGCAACAAATCATTCACTGAGAAATCCCATGAATTATTTGTTGCTGGTTATTGCCGGGATAAGCCCTCACTCATTGCAATGTGTGTGATAATCTTAGCCATGAATGTATGATTTTCCCTGGATAATGCCTTTTGAATCCCCCAATTTCCCCATGTGATAAAGTCCTATGATTAAAGTCCTAATTAGTTGGTAGTAGGAGAGACAGGTTCCAATAAAATATGTGAAAGTGCTTTCAAATAATAATAAAAAATGTCTACAGTAAGTTAAGAGCAAGATCTGTGCCATATCAGCAGAACACTAAATTTTTAATGAGCAAGGACAAACTCTTTCTTCTTATGGTATCTCACAGCCAGCCTTCTAGTAAGTTTCCGTATGTGTTGAATAATTCTGTTTTAGATCATTATCCTGATTATAAGGGGAATGAACACAGTATGGATTAAGGCACACCTTTCCGAAACTCAAGCAAACATTTATACGCTACTTGCTTCCTTCTACCCAAAGGCTTCAAAACAGTACCTTTTTAGAGCAATGTAAATGGTAAATTTAATGCTGGGTTGTTCTTTTATAAGGAAGGGTTTTCTAATTTGTGTTTTGAAAAAATAAAGGGGAACAATGTCCCTTTTCTAAATGAGACCCATGTATATCCATGTGTACATACTTACAAACACACAGAGAAAGCATGTAGGCATGTGAGAAACCACACAGAACGCAGCCATTTTCAGTGGCAGATGATTTTTTAATTAGTACTGTAGTATCTTTGAGACAGCCTGGGGAATCTGATTTCAAGTCAGGGGGAAAAATGGAATATGAAAAGGGGGGTTAGTTCATCTGAAAAACTCACTTACACATTACATTAAAGAAAGTGGAAATCAAACTGTGCACTTCACCCTTGAATGAACAGCATAAATGATCTCATTATGCACAGGAAGGACAGCACATACTAGAACTGTGGATTTATGAGAACAGCAAAAAGCACACTTGTTTTTATTTTCCTTCAATATGCCATGAGCCTGCTTTTGATCTCAGGTTTACAATAGTTTTGCACCAGCCTATTCTTATGCAGATCTCTGCAGAGTTCTGCCAGATTTGTGGCAGTCATGTTGCCATCTGCAAAACAAATTACTTATTTCTCTGCCCCACTTCATAAATTATGTGAATATCTTCTGTGTTTCTTTTCGATCGTGACTTATATATAACCTGATTCACAATTACGTCCCTCACACAGAGAGTTAAAGCTATGTGAAAAGATTAATGTACCAACATTTCCCCTTGATACATTTACACAAATCACCATGTACAGGGCCAGACCTGGTTTGTCCTGAGTATTCTCCATAACTTCCCAGTGTCGAAGTATTTTAGACTTCCCAATTCTAGCTTCCATGGCATCCTACATGTTTAGTCAGAGGTGGGAGGCGTCCCTCCAAATGCTTTAGGGTTTCAGCTCCTAGCATTGCCTATGCTAGCTAGGGCAAGTGAAAATTGTAATCCAGCCACATCTGCAGGTCTGCACAATTTGCATCCCTGGTTTAAATTACTGCCTGAATAACATTTCAAAAACTCAGGGCTGACCCTGCCATTAGGCAAAGTAAGGCAAGTATCGCAGGCAGTAGATGCCATGGAATAACACTGATAGTCCCGTGGCTTTTCCTCCTGAGCTCTGTAGTCACTCCTCTCTTTTGGAAAAGGTTTATGTGTCACATAGCCAATCTTATTTGCCCAAACTGGCCTGCTTTTAGATCTGATACAGCATGCTATTTCTATTGCCAGTTTTCAGCTTGTAGTGTAGTTATCATCTGTATGTGGAATGAGAGAAGAGTCTCCAACTTGTCTTTTACCCCAGGCAGTAAAATGTCTTGCTGCCACGTGCAGAATTAATGCAGTTTGAAACCACTTTAACTCCTATGGTGCCATCCTATGGAATCCTAGGATTTGTAGTTTGTTGTAGCACCAGAGCACTCTGACAAAGAAGGGTAAATATCTCACAAAACTACAAATCCCAGAATTCCATAGAATAGAGCTATGGGAGTTAAAGTGGTTTCAAACTGTATTAATTCTGCAGTGTAGATGCAGCCTTGCCTTTACAAAAATTGAGCCTTTAATAAAAAGCATCAGAAAAAATTATTAATTGTACATGGCCTTCTGGAATGAATCCTCACTTACTTACTTTTACTTAATTCATTCCCATTTTATACGTGGGGAATCTGAAGCAATAGACAACCAACGACATGTCTACAGGCAGTCACTGAGCCCATACAAAAGCAACACTCAAATCTTAGTTATTTAGATTCCAGTCATAAGCTTCTCCATTTTAATTTGATGGAAATGTTTGAACCCATTCTATGAAGAAAGAACAAAATAGAAGAATACTGTCCACAGAAGAATATTAATATTTGTGTAGTAGTTTCTTATGAAGTCAAAATGAAGATGACATTGTATCAAAGAGACATCATTGGCCTACAGTAATTGATAATGACATGCAGTTACCCATCTGAAGAAAATTGAGAAGGACAGTACAGAATGGTTAACATTAATTTCATATGGTTTATTAGCAGTTTGTCATGTCACCTATTTGTTAACATATGGCAACATTTAATTGTCTCCAAGGTCTTTGCTGTCCTGGGGTAACAGCCTGTCAACAGACACTGTACAAATTTAGAGTACAAAGAGGAATTACTTAGGAATTACTTATCAGTTATGTGGAAGTACTGTATAGTTCTTTATAGAACTCCCCCTCTAGATATGTCAGGGTTCAATTCTGGAGGTCCTATAAAATTAGGGCTGAGCCAAAAAAAGAGAAGAAGAAAAAAAAGAGGACGTGTCATGCCAAAAGTAGTAATATATTTTGCTGATTTATTTAAGAGCATGCTATGGTCATGTGATAGGACATAAACCATTATGGTGAACCTGCGCACACAACAGAAACACCTCCTTGTGCCAATGTAGCCACAAGGTTCTGTCCTGAGTCAAGTACTATTCAACATCTTTATCAATGATAAAGATGTTGAATAGCACAGAGGGCATGCTTATCAAATTTGCAGATGACACCAAATTAGGAGGAATGACTAATACCCCAGAGGACAAGATCAAAATTCAAAATAACCTAACTTAGAAAGCTGGTCCAAAGTTAACAAAATGAATTTCAATAAAATAATAAAAATAAAATTTTTATTTATATACCGCCCTTCTATAAACCAGGGCGGTGTACAACATGAATATCATATACAACAAATACATTAAAACAATACATTAAAACATTCTGGCCAGCATGCAACTGCTGACGTAGAGGGGGGGGGGGGAGAGACTAATTGGAGCCTGTGTCAGGGAAAGCTTATGTGAACAAGAAAGTCTTCAGCTCCTTCTTGAACTGGGCCAGGGAGGTGGCCGAGCGGAGCTCAATGGGCAGAGAGTTCCAGAGGGTCGGGGCCGATATGGTAAAAGTCCTCCTTGATGTGGAGGCTAGTCTGGCCCCTGGAACCCTCAATAGCTGCTGCCCAGATGCTCTGAGGGTGCGGGGCAGATTGTAAGGCACTGCACTCAGGGCAAAATTTTTTATATATATGAAATGAATAGATATAGGATAGGGGACACCTGACTTAAGGAGACTACATGTGAAAGGGATCTAGGAGTCCTAGCAGACCACAAGTTGGACATGGGTCAACAGTGCGATGCAGCAGTTAAAAAAGCCAATGCTATTTTATGCTGTATCAATAGAAGTATAGTGTCTAGATCAAGGGAAATAATAGTGCCATTCTATTCTACTTTGGTCTTTTTTTGTCCCAAATATCATGAAATTCTCTCAGCCAAGCATGTTTTTCTATGCAAGCACAGCTGAATTGCTAAATATCAATGGGCTCACAGTGCTGAATAAAAATATGGTATCAGAGAGGGAGCAGATTTAACTAATTATTCCAATGATTGCAGGACAAGCCATACAAAGGATTTTATTTACCGAATGAGGGTGGTTACAGAGACTAACCTAGCCATCTTGATCAATTCTACACTTGAACATACTAGGAAGGACTGCTACATTTCAAACACCCCCACCTGAAACAAACAAACAAACAAACAAACAAACTGCATGAGAATGCACATAGTAGAACAAAAATGGTAGCTCCAACCAGGAAAGAATACTGCAATCATACTGTGGTTCATGAAGTACTGCTCCAGAATCAGATTTAGTTGCTTCAGCACTAGCACAGCTTATCAAACAGAAAGAGTAGTAATTATTTATTTAGTTGGCCAGGCGCTGCTGCGCAGCAACGAAAGGTGGCCCCAGCCCATCCTTTCGGGCCCGTTTGTACCGGGCCTATATTATTCACTCTGTAGTGGTGTATCAACTGAGGGGCAGCAAGACTGGCTGACCATATTTTGCAGTAAGTGAAGGAATCCGTATTAGTGACTACAGAGCCCACACCCAGTTTCATCAGATCATTAAGTCCAGAGTTTAAAATTAACTAATTGCAGCACCATTAACTTGCACACATTGGCTTTTAGATCCCTCTGGGTGAGACACGTGAGGAGCATATTTTAGGCCAAGCCGAGAGGAAAAGCAATTGACTCTGATCAGTGTTTGATTTTCTGTGTCTCTTTGAGGAGAACCTTTGCCTTTCTGTAGCTCTAGGTGTGAAGTAGAAGAAAAGATTCAGTGATTAAGCCCAGCTTCTATTATTTATCAAAGCAGTTCTTTCCCTTTAGCAATTATAACAAATCCCTTCCTGCCCAAGATGGATTCCACCTGAATCTCAACAAACTTTAAGATTCCTTTTAACTTGTTTTTTCTAGCATCAGGTAGACAGATGTGATTTAGGCTGTCTGGAGTGTAGCAGTGGTTTGAAGCACTGACTTCAGTGAAGCTACGCTGTTGATGAGGCATCATTTACACAGACAAGGATTTGCCAAGATGAGAATCGTATGCTGCAGGAGACGTAAAGCACCACAATATAATGAATCTGTATTGCATTGCTTCCCTCTGGTAACATCTTTTTCAACAATAAATTAGTGAAGTAACATACTGAAGAAGGCTTTCTCAGTGGCTGCGCCCATGATTTGGAAATCCATACCAAATCAAAAGAAAGAAAGAAGTAATGAAATAAAGGCTCCTTTAAACTGTAATACTCTCTTTCTCTTACATTTCCAGGCATGTGTGAGTGTGTGTAACCGAGAGAGAGAACAAGAAAAAGAGACTCCAGAATGGGCTGGAAAAGGAGACTGGGCAGAGGGAGGAGTAAGCTACCCAAAACACATCCAGTGACGGCCCACTGCCCACCCAAAATCACCATTAAAGCACAACTGTACACAAGAAATCATAGTGGAAAAGTAGCAGGAGAGTAGTGTCAGCAACTCATCTGAGCCATATAACCAATGCTGGCATATAGCAGAGTATAACTGGCAAATTCAGAAACGTGGTTCACAGCCCTCAGTAGAAATAACAGCAACTGGATGTCTTCCAGGAACTGAAGAATGCAGGGACTTCGGGAACTCTCCAGCAAACACTGACTCCAGCTGCTGCTGATAAACGACCAGACAAGCCAAGTCTCCTGAAGTGCTATATTTATTTACAGAATGCTATCCAAATCACCAACACTATAATACAGATCAAACAAATACCAACTCCTACTCAAACCTACAAGCAATCACTGGAAGCCCCTGAGTTTATATAGCCTTCAGACCATGTGGTCTCCCAAACTCAGTTACTTCCTGTCCCACAGTGTAAAGTGTCGCACTGTGCAATACAGACAGATGTTTCATCACCCAGGCATAGGTGCACACAGGCACCAGAGTGTCCTTGAGCCTATGAGCATCAGCTGTGCTTGATCAGCCTTGTCCTTCCCAGTGCTAGATGCTCATGGCCAGACATACATGTCAGGGATCTGAAGGGTTAAAACACAGCACACAGGGAAATGCTTGATGTGTGTGTGTTTGGCCATGAGCATTCAGCAGAGTGGCAAGGCTTATCAGCACAGCTGAAGCTCATTGGCACAAGGACACTTCAGTGTCCAAGTGCACGTAGCCATGGATGATGAAACCATGTGTCTGGATTGCACAGGAGACACATGACATGGTTACACACCTGAACTCACTGGGTTTGGGAGACCACATGGTCTGGAGACTATATACAGTGGTACCTCGGGATACGAATTACCCAGCTTACGAATTTTTCGGGATACGAAAAAATCCCATAGGGATTTATTGTTTCGGGTTACGAACGTTTTTTCGGGTTACGAAAAAACGCCGGCGCTGTTTTAAATGGAGCCGCGGCGGAGCCGCGGCTTTTTTCCCCATTAGCGCCTATGGCAATTCGGGTTACGAAGGTTTTTCGGGTTACGAAATTAGCCGCGGAACGAATTAATTTCGTAACCCGAGGCACCACTGTAAACCCAGGGGTTGCAAGGGATAGCTTGTGGGTTCGAAGTAGGAGTTGGATTGGTATGTTTTGGAGTTTTAAAGATCTGGTTTTGTATAATAGCACTGTGAATAAAGAGCACTTTGGGGATTTTGTTTCTCTGGTGGTTTATCAGAGGAAGAAGCTACAGCATCGGTTTGCTGTGTGTCCCCCGAGGTTCCTGCATTGCTGCAGTTCCTGGAAGACATCCAGTTGCTGTCATCCCAATTGGACTTTGGAGCCACGCTTCAGCTTCTGGAAATCGCCAGCTCTGCTTCAAGGGTCTGATTTAACCCCAGGACTCGTTTGAGTTGCTGACAGTGGTTGTTGGACCCCAGCAGTTGCGCTGACAACACACACATCTAACCTTTTCCCAGTGTGCTGACTTTAACCCCTGACAAGTAGTTCATTAACAGATTTTTTTGTGTTAATAAAAAGAAATACTTTCAAAACCATCTCCCACAGGAGAACAACAGAAGAGCAACAGTGTCATGCAATAAGACTGAGGCAATAGCGGGACTAATGTGTTGCAATGACTCTAGAGTGCCATGGTACATTAAGGATCTAAGAAAACCCTTGGGAAATCCTGTGGGCGGGACTTTCCCGGTTTGGGGTGGGTCTGCATGGCCCCGCCCCGGTTTGGCCCTGCCCCCAGGATTCCCCCCCAGCAAGGCACTGGAGGTGGCTCTGCGATTGCAGAGTCCTCCAAGGCCTGGCCGGGGCTTGGGAGACGCTGTATCCCAGGCCCCAGCCAGGCCTTGGACAAGGTTTAAAAATGTAGGACCTTTTTTTTTAATTTCCTGGCCAGGAAATTTAAAAAAAAGGTCCTACATTTTTAAACCTTGTCCTACATTTTTCCCAGTTTGGAGGTCCTCAGGGATGGCAACCCTAATTAGGTTGCTATAAATTGACAGGCAATTTGAAGACACATATTTTGCTTTATGTTAGGTGATTCCCATCCCTGATAACTGACTCTTTGAGATTATTATTTTGGGTTACAATCTGAAATAACTACGCAATGCTTAAGGAGAATACGTGGTGGTAGTATTTAAGGGTTTTACTGATAGCTATTGTAAATATTTAGTTTTGATAACTTGGAAGTAAAACAGAAAATCCGCCTGCCAAAAATAAGTGCAAGTAAAACATGCTTAAAATAAATGACACATTATGAGAAGGTAATGTATTTCAAAGACACTTCCTAACACACCTGGAAAGAAAAGTTAGACATTTCTGAGTCCATACAGACAGAGGATTTAGGTTATGTTAGTGTTCCTTTAAGTGCCCCATCTTTTTTTCAGCTGCCTGCCTGCCTCCCTGCCTATGTTCATTATCTTCAATTATATTAAGACTTCAAGCTCATAGATAGAGAGGGTGAGTGGAGGAGGAAGTTTGCATTTTCCTTGTGTATTGTTAGGAAATTATTATTATTATTATTATCATTATTATTATTATTATTATTATTATTAGGAAATAAAATGATACCCAAAGGTCATTAGTTTCACACACAAAGAAAATCAAGTCTCGTGACATAACAATCAGTTAAGCTACTGACACACTTTGAATATGTATGTTAAAGACTAGGGAGATTTGGCTGTATGACATCCTGGAATATTTACAATCCGATAATTATGTGATTACAAAAGCAGCACTGCTAGCGTGGTTCAAGCTGGACATATTTAGTCTCACAGATTCCCTCTATCAGAGAGACTAGACTGCTGGGTCTCAATTCTTGGCCTTAACAAAAGCTTAAGAGATACCTGAAAATGTGATGCCTTGCTCCTCACTCCCAGGCCTCATGTCTTCTTCTGGCCAGCCATGGAAGATGGTGATCCAAGTATATATATCATACCCTCCAACTGTCCCAGTTTGACAGGGACAGTCCCAATTAATCTTCTGTTGTTCCACTGTCGCCGGGCCCCGAGTTCCTTCTGGGGGAGGGGGTGGAGGTCCCATGGGTTCCATGGAGAAAAAGACAAAAGCGGGATGATGCTGCAACAACTTTAATAAACACAATGAGAACAGGCCCGAGGGCAACGGTAATAGGCAAGTTTCTTCACTGCCTTGTCTCAAATATCAAACTCAAAGTCCTCCTCTGGGTATAGAGTCCGGCCCGGGTTACTCCACCGTTTGGGCTTTATAGTTCTCCCAGGTCAGCGCTCTCGTGGGCGGGATATACCTTTCGCCGGGCCTGGCCCAAGGCTTCCCGAGCTGTCGAGGCGCTCCTCCCTCGGATATCCCACAGCAGGCATGGACCAGGATGAAGCACTGGGCGTGCTATGTAAGGTTCGGTATCCGAGCCTGTGGGGTGTGGTGGCCACCAACTTTGCACTAGGGGTCGGCCCTCCAGACTTCTTCCCGGGCCGGACCTATGACCTCTAAAGTGACGCCGATTAATCTCGGCCGTCAAGGCTTCACTCACCCTCGCTTCTATCCCGGCCTCGTAGCCCGTCTCTTCCCACTTACACGGCGTTTCCAGCGGCCCTCCTTCTTCCCCCCGCGGCTCTCCTTTTCTTTCCCTTGACCCCGCCCCTTCCTCCATCTCCACCTGCGGTCCAGCTGCTTCTCCCTTAGCTGGCCCTCCTTCTTCCCGCGGGGTTTCTCCAGGGTCCTCAAGGGTGTCGTCCTCCACGGTGGGATCCCAACCCGACTGATCTCCCTCCTCCACCCTCTGACATCCACTTATTCAGTTGCTTTTAAATGTCCTGGTTTCTGTCTTTTACTCCCATTTCCTTCTTTATATTCAGCTTGCTTCAGCTGCTGCAAACTGAATTCTAGGTGCAAAAGTAATTTGCACTCAGTTAATTCAGCAGGACAGGAGAAGGAGGGGGACAGAATAAAGCCTTCCCAGTAGGCTCAAGCAAAAGCAAACTGCCGCAATTTCCCCTAGCTATAATTTTGTCATCTTGATGTTGTTTGGCCACATGTATCCCAGTTTTCATCTGTGAAATGTTGGAGGGTGTGCTCTATGAAAAGAACAGGTGGATTATGGTTTGGGGCCAGTAAAAAAAATTGTTGTCAAAAAGGACAGCATGTAGTTGGAGCTGAAAACAGTCTGGCACAACAGTCTTAAAGAGCATACTGGTCCCCTGGAAGACCTGATATGGGAACTATGTCTCCTGGAGAGCTCAGCCTGTATATTTGTAAATAAATGCAATTGTAAATAAATATTACAAAGCAATTTAAATTTCCTGGGACTTTACTGCAAAGAAACTAAACCCAAGCAAATGCATCACTACTGAAGTTTTCCAGCACTATTTGAACTGGGACATAATGATTAATACTTTTATAGGAAGATAAATCTAAAAACACTGAAAAATAATTTATTGACATTAATGCTTCAGTCATTGCATGTTTTGAAAGATCTCTCTGAACCTTATCAATTCTAAGGTTTTTAAACATTAAACATTAAACATTTGTTTCTGTTCTCAGAGAGTTTATTACCAGGTTGGCAAAAACGGAGTATTTCATTTTTGTAAATGTGATTTGTAATTTGTTTCCATATACCATAATACTCCGCTTAGCAAAGATGTAGGCACACTCTATTATGTGCTAGTTTAATTGAAATCATTTCAATTTTGTGAAAAAGAGCAACTAGAACTTTCAGTTGAGAAGGATACAACATGCTATAATTTTTCCCTCAGCACTTTCTCTTCCTTCACTCCTGGCATGCAGGATGTATTAGATATTAAACTGACATTAGACTTAATCCTACCTGAAAGGGTAGGAATTAAGAAGAGCCCACTTTCTGTACACTGGCATTTCATGTTGAAAAGAAAAGCTAAAAAAATAATCTCATATCAAATTTGTACATGAGGAATTATCCTTTTATTATACAAATATCACAGGGAAGTGCTACTCCAAACAAGCAAGGGTATCCACTATGAACTCTATACTGAGATAGTTTTACTGGAAGAAAGAACAGTGCTTGAAATTTTTCCATTTGAGAAGTAAGACAACAGAACTAAGAGACAGACAGTGCAGTATTGTTTTGGTTCTACTCTTGATATCCCAACTGTGTTTAGAAAACTAACTCAGAAAGGCAGTTTCTTACAGTTATCACCAAGTAATGAAGAAAAATTACTCCAAGAGCCCAGGAAGCAGACAAAAGCACCTTTTGAACATTTCAGTAAGCAGGAAAGATGAGCAGTAGGAGCAAAAAGTTTGGATTATTTATTAAGACTCTGTTCCAGTTACAGCTTTAGTACTTGCCATCAACACAGCTTTTATGGAGCTGAATACTACTTTGAGCATTGTTCCCTCCCCTCCCAATTTCTCCAGTAAGACAACAGGCTGCAGAAATTGTGTGTGGGTATTACATAGAAAATGTACAGCTCCTACCATGGAGATTTTTAACACTAACAATAAAACACGTCCTAGGCTCATAGCTTCATACTGAGTTATTAAATCTGTGCCTGTACTGACCCACTTAGATTACTTATGGGAGTTCATCTGTTAAAAAAATACATACGTTTGGCATTATTCAGGGATTTGAGCTCTTAGGGCCCTTTCCCACTGCACAATTATAGCATTATGATTCTACTTTAACTACTGTGGCTCCATCCTATAGATTCCACTGATCTGTACTTTGCTAAATATCCTTTCCTAAACTGCAAACCCTAGGTTTACGGATGAAACTGTGCAAAATGAAACAAGAATCTGCCTTACTTCTTCTAAAATTTTGACAGATGGGACATAGTTTTGGATAGACACCAGCCTGCAGGTGTTAGTATGCCACACGTACACTTACAATACTTGCTTACTTACCTTCTGAAAACAAGTTCATCTTGCTGTCTTCTGGTGCTAGCTTGATGGGAGAAAATCATTGGGAAAGTAGATAAACCATGTAAAAACTGAGTCAATCTATGGCAAAGAAGCTAGTGAAGATAGGTGCCAAAAGCAATGTCCTGGGTTTCATCCAACACAAACAATTTTCTACCTTGAATTTGAAATAATATGAACTTCCCTTTTACCAGAACCAGCCTTCTTAATTCATACTTCTTCATTGTTGTTATGTGCCTTCAAGTCAACTCTAACCTATGCTGACCCTATCATAGATTTTCTTGGCAAGATTTATTCAGAGGAAGTTTACCACTGTCTTTCTTAGGCTGAGAGAGAGAGAGAGAGCATGACTCTCTCTCAGGGTCATCCAGTGGGTTTCCATGGCTGAGTGGGGACTGGAGCCTGGCCTTTTATAGAACTAGTACAACCCAGTGTTCTTATCCTTGTTCATATCTACTCAAAACACCAAAGCATATAGGTGAACTCCTGTACTTTTTTCTCCTAACAAAATAATGATTTTCCAGTTCCATCTTGGCCCAGTGGCTATGTTTTATGGATTTATACAAAGCACAGCTTCTGCTCCTGACTTCCTGATCCAGATGTAATCAATACCATGCTCTCTGCAAAATTAAGGTCATCCATGCATTTCCCCCTCAGGGATGGCAATAACTACTGTTTACTTTCCTTGTATCCTTTTTCCTGTAGATGATCTACCATATTATGAGCATATAGAGAAAAAAAATATTTTCCTGTACTCTCAGGTAGGCTTGTCCAAAATAAAATATCCTGTAAATAAGGAAATTCCTCTACCTCCTTTCTTTAAGCAAACAGAAAAAGATTAGAAGATGCAGATTCTTGCCACACTTGCACTGAGGTTTGATAGGGAAATATGCAACAGGCATAATAACATTCTGTCTCTTCAAATCTTCAGATCATTGCATAAATGTCAAGGCAGCTGAAATTCCTGCTCTTTAGAGTCTAAGGCTTAGATTCTGAGGTCTCTGCACATTACACAATTGTAGCATTATGATTTCACATTAACTGTCATGGCTGCATCCTACAGAATGCTGGGATCTGTAGTTGGGCGAAGTACTACAGCTCCCCACAAAACAACAAAAACCAGGATTCCATATGATGAAGCTATGGCAGTTAAAGTAGCATCACAGTGTGTAGTTGAAAGAGATCTAAGACATAGGGTGCATCTATACCATAGAAAGAATGGAGTTTGTCACTGTGTGAAAATGACTGGTATAAAAGCCAGCTTCTGGGCATCTTGGAGGCTTGGCATACAGATGACACACGTCCCCAAATGCCCAGAAGCCAGCTTCAAGCCACCTGGATGCCCAGTGGGCCACCTTCTGGGTGCTCCGACGATCACCACATGCCACCTGAGCACCTTAAAGCTGGCTTCCAGCTGCGGTGGGGAGGAAAACCTTGTTTTTGCTGGTGCAAAAAGGAACGCTGTTTGCCACTTCTCTTTCGGATGGCAAAGAGGCTGATTGAGGCCATGGTGTGCATGTTGTCGTGGCCCCAATCTACCTATGGAAGGGGTGGCCTGTTTCGCCCTTAAGTACCATGGCTCCACCTTACAGAATCCTAGAATTTGCAGTTTTTTGAGGCACCAGCACTTTGTGGCAGAGAACGATAAAAACCTGTAGAGACACAAATCCCAGGACTCTATAAGATGGAGCTGCAGCACTTAAAGTTGTATCAAACTGCATTATTTCTACAGTGTAGATGTACTCTTAGAGGGTAAAGCGCGTTCCCTTTTGGTGAGCAGGTGTGAAACTGTGGGCATTTGGTGGGTGATAAAGTTTGCAGGAAATACATCACCATATTCTCAACAGACTGTCTTAGACTTTGAAATTTATTCCTTACAGTTGCTTTGTTTTCAGCTTTTCCTACATGCACAAACAGGTCTGTCTTCTTGCTTTCTTTCTGAGGCCTGTGGATGCTAGTGTTCATGAAAGTCAAATCAACAAGAACTGCAGTGTTCATGTCACAGGCATATACAGAGGAGATCTGCAGAAAACAGGTCTTAGGAGTGGAATGCTACAAAGCATCTTGCAAAAAAAGACCAGGGCAGAGGTTTTTTGTTCTTTGTTTAAACTGCATGGTCTTTTTTTTTAAAGATGTGCAAGTGGAGCAGATTGTCAAGTGAGCTGGGTGAAGGAAAAGTTATGGGAGATTTGGTTTTCCTGACAGTATATTTGCAGTAAAAGGGGCATTATTTTTATCTTATTTTTCTCTGTGCAAACTGAAGACCAACGTGAAAGCAAGGGACAGAGAGGATGAGAAGAGAGGAAAGAAGCAAAGTGGTCTGTGGTCACACAATGAGATAGCCTTAGTGGCACATGAAAGCAGATTTAGTTTTCAAAACCCAGCTGAGATCCTGCACTGGAAGACATATTTCTGTCACATGGCTACATCTACTTCCTGCAAACTCCTCACGCAATGCAGAGACATATCCAGCTGTAACCTATATATTATAGAGGGCTGTATCACTTAAATGTTGGATTTGAGAGGGACTTTAGTCATTACATGGTTGGTAAAGAATTCCCACTTCCGCACTGACCAAAAAAATGGATTATAATAATGTACCGTAAGTCAAAGTTGTGTTATCATAACTCATTAACAAGATGCCAGCCGACATTTCTTTTTCTGAGGTCTACTGCTTAAATGTGTTATGTTTATAGTCATGAGAGTTGAAGATGCTACAAGTTAAGAATTATTCTGGTGCTATTATGCTTCCATGTTATCACTCCACTGAAGAAGATCTGAGAAGATTGTTAGCTTACTTGAATATCCTGGTGCTAAACGAGGAGGAAAGCTTGGTAGAGGAGGGAGATATCCATGGTCACCTCATCATTACACACAACATCAGATGTGCACCCCTTGAAAGCAATACTTCACAGCTGAAAGAAATAAGAAATGGTATTGTATCAATGCTGTTTTAATGTGTCACATCAGGACTGAGTTGTTTGAACAGAAAGAAGCTGTACCCACAGCCAAGGGGAGGCCAAAACATGCTCTCCATCCCTAGGATTTGGGAGCAATATTTATTCCACTGTCCACACTTTGCCTCTTCCTGCTCTAATTTATGACAATAACCTCTGATTTCCATCTCAGAATTAAATTCTACCATATGGTACTAAATATGTAGCAGGCAGCTAATTAATTAATTAATTAATTAATTTGTTTTATTTATATACCGCTATTCCTGAGTCGAGCTTGGGCCCTTTTGCTGGTCTTGAACTAGCAACCTTGTGGTTTTGAGTGAATGGCTGCAGTACAGGCATTTAACCACTGCGCCACCAGGGCTATGTTTCATTTTTTGTGAAATGTTAATTTTCTAGTGTCATTAAGTAGGGGTGGGTTTTTCTACAAATTTAAATAGGACCAAAATGCATGTAGGTGTGGGGAGATTAAACCTAACAGGACTCCTGATTTTTGTTTGGATTACAGCTAGGGCTGGAAAGGGTCTTCTGGAAGGGATGGAGAGGACAGCTGCTCACTGCCACCCAATGTCGATGGATATGCTTACTGGCAGGTTAGTGAGAGATGGATGGCAAGTGAGTGATGAGAAGCCCTGGAGTATACCTTGTGTAGAGTCCCTTCAAGCACTCCTACACTCAGTAGTGCCCCTTCCCAAGTCCATGGCCTACTAGAGCTCTGCTGACCTTCAAACATCCTCCGTAAAAGGATGGTTTGTTATTTTTAGACTAGTATGGAATAACCAATAGAACCCCAGTACATAAACAAATGCTAATTATAGAGGGATTTTACTGTATCCCATGGTCCAGGAGGATAGCAGAAATGTACATATCATTTTCAACACACTGCATCTTTTGGCACAAATAAACAAAACACATCACAGGGCAGCACACCTCAACTTAACCTGCTTTTTGTCTGGAGAAAAACCAGAGCTTGAAAAAGTTAATTTCTGGACTATAGCTCCCCAAAGAAAACTTATCCAAGCTCTGATAACAACATTCCCCAAATGAGCTCTATGCACTGATCTAGTCACATTGACATTAATTTATATGGTAAGTACTGATCAGCTCATCCTAATGTATATATCATGCATTTCCAGTATTGTGGAAAGCATTTTTATAGAGTGCATATTATCTTTAGTTTCACTCCATGCAGAATGCTTAATTGGTCTTAGGGTACCTTTGAAATTAAATATCACCCAGTTAGAACACAGCAGGTATGACATTTCTCTGATTACAAATGTAACCAACTCAGTTACTTCAAGCAGATTTCTACCCAGGAAGTCAGTCTTGGCAAAGAGAGTGTGTGTTTCCACAGTTTGCTCTAGAATAAACTATTAACCTATGGTATGCAGTGCTTAGAAAATTTACTTTTTGGATTGCAACTCCCATCGTTTCCCAATCAGCACTGGCAATTTTCAAGCTCTGATAATATAAAATAAACTATTATATTTACGCATTATGGATACTAAGCCAAGACCTCATGCAGCTAGATTCCATCACTCCTCAGTCTTTACCCAATAAATGCAGCTAAACAAAAGAATGAGATCCAGGAATATGACAGGACTGTTCCGGGATAGTGCTGCTCTTTTCTACTTCGAAAATGACAGTTGTCTTTGGTCCAATATGTTAACGTAGGTCCAAAGACTGCAGAAATAGCTCATTTGAATCCGCTTTACAGTACAGTGGGCCCTTAGTATCCACTGGAATTTGGTTCCAGGACCCCTTGTGGATACCAAAATCCATAGATGCTCTGGTCGCATTAAATACAACTGCATAGTAAAATTGCGTTCCTCATATAAAATAGCAAAATCAAGGTTTTATTTTTTTTAATTTATTTATTTTTAAAATAATTTCAAGCTGTGGATGCTTGAATCGATGGATACAGAGGGTCAACTGTACTTCCCAAGCAGTTGTTCAGTTGCTCAAAATTTATTATTATTATTATTATTATTATTATTATTATTAACCTTTATTTATAACCCACTGTAAATTTACATGGCGCTGTACATACAATCTTTTAGTCCTCTGAATAAAACAATCTTTACCATTCAACAGAAAGACAGGAGGCAGAGGCACTGTATCCTACTTGGTAGAGACTGCCAGAGTACAGGAGTGTCTTACAGAGAAAAAGATGAAGCTGCTTATGGCACTGTTACTAGAGAAAGAGGGGCTGCAAGAAAATGTTAAGACTGGAAGTTCCTTCTGTCTTCCTTTATGTTAGCTTCTGGATAAAACTTTCCGCATTCTGACCTGTGTGCCAAAGGGTGCTCCCAGATTAGGCTGTGGCATCCCATTGTCTCATTCATAGAATTTTTACAGGGGGACTCATATTGCCATTTCCCACTTGTAACCCTCCCATGCTTTTTCTCCATTTCTTCTGTCATTTTCCTTACTACAGAAAATCCATTAAGAAAGAGAAAATGGGATAGCTGCAAAATGACATTTAGTTGGCACAGCTAGAAGCCATCTGTCTGCAAGTATGCAAGGTTAATCTGAGACCATGAATATCCAGAAATTTGCACTCTCTTTGGTTTGAGATCTGCTGAGAATCAAGCTCACAGTGACACTAGCACCTTCCTACTTCCCTGGATCACTTACCTAGCTTGTGTCTTCTTGGCTTTGCCATCCATTATGCTTCTGGTTTTCATGACTTGAAACAAATGTTCTTGTTCAACCTTACGCATTTTGAGAATGCTGAGTTAAAAAATAGTTGAAAATTGTCATTAGTATATTATGGCAAAATATCGCCAAGTCTCAGTTTTCTCAACCCTTAATTTGAAAAAAAGAGGGGGGGGGGAGAGGAGGTTTTCTGCCACATTGAATTATTGGGCAATTTAATCCCAGAGAAACATCGCACAGAGTAATATATGAAGAATTCAACATAGGAGTTTATCATACGGAGGGTGAATTGGTAAAATCCCATGCAGAAACGGGATTTAAAATCCAGGTGTTGTTTGACAGATGCATTGGCATGAAAGAGAAATAACGCCAAAATAATCACCTTTGTAAATTCAGAATTTAGCAAAAGTAAAAAGGTGCTGGTTTTGACAACTTTGTGTTCTGGTTATTCTCGTGTTATTTCTCTTTCATGCAAACGTTGTCTGAAAAACATCTCACAAATGCAGGTTTTTTCCACTTTATGTTCAAGTTAACCCCAAACGTCGTCTGAGGTTGTTTTCACTTTAAATTTAGTTTCTGCACGGGATTCGTCCCGTGTGATAAACTCCATAGTGTATGTCAGTTTACTAATCCAAATGTTTTGGACTATAAACTTCCATGAGTCCTTACCAGTGACCATGCTGGAAAGGCTGATGTAGTTTAAACCAAGGCACCAGATTGGGAAAGGCTGGTCTAGGAAGTCTAGACAAGTAGGAAACCTATTGCAAGCAAGTGGGTAACCTCTTTCATTAATATTCCTATTATTTGCCATTACACTATCAACGCCCTCTACAATATATTGGATATATTGACTATCTAGGTTTTCACTGATGCTGCAAACACAAATGTGGACAGAAAGTATTTACAATGCACGGTGGGAGAATTGCCCCACACCTTGTTCCCATCATATCTCCCCTTTCTTGAAAAGAAAACTAGGAACACCAACAGTTAGGCCAAAAAAGACAATAGCATCAAATATAAGGTGCTGGACACAAATGAAAGAAAGCTGTTTTGATTATTCCGTTTCTCACTGAGCTCAACTCTTTTTGATTGAAACAAAGTGGAAGTGACCACCTCTTCCTGGACTTTGGAACAAAGGAATACCACCTTTGGATTGCTGACATGTTTAAATGCATCGCGAGGGAGAACACAGCATGGCTTAAGGTTAGCTGTACAGTATTTACAAATAAAAAAGTCATTAGCTGTATTCAGAACACTTTACAGATTTATAAAATTAATAATATATTATTGTCCCTACATACCAGATGGTAATGGGGGGAGGGGGGGAAGCGTGAGAAAATGTGGACTTTTCTAAAGCTATGTAAAGTGAGTATAGGTGAGACTTGAAATGAAGTCTGGGTAAGGGTTCACCTGTGTAACCCTCATCTTTATAACTATCCCCTTTTTCCAGTTCTCAAAAAGTACAAGGTTGAGAGGGGAAGTCTCATCAATTAAATTCCTTTTTGCAATGAAAACCTCCATGGAGGCACTTGGCAAATATTTTAGGGTATTCCAGGAAGGGTGTGTGTGGCTGTGTATGTAGCTGAACATAGAATTAGAAAGTACAATAACATCCAAATCCCACAAAATTGTGATACTTTTAGTTTTTTGTGGGTTTTCCGGGCTATGTTCTAGAAGAGTTTATTCCTGATGTTTCGCCAGCATCTGTGGCTGACATCTTCCAAGAATGTGATACCTTTATTGGGCCGAGGAGTGTTACCTTTATTGGGATGACCAAAATGCACAAAATACATGATGCAAGCTCTCAGAGCTCAACTGTCTTCTTCATCAGGAAAACTTGTTAAAAATTCTTACAGAAGAAAAAAAGACAAAGTTAGTCGTAAGCCTGCATTTTGTCAAGATGTAGCTGTTAGCAGTTCAGGTGGTATATTACTTTTAGGACTATGCCGTTCATGATTCTCTAGACTAGGAGTGGCCAACTGTGGAAGGCTAGAGGGTTCCATTAATTCCCCTTGGGGACCTTGGAGGGCCAGATCCCCCCCCCACTGGTGCTAGCAAAAAACAAACAGTTTTTTAAAAAATTGTGCCCAATAGTGGTGTGACTGGCGTCACCCAGGATTGGCGTCACCCAGTGTGGTAACTCATGGTGTCAACTCCATGAGCTCTTTCCATATCATGGGCTTTATCACACAGGGAAAAGCGGAGATTTAAACGGACATTAGCCTGTGAAAATCATTTGTTTGTGGTGAATGTTTTCACGTGCATTGTGATTAAAGAGGACGTATCCCAGCAATAAACAGGTAATAACCAGCAAAAAATCATTCATAGGGAAATCCCGTGAATGATTTGTTGCTGGTTATTACCTGTTTATTGCCAGGATAAGTCCTCTTTAATCATGATGCATGTGAAAGTCTTCACCACAATTGCATGATTTTCACAGGCTAATGTCCATTTGAACCCCCCCTTCCCCCCCCCCCCAATTTCCCCCCGTGTGATCTAGCCCCACGCCATACAGAATCCTTGGTAATTTTTTTTGTACTAATGTTTGTTCATAAACATGAATAAATCATAATTCTCGTATATCACCAAATGTAATGGTAATGGTTGTGATGTAAACAACTAGCAAAATTAAAATTATATCTTTAAACCAGATTATCATCCAACATGTTGCTAAGAAATTCAGCATCATTATGCCACTGAGTGTTAGCCATCAAAAGTCACAAATTCAAAACAAAACCAGTGGTTTGAGATGCTAAATATGATGCGAAACCAAGAACCTATAGGTATGTGGTAGACCTTTCCTGGATCATCAAACTAAAGTCGTGATCTGGATCAATAAAGTTTCATGGGCAATTTGGAAAATAACTTATCTGCATGCAAGATCTGAATGATGAAGCAAAGATATGTCATTTGGCCTCAGCAGGTCAAGTGCAGCCTTTCTCATTCCTGCATAACATACAATATCTGTTTAAATGTTCATTCCAAAACAACTTTGGGATTGAATGCCTATGGAAACTGAGTTTCAACCACTCTGCCCATGTCTCAACACTAACCAAAACTAAACATTTCTCTGTCTCTAATTACATCTTTAACTAGAAGAGTTAAGAACATGATTCACTATAATTCAAATAAAGGAGGATTAATTATTTTTTAAAAAAATTAAAGATTTTCTACACATTAGACAGTTAGTGTGGTGTAGTGGTTTGACTGTTGGACTATGATTCTGGAGACTCACTTAGCCACGGAAACCCATTGGGTGACCTTGGGTAAGTCACACACTCTCAGATTCAGAGAAAGGCAATGGCAACCCCTCCACCCCTCTGAACAAATCTTGCTGAGAAAACCCAGGTTCACCCTAGGATTGCCATATGGCAGAAATACTTGAAGTCACACAGCAACAACAACAGTTATACATACTTTGTAGCAAACAAAAGATTGTAAACAGAGGAGCAAAAATTGAGATAAAAAAAATTCCTTGACAGAATGCCTCTCAGCCAACAACTAATTCATGGGAGAAGTTAGAAAGAAGATCTCCAAAATATTGACATCTGTGGTGAGGGGCCATATGGCAAGTTACTTTTATTGGATTAAAAATAAGTAGATGGCATATTTCTTCAAAAGCTGTGTCTTTAGTGACTTATTTGGTTAATTTTATTTGACGAGTGAACTTCTCAGTCAAAGCAATGGTCCATGTTCCATCCAACCAACTTCTACAGGACAACTCATTCAGGATTCTTAAATAAAAGAGTGTTTCATGTTAACTGTTCTTGTTGTTGTGTAAATTCAAAACATTTTTAACTTATGGTGATTCTAAAGCAAACCTTTCATGGGGTCCTCTTGGCAAGATTTGTTCAGAAAGTTCACGTTGGCTGTATTGTGACCCAATTCACTGGCTCACCAGCTAAAGTTCTCTCAGGAAGATTTCTAATTAAGATAAACTTCTGAAACAAAGGGGCACAAATGGTACAATCATAATTTTTTCCATATTATATGGTAGTCCATGGAAAAGTTATTAGGATCTAGGAGTATCCAATGCCTTGAGATTTCAGTGCTATAGCCTGGAGATCTGGGAGCATCATTAAACATGAGACATTAAGTGTCAACCTCAGTTGCTTAGAGCATGTCATTCAGATTAAATAACACCAAAGTCTAACAGAAGAATGCAATGCAGTGCAGTGAAATGCAATCAAATCACTAAAGTTAAACTGACCTAGACTCAGTAAGGATATTACTTGCTCCATTTTTTTTTTAAAAAAGCAGCTCCCTAAGCTTTAAGCTACATTGGTTTAAATATACTGTTCATATTGACCAAGGCAATCCTGTTTGATTTAGCTCAGAACTGGATAATTCTCCAAATCTGTATATACATAGAATGCTGTTTCAAAAACAGTCTCCAATGGCTCTGAGTCTTATCAGTTCACTTATTCAGCGTCTGCCTTGACATTCTGCCTTGCACTCCAGCAAGAAAGCAATTTCAGAGAAGCCATTGGGAGCTCCAATACATTTGTAATGTTCCTGAGCCTTCTTGCCTTTCACACACGTGACCGACATCCTCATTACAGCAAATTATCAAGCATGGTATGATAGCAGAACTCATTCTCACTGTATTCCCTTCACAGGCTGGAAACCTGTTGCTGAATGAAATTAGCACAGCCTTAGTGGTGCAAAATTGGTCCTGTCTGCTGCTAAAGCATTATAGAATTCAGTCCAGTCTTGGAACAATCCAAGTTTACTCCTCAACCATAAGCCCTTTCATCCAACTGTGAGCCTTTTCTATTATGGAAAAAAAACACAACAACAACAACAAACATACAAAGTAGGATACAAGAATGATCAAGGAGGGGAGAACCCTTGCACAATAAAGACAGATGTACATTAGTGGAGGGGGGGGAAATCTATGAACCTGTAAATCTGAGTCTTCAAGGAAACTGTATATCCTCAGTATGTTTTCTGATCTGGCCAATTAAGGCTAAAGTCTCAACAGTATAACCTGGTGTCAGAAACTAGGATTGGAACCAGGAGTTGGCATTATCTGGCATCTACCAAGGCCCAGATCCCCAAAGGAACCCACCATAAATAGTCACTTTGCCTATTGGTTCATTTCTTTGCTGCTGTTGGCTGTCTGTCTTCCCATTATAAACAAGATGAAATATGAGAAATGAGGAAAAAGAGAATGTGTGGTTTGTGCAAGATGGTACAGACTGGTCCAGAAATAAAGATAAGCAAATGGGAATCAGCCCACATGGTAAGCAGGAGGTAACTTTACTCAGCAAAAGAGATGTGCTGACAATAGCTTTCTCAAAACCTGGAATCTTCACTATCAACCAACAGAAGTTCACCAGTAACATCACATGAACACTTTATGGTTTTAACTGCAACATCTGAACAGACACACATACATCCCACAATGTTGATGAGAGTTTGGTTCCTATGAGATTTTAATACTCCTTCTTCTGTAATTACACTAGCATTTTTATCTGGCCAATACACATACCAAGGGCTGCCCAAGATATTTGGTCCATGAAGTGCAGCAGCAAGTGCCCTCTTCTCCAGTACCTAGTCAAGGTACAAAGCAGTATCCAAGGTCAGCCTAATTATTTGGGCATGTGAACCCGAAAATCCTACAAATGCTTCTCAAACTCCCAGCAAGTAAGAAAATAACAGCAATTTACTCGAATTCAGAGACATAGTCATGCTAGTCTGGAATATCAGCATGCAAATGGATCTTGTAGCATCTTTGAAACTAACTGTGCACAAGAATGTAGCACAAGCATTTGTAGACTTTGTCTACTTCCTCAAATGCATGATGTGAATTGGTACACAAGAAAGACTTGTGTAGACTGTATGAATAACCACAGAAATGCAAAACGTTTGGGTATGGTGATGAGGCGACAAGTTCAGTTTTAACTATGATCATTGAGGGACAAAAGGCAGAGGGAAAGATGTTGTCTAAGTCCAGGGTAGGTGGCATCTTCATGAGGCCGGAGTGTTTAGTGTTATGTGTAGTGTGTGAGGAAGCCATTATCTCTGTTCATCCCACTGTTATTGAATTTGAGTTTGTGGATATATTCTAATTTGGCTGTTTCTCTTCCAGTCTTCCTTTATAGTTTTGTTTTGTTTTTGTTCAAGTACTGCTGTCCTGAGATGGAAGGCGTATTCCCATTCCTGAGAACTGATTTTTGTCCATTTATCCCATGGTGCAGAGACTAGCCAATTTGCCCACTTTGGAGTGCTGATGGTCATTGTTGACACAGAATGGCATTTATTACATAAATTGCATTGCTGGGTAAGGAGATTCAAATCGATGGTTGGCAGCTAAATAGATGGCCTCTGGAGCAGCAGGGGGATCCCAAGACCATCACATGAAGTGCAGCAGCAAATGCCCCCTCCTCCAGTGCCAAGTCAAAATATAAAGTATGCAAAGTATAAACCCAGGGACAGCCAAATTATTTAGCGATGTGAGGCAGAAAATCTTGCAAGTGCTACTCAAACTCCCAGCCAGTAAAGAAAATGTCAGTAATTTAGTAAATAACTAAGTATTTTTGTCCTTGTATGATATCTCAAACCAACATTACTCCAGATGGGGTCAGACCTTCTATATTCGTTGCAACCCATGGTCTCTCGTTCTCCATTCATTTTATTCAAAGGACTGCAGGCAACATTTGTGCCATCATACAGAGGCTGCTGGAAAAAGTAGAGAGCACAATAAGTAAGAGGCAACATTCAGCTAAGTTCAGCTCCTTTTGGGACCATGCCAGCAATACATTCCTTAGCCACTCAGTCTGTTGCTTCATTGTGTTTTCATCTGTACAGCATAGTACTCCTGCTCTGATAACCTCAGCCAGTCTATAGTATGTAAGATCAAACAATGTCAGCATATGGTCCCTGTAGATATTTTAGTTCTATCTGTAAGACACGAAAGCTTCTTCTGATACTGGCTGGGTTAGCTTGTTTAAAATTCAGGACAAGTTTAGCTAGCCACTGGGGCAGTAGTGATGGATGTGCGTGCCCTATATGCTTCGAAGAAAACTTTCTTCTTCTTTTTTCCACTGGAGAAGCACAGCTTCTAATGAGGACTTGCTGCTGTTTTGTTTTGGCCAGAAGTAAAAACCTTTTCTTTTATTTTTTTTCCTAAAAAAAAATGAAGTAAATTTAACTTTTCACAAGAAAAACAGAACAAAATAATATAAAACTTCTTGACACAACTGCTTTCTAACATTTACTCTTTTACAGGTTTCACTGTCAAAGACAACTGGTTGCAGTTGCAAACTACAGAAGATATTTCCCCTTTATAATATGGCAGGCTAAGATGAGTGTAGCTTAAAAAAATATTTGAATCTTGATATCCAGTCCATAAGATAATCTCTTTTACAGTCATCAATAATAATAAGTTTATTTCTGCAGGCACATGCATCTCTTACACATACTGTATTCCTTTCATTTCAGAGGGACTGTATAGAAGCTATAGAGGATATTCTTCAGTGTTAAGTGTGGATGCATTCATCTGAACAACTAACTTTTACACAAAACCTAGAAATTCAGTGCTGCTTTCTGATTCCCAGGATACATTTTTCTCACCTATGACAATGCTTCAACTCTTTATTAGTTGCTTGCTTCTGTGTTTTTCTGGGGAACAGGAGGCTTATATTTCCCAGGTGTCCAGTATGGATCAAGATACACATTATGTTAAATATGTAATTGCATTTAAGATGTCTTTTATTGATTTTCTGGATTTTTTTTCCTTGAGAGCAGCTATAGGGAAAACAGATTGATCAGGACTTGAACTATGACCTACAAGAACTGTGGAATATATTATTTCCCACAATGCTATTTTCTATCATCCCAACCTAGGATTTCATCTATCTCTTCATATTGTACAACCATGAAGCAGGGCTGCTGTTTGAAAAAGAAACATGTTAAATCAACTATATATATAATATAATATTCATGTAAGCCCTGCCTCTGTGATAGTACCAGGACTGGACCAAACTCAAGATAGGGCGTGCATCTACATTGTTGAAATTGTAATGCAGTTTCACACCATTTATGTGTTGTAGTTCCATCCTATGGAATCCTGGGATGTGTAGTTTTACTTTATCTTCCAAAGCCTGCTGGTGCCTCACACAACTACAAATTCCAGAACTTTTGAGAATAGAGCCATGGCAGTTAAAGTAGTGTTAAACTGCATTATACAGTGTAGATGAATCCAGGGGTTGCATCTAACCATCTTCCTTGATACTGCAAGAAGAATGCCCACCTTGGACTTTACCTTTATTAGAAACTGTTGTGCACAATCAGTGGTCCAACATCTTGAAGACTTTGATAAGGAGCCTGGTATATACCTTCAAAATGAGGAGACGTATGTTCTTAAGAATATGTTTCCCTAAGGAAACATATAAAACGATTGTAGAGTGGGCCTTTGAGATCCACTGGGGTTTAGTTCCAGGACCCCAGTGGATACCAAAATCAGTGGATGCTCAAATCCCATTAAATACAATGACATAGTAAAATGGTTTCCCTTATATAAAATGGCAAAATCAAGATATGCTTATTGGATTTTAAAATATATATATATTCAAGTTGTGGATGTTTGAATCTGTGGATGCAGAATCCGTTGATATGGCGGGCCAACTGTATAGTGAAATCACCTCCTGGAGATTAAGGACCAATAGGAAGATAAATTGATGGTTGAAGGTGATATTGATCACCATGATCACCAGCTATCTGTTATTTATTATTCTATTTTATTTAAAGTATATCTGTATTGCCTCCCAGCCTGCAAGGGCTTCTGAAGCAATGAACAATTAAAAAAGTTAAAATAATACAAAGATAAAAACATTTTAAACACATGAAAATACTCTTTAAAAGCTCCTAAAAGCAGCCTACAACAACCCGAGAATCCAGTTTTGAAACAGTTAAAACAGCATTTTCAAACATTGAACAGCACTGTTTTTGTTGTCTGCCAGAAGCTTAAAAGAGGCCAACCTAACCTCATTGGGGAGTGAGTTCCACAGTTGAACCACTTGTACAGCCTTTGGGCTATTGTGTTATAATTTTTCTCTCACCTTTTTAACTACTTTTCAAATAAGAGAGCCCAAACTACATGCCTTGCATTACACTGGAGGAGGGGGGGGAACCCACTCACTGCTTACATACTATTGCATAAGAGGTTTGTTGTAAAAAGTCACCCCGCCGGACATGAAGTTGTTTGAGTTTTGCTTCTTCTTAGCAAAGTTATAAAAAATTCATAATAGTTGCTTCATGGAGAAAGCTTGCTTCATTCATTTTACAAACAATGGAGAAAAATTGCTTAGGGGGGAAAGCAGGGGGAGGATGACCTGCTTTCCAGCTGATGAATGCTCTCTGTATGAGACCTCTATCTTTTTTCCTACTGAAGTTCCAACATGATTCACATTGAAAATGCAACACTGAAGAATTAAGGATCCCTCACACTGGGATATTATTATTAGTAGTAGAAGTAGAAGTAATAGTAGTTTCTTACTCACCTCTCTCCAAGGCCTGAGGCGGGGGTACAACATAGATTAAAATACAATATATAAAGCTAAATGAAACCATTTAAACTCATATATTAAAACACAATAGGATTACCATTACACATTAAAATAACCTAGACATAAAATTAAAAAGATACCAAAATAGTAATATCTTAAATTAATTTTTAAGCATAATTATTATTTTGGTATACTTTTAATTCTATGTATGGATAATTTAAAGTGGTCACCTTAATCCTATCTATGTTCATGTGTTTTAATCTATGTTTTTAATTGGTTTCATGAATTTAGCTATATATATTGTATTTTAATCTGTTCAACCCACTGTCGATGGACTAAAATTTGTGGATACTTTCCAATTCTGCTATTTCTCTTCGCAGTCTTCCTTTGCAGTCTTTTTGTTCAAGAACCACTGTTCTGAGGTCTGAGATGAAATACCCAAAAAGACTAAGCATTTAACAACTATTTTTCCCCATTCCTAATGTCTGATCTATGTCCATTTATCCTCTGGTGCAAAGCCTGGCCTGTTGTGATACTTTTAGGGATGCTTCCACCTCTTCACCTTTCTAAAACTCTCTGTCAGGTCTTCCCTATAAGGCAGATGGATTAGAAAAGCACCCTGAGTAACTTTCCTAGCTTTAGTAGTAGAATTCAAAGATATAGCCGTGTTAGTTTGTAAAATCAGTATGTAAAGGGATCTTGTAGCACCTTTGAGACTAACTGAAAAGAAGAAGTTGGCAGAATGAGCTTTCATAGACTGAAGTCTACAAAAGCTCATGCTGCCATCTTTTTTCTTTCAGTTAGTCTCAAAGGTGCTACAAGATCTCTATATACTTTCCTATCTTTAGACTGGAGTTCCTACAATAAATACTTTCTTTTATTTTTCTAAGCCGTTGGTGTCTTTGGGATGGAACAGATGACCAGAAAGGTGCCAAAGATGCATTGGGGCCACGGTAAACACATGCTGTGGCCCCAATCCACCCTGAACCCAGCCCAAATAGGAGCAGAAAATATTTGCTTCTATTCGGGCTGGGAAAGAGCCACCTTTTCCAGCCCCGCCAGAGTCCCAGGGTGGCTTCAAGATGCTTTGGCACTGTGCGCCATGTAAGTGCCGTGTTGCCGAAGCATCTTGGAGCCACCCATGACTGGGCAGATAGCCGGCTTCCAGGCAGCTTCTGGGTGGCTTCAAATCATGCGGTGTGTAAATGCTGTGCTCTCAAGATTTTGAGAAGCAGACTTTAACAGGCCGTCTGCTTCAGCCTCTTGCAGCTTAAGTCAGGATCTCTAACCACTGCATACACTATCAATTCATGGATTCTGAACAGTTAGTTCACAATTTCACCCCGATGAGTGCTTTTGGGTATGGAGCCCCCAAACCGCCACCTCTGTCTCTGGATTAAGCCTGCCCAACACTGTAGATTTCCATCCACTCAGGAGAGGCATTTAACTGAAACATGCCCCTTCCCAGCATCCCAGCTATGCTGATAGTTTTGCTATACTACTAATTTTCTGTTACCATATCCCTATTTTTGTTTTGCTTGCAGTGACCAACAATTTACAAATTCTACATTTCTACAGAGAAAGCTAAGATAGAGCTATACTCTATGAAGTATAGAAGGCAAAGGGCATTCTTTTGTTCAAATAAGTTTAATAACACGGAGCAGCATCTAACATGGCATTGGATGAGAACCTGGTATCCTGACTGATCTAGCAAATGGCAAAAAAGAACAGAAATTGCCAATAGATTGTGGCTATTATCCTGAAGCAAAATGGACAAGCCGCATTGCCATCTTCAGCTCAAGGGGGAAAAAATCCTTTGGTCTTTCAAGGAATACAAATCTCTGCCTTTTAAAACTATTTTCATGCTAGCTCAAATACTGAGCTAGAAACATAATAGCCAGTCCCCATGTAATAGAGTGCATCTGAAGGAGCATTTTTTTTACAGTTTAGCATGTGCAAAACTGCCTTTTGTTGAGTTGTTTTTTATGGCAGAGGAACTGAGTGAAATCATAGAAAAAGGGTGCTTATAATGCTTCATACTGTAACTCTTCCTGATCTATTTGCAATCTGCAGCATTGTCAAATTTCTCTCCAATATCAGCCTGAAAGAAAGAAAAAGAAAGAAAGAAAGAAAACGGGGCACAAGTCTCTGCTTACTGAATCATGTTCAAAGGAAACCTTGCCTTACAGGCAGAAATATATTCTTCATTGCTGAGAAGGCGTAAGATTTCTATTCTTAAGGATTTATTAAATTTTGTATTCTTCATCTTTACAACAACCCTGTGAGATATAGCAGCTGGCCAAAAATTATACAGTAGGCTTTAGTAGGGGATTTGATATAAATTTTTTGAATCTAAGGCTCAAATTACTTGCTGCACTAAAATTAAAACCTATGGTCCCATACAGACAGGCCAAAATAAAGTTGTTTTGGGTCACTTTGGAAGTATGCTGTTTAAATGACACACACATTTTAAGAGGCCAGAAGCTGTGCCAAAGCTGGGCTCGTCTTTTGGACTGGAGCATGGCTTTGGCGCAGCTTCTGGCCTCTTCAGATGCATGCATCATTTAAATAGCACACTTCCAATGTGGCCCAAAGCAGATTTATTTTGGCCTGTCTGTTTGGGCTCTTTGAGACTAACTGAGCAAAAGATGTAGCACAAGCTTCCATAGACTTGGTCTACTTCCTCTGTGAAAGCTTATGTTAGCATACAGTATTTCACTCAGTTAGTCTCAAAGGTGCTACAAGATCCCTTTGCGTACTGATAGTCCAGCCTAACATGGCTATGTATCTAAACTATCATGTGCAGCTACATATACCACCCACCCTTTAACCAAGTGTAAGTACACATGATGCTAGTCTGGAGAGGGAGCTGCATGGATCTGTTTAAATCTTCCACCTTTTTTTTTTAATCAACGGATACCCCCTATTGTAATTACCCACATGTGGGGGAAAGATTGTAAAAGTCAGGCCAGGAAAGGTCTTAATCTTGGCTGAAGTTGTACTTTAAAAATAGTAATTTTAAACTGCATTATGCATGCTTCAGGTAGCATGCAATATGAGCTTAAATTCAACAGTGTGCATCTGGGATGGGAAACTTTGGGAGTTCAAATGTGGTGGCCTTGAATTCTCAGAAGCCTTGCAATGACAGTAAGGTCAAGAGAATGTGGGACTTGTTCTGAGCGGTGGAAGTCCCTGGTTCCTTTCTTTCTGCATTTCCAGCAAGCAACTAAGATTGAATTATTTTACATAGCCTTTTGTTCTTAAAGCCATGCGTGGTTGCTCTGTCTATTTTAACTCTCTGTGGTTTTAAAAGGTATTTTTAAGAAGTTGTTTTAGAATGGTTTAATTTTGGTTTTTTTATGTGTCTACTTAATGTTATCACTGTTGTACATCACCTCAGGTGTCCTGGTGGACTGAGAGGCAAGAGGTAAAAGTATAAAATAAAATAAAATAAGTTTTCTCCAGTGACTGTATTAGAATTACATATGATTTCTATTACTGGACCCAGCTCGATTATGAAATAAAAATTCTGACAGAAAAATATATGAGCTGTTTGACACAGTTTTAACTGAAATAATTTAATCCAACATGCTGTGCTATCTTCTTAATCATAGTTGCATAGCAGCAAAACTCATTGCATGCAACAGAATATATTCCCTAGTAAGCATGCTTCGCAGACTGCAGCCAGTCTTTTTTTTAAAGTCCCATCATGGACAGGTAGTAGACCTGACTCAAAACTGTCAAGCCTCTGCCAAGGGCGCCAGACAATTAATACTGTTTATCTTGTAGCTCCATCTGCTGTCAGAAAGTAGCATGGCTTGTACTTACTACTTTGACTCCATTGCAGAACAACCATTCAGCACTGATTCAAAGGCAAAAGGCTGTATTACACATAGGGTGTGTCTGCACTGTGGAAATAATCGGTTCAACACCACTTTAATTGCCGTTGCTCAATGCTATGGAATGCTGGAGATTGTAGTTTGTTGTGGCACCAGAGCAGAGTTAGTCTGAGTGTTGGATTTTCTGGAGATCAGGGTTAGAATCCCTCCTTGACCATGGAAATCCACTGGGTGACTTTGAGTAAATCACACTTTCTCAGCCTCAGCAAAAGGCACTGGCAAACCCTCCTCTAAACCAAGAAAGCACCATGATAGGTGTCAGAAACAAATTGAGGACACGCAACAACAACATGCTACCATGGCATAAACTGATGACAAGTTGCTGTTTATTTTGACTGCTTTGGGTACAGTCTGTTGCAGAAAATCTATATAATTTTCTTGATAATGTGTATGGAAAGCCTGGGGAATCTTCACATGACTAGCAATGGCCACACTGTTAAAGGTTTTCCCAACCTGCTTATGTTTTTTTGCTTTGTGCAGCTCACATAGGGGCATCATAATGTATACCCTGTGATGAATTTGGGTTATTTACAAACTATTTCCTAGTCTCTCCATCTGGATATCACAGAATATAATTCCAAAATCCAGCTAAAAACAAAATGAAATTAATTATGCCATAAAGCAGATGTTAATTTTTCTTTCTATCATACAGGATCCTAAAAGATAATGTTTACAAATGTTAACAGTCAGAGCAAGATATATAAAACAAGAGATTGAGATAAACATTATTACTGCAGTGAAAGAAATGGATATTCTAAGTTTTATTGGCTTTCTTCATTGCTGTGAAGACCCTTCTCCTGGTTTATGGCTTATTTAAATATCTTCCTATTAAAACCCTTCTTTAATGGGTAAAATGTATTAAAAAGCATTAAGAGCTGTACTGCTTTTACAGTTCACTAAGAACAGAATCACAAAGTTGACAAATCTAACTCTTTTTATTGTAAACTCTTCCTCCTCTCCTCATGCAGGAAACAAATTCAGGAGTAGCTATGTTGGCTATGCTGCAAAATACAAAAAAAAAACAAAAAAAAAACAAAAAACCCAAACCATAAAACAGTGATACCTTTGTTAGTATCATGCAAGCTTTCGAAATTTCACTGGCAACATCAGGCAAAAATGTTAAAAATCATAAAGCAGAAGAAAAGTGATGCTGTTGAGAGTCACACAGGCCTACATTTTGTCTCAGAGTTTACTTCTGTTGTCATCTCACTGCAGAAATAATGAAACTGCTTTAATTGTGAAGTTGAAGGCTTTCAGGGACGGCATCCATATGTTTTTTGTGGGTTTTTCGGGCTATGTGGCCACGTTCTAGAAGAGTTTCTTCCTGACATTTCACCAGCATCTGTGGCATCTGGTATCTTCAGGGAAATCTCCCAGGGTCAGGGGTTTCCCAGCAGACAATGAGCACTAATCAAGCAGACACTAACCCTCTTTTGCATACCTTCCTACCCTGAGGCCTGCCATTAGCAACAGAAAAATACACATGCAAATCACTCCTGCCTTCCCAGTTTATACCCAACTCCTTTCCAGGCAAGCATTCTCTGAAGATGCCAGCCACAGATGCTGGCGAAACGTCAGGAAAAAACTCTTCTAGAACATGGCCACAAAGCCTGAAAAACCCACAAAAAACTATGCTTTATTTGCCATTGCTTCATGATACGGAATTTTGTGATTTGTAGTTTTGTGAGATATTTAGCCTTTTCTCTCAGACAGCTCGGGTGCCATGACAGTTAAAGCGGTGTCAAACTGCATTAATTCTGCAGTCTGCAGTGCAGATGTAGCCCAAGATGGTCTGGAGGGAGAGCAATACAGACAGAGGACACTCCCCTAGTCACTGGACTATAATTGGCAGGTTTTACCTATATAGCACCTAAATTGTTTTCCAGATGGAACAGTACAGAGGCTTCTTGAAAATTTTAATCTTAGTTTTGCAGTAAGCCTCACACAGAACAGTTTGCCTGGATCTCAATTGAAGTTACTTTTTTGTTGCTAGCAGATTTGAAATTTTATTGCTTGTGTTTTACTGCCCTTTGTCCCTGGTCCTCAAATGTCCAGGAAAGAATTCCTTAGGCTGGATCTAGACTGCAGAAATAATCCACCTTGACGTCACTTTAACTGCCATAGTTGATTGCTTATGGAATCCTGGAATTTGTAGATTGTTGTGGCACTGGAGCTCTCTGACAGAGAAAGCTAAATGTCTCACAAAACTAAAATCCCCACAATTCTATAGCATTGAGCCATGGTTAAAGTGGTGTCAACCTGGATTATTTTTGCAGTGCGGATGCAGACTTGGACCTTGCTTGCTTTGCTCATGAACAACAGAACTGTTGTGAAGTGAAAAAACTTAAATAAACGAAGCAAGAAGGACAGAGCAACTAGCTTGAGTGTAGTTTGCCCAACTTAGCTTCACATGTTTTATTTTAGTTACTAATATTTCACACAAAAATCCTGAATATCCTCTGTGAATATCAACATTTCAGAACACACACGTTGCTTCTAGTACACAAAACTTGGGTTGCATTTTATTAATAGATAGAACACGGGGCGGGGGGGAACTATTTACAATCTATCTCGACTTCACTTTTATAACAAGTTGTTGGTTATTATATTGATGCCTGGGTTAGGGTATTTTTCAAAAACATTGTACACATTGTGTGCCCAGCAGTGTAGGGATATGTCTAGTAATATTTTGAGTGGGAAAACCCTCCAAGTTTACTGTGAACCTCTCGAAAGCAATTGGGATTTGATTTTTGCTGTCCTCATGTCCATCCATTATTTCCCACAGGCCTCAAAAATGATGCAAAAACTATGGCTTCAAGGTCTAGTCAAGAATTTGTCAGTTCAACAGTCAGAAAAATGTAAAAACTGTCAAATCAATTAGGCAACCAAACATGCATTTCAGAGCTACTTTAACTTCACTCAGCTATCAGAAATGCCTACAGTAATACTGGTTGGTTGGTCCAGCATGTTCAAGGTGACCCTCCATTTTTCATGTCAAATGCCCCAAGTTCAAATGCACATTTTGTGGCAACATAAACCCCAAAGACTACACAAGGATTTCTGGGTGAAGTGCACCAGTTTTCATATTCAACAAAAAAAACAGAGAAAATGCTGTTAGCAACAGTCATTTGTCAATGCAGCAGCAGATAGCCTCTCTAATATGACCTCTGGAAGGTCTATCTAGTTTGGCAAGTGAAGAATATACAAACAGCTAAGTTCAAAAATATAGTGAAAGCCATCACCCTATGGCTAACATACCTGTAATAACTATTCGGTCAGTTATTGAAACACCTTTAGGGTGTGACACTAGGCAATTTATGCAGAAGCAAGAATTCTAGAAGCCTATTTGAAATCTGATTTAAAAACATGTAAAAGTTTTGTTCTAGGGTAGGCTGTTATTTAGTGGCACTGTTATCTAGTGGGATCTTTTACTTGTCATACTGGCCATATAGGTCCAAAACACACTGCAGAAATAATCCAGTTTGAGACTGCTTTAACTGCCCTGGCTCAGTGCTAGGGAATCCTGGGAATTGTAGTTTATTGTGGTACCAGAGCTCTCTGATAGAGAAGGCTAAATGTTTCAATAAACTATAATTTCCAAAATTCTCTAGCACTGAGCCAGGACAGTTTAAGCAGTCTCAAACTGGATTATTTCTGCAGTATGTTTTGGGCCATAGTCAACTCCCCAAATACAGTCTGAGATGAGGACTTGAAGGTGTGGCACGGATGAGGACCTAAAATTGTAAAATTCAGAGACAGCCCAAAGGGCTGTGATGATGTACCTAACTACATGAAAGCAATGATAAAAGTCAACTTTAGATTTTAAAGAAGAGAAATTATTATGAAGTCTACCACTTGATTCACAATCAGCTGTATGAAGTCAAGTCTCTATGGGCTGCAACCTTACTTAATATCAGAATCGTTTGTGTAAACCAGAATAAACTCTGTAAAGCTACTTGATAAAATTATGTTGTGATTCTGACTAATCCTAAATGCTATGTCTGTGTGCCTCTGTCTGGAGAAGCATTCTTAATTTTCTGAAATATGCTTAATTATAATTCAAGCCAATTCTAAAAAAACATGTTTTATGATCCTGGATTGTTTGTTTTTAAATCTCCAGCTGGATCAAGAACATTGTATAAAAATGATATTCTGCAGAGGCTCATTATGGAACACATTCAGTTGAAGAATTCTAGTCATCAGTCAATACAAAATGATGATCACAATAAAGAAATGTATTCAGAATAATTTGCATGCCAAAATGTAGTCATACTTAGCACTGTTGGAAAGAAAGGCAAATAAAGGCGGGGGGGGGAGATTCTGATTCTCTTTTGTTGTTTCGCAAGTGGTCTCTTTTACCAACAAATAAATACATAAATACATAACTGTTGCTTCATAAAATAACAATGTTTTAAATGTCTTTAACTTCACTTGCATTTTAGTATATTATACCACTTTTATAAATGTCATACTGCTGTCATCTATGGTTGCATCCACACTGCAGAAATAATCCAGTTTGACACCACTTTAACTGCCAATTTAACATTCAATGCTATGGAATTCTGGGATTTGTAGTTTTGTGAGATATTTCGCCTTCTTTCTCAGATAGAAAGAACAACAAACTGCAACTACCAGAATTCCATAGCACTGAATGTTAAAGTGGCAGTTAAAGTGGTGTCAAACTGGATTATTTCTGCAGTGCAGATGCAGCCTATATCACATTTAAATAAATCAGCTATATCTATAAAAATATTTTTAAAATATATGAATCCCAAAAAGCAAACCTGGATTATGCCGTCTAGAATCACAGAATCATACACTTGGAAGAGACCACAAGGGCCATCCAGTCTAACCCCCTGCCATGCAGGAAATCTAAATCAAAGCATCCCCGACAGATGGCCATCCAGCCTCTGTTTGAAGACCTTCAAGGAAGGAGACTCCACCACATTCCAAGGGAGTTTGTTCCACTGTCAAACAGCCCTTACTGTCAGGAAGTTCCTCCTAACATGTTCCTCCTATCTATGTCACTATAAATCAACAGGCAACTTGAAGGCACATACAGACACAAACCCTGATGAATTAAATGGGTCTTAGTCAGGGTAAATATGAGTTAAGATTGCACTAAGTCTGTTAAACTGTTAGTGCATGTTTCTTAGGAGTACTATTTGAATGCTACATCTAAAGAGCAATCTTAAAATACTGCACTAAGACCTACTTCTTAATGTGCTTTTGAAAGGTTGCTGGGCTGTAACAATTGAGAATGCAGGGGAGGATGCACTTAAAGTTATAAAGCCACTGCCCATAGAAAATATCTGTCCCCCCTCTCTTCCCATATAGAGCACTAGAAGGTCAAGAAAAAGGTGCTTAACCTTTTCCTTGACAAGTTCATTTTCTATGGTCAGGCATATTGATTGATTTGCTGATGCATTCTGCCATGTGATTTCCCAGCTACAGTGATATAGACTAGGGACAGAATTACCACCTCATTTGGCCTTGGTGTAATTTTAAAAATGTAAGAAGAAGAAGAAGAAGAAGAGTAGAGGCAGCAGGCCATAATGGTTTGAGTTTTGGACTACAACTCTAGAGACTATGACCCTGGAGACCAGAGTCATGAATCCCACTGGGACAAGTCACATGCTCTTAGCCTCAGGTAAAGGCAATGGCAAACCTCCTCTGAACAAATCTTGCCAAAAAAATCCCATGATGGGTTTGCCTCTGGGTCACCATAAATCGGAAACAGCTTGAAGGCACACAACAACAACAACAACAAAATGTTCATATAACTGTATGTATGGGAAGGTTTGTGAGAAGTTCATTATGTTAGAAGGATGCAACTCGTAAAATGATTCTTGGGCTCTTTTGACACAGCAGGAATACAGAAACACCTTAACTACATCTTTGAGAAGTAAGTTAAAATGACTGCAGATTCAAAGTATAAATGGGCACCATTATCTAATATTGACAATAATTTGTTGTTGCTGTGTGCCTTTAAATTTTTTCTGACTTATGGTGACTCTAAGACATCAATATAATGGGGGTTTCTATGATTGAGAGTGCATGATTCATGCTAGGTCACCCAGTAGGTTTCCATGGCCAAGTTGGAATCAAATCCTGATTTCTAGAGTCATCCAGTGCTCAAACCACTAATAATAATATAATATAATTTTATTTATTTATTTATTTATTTATACCACGCTCTTCACGTTGTTAATTACACATTTCCCTACACCACACTGGCACTGGTAATATTCCATATTAAATATAATCTATGTCTGTCTACCATATTGGAATTGGTTTCTCTGTTCGAAATGTCAAATTCATAATTGCAAACACCATCTGAAAGAAAGCCTGCATCATTTGCACAGTTCACCAAAATAACTTTATTTCCTATGATAACAGTAAGTCCAAGTGAAATGAAAGGGAAAGCTAGAGGAAAGAACATATACATTCAGAATTTTAGCTGAATACCAATGGGTTGGCAACGTGTAGAATGGTTGCTAAAGGAAGAATAGAGTTGCCCCAAAATTGAGAGCCACTAGCTCTTTATACAAAGGGGATAAATTCTCCAATAAACAAAATAACCGCAGTCCTAAGATGTACCACACCAGTAAGTAGAATGGATCTGCTTTGTTGTTTTCCAGCACAATAACTTCCATCTCTAGTACAAGTCAATTAAAAAAAAAGGGGGGGGGATATTTACAGTAAAGCTTACGGTAAGGTAGCTTACTCTAGTAATGTACAGGGCCCTGCAAAATGAATATAAAAAGTCCTGCTATAAGTACACATTCTCTTGATCATGCATAGATGGGCTCTTTGGACCACCGTAAAGCTCTGTGATCTTCAAACATCTACCTTAATGTAACAATCACTGCCTTTAAGAGTAAAATTTTAAAGAGTATGTAGTTTGCATACTCTGTTGCTTCATCCCCAAAATCACATCAAGCAAACATACAAAGGTTCTGCAACGTATTATATCAGAATCAAGTTGGCATCTGATACTGAGAACTAACAACGTGACCAATTCACAGTAATATTTTAAGCATCACAACAGTATTACAACTATCAACTTGTCTAGCAGTTACTATTAACTAGTTAACCATAAAATATTTAACAGCCTCAGAAAACTCTAAACCACATTATGTACTATGTATTTTCAGTACAAATTATAGCAAAATAAAATTTCAAAAATGATATTCTGCTAAAAAAATGCATTAAAGTTGCACTGAGTAGATATAAACAGCTTATTTAACAGCTTATTGGAGCATTCTTCAGCTGAATTTTAGACTAGAATAAGGCTATAATGAATTTCCATGGTCCACTGGGAGCCACATGGAAGAAGGACTAGAAATTCTTATAGTACAAGGGCATCCTTGAAGCACAACAGGATAGGTGACACACTATTTATGAGAGAGTTTCTTTTTCAAAGAAGCAGGCATCTCAGGTGGTGGGGGGCGAGGCAGCCTAAGATAAACCTTAACAGAGTCATAAATGAACCACTGCAGGGCGGTGAGGGTGCCAATCATCAGGATGCGTGTGAAAAGGCCTTTCCAGATGCCATACATGCCCAACCTCCTGAGGACACCTATGGCAGTGCTGCCCTTTTCTTTGTTGAGCACAGACACCACAGAATCAGCTGGATGTGAGACTATAGCACAGAAGATGCCAGCAATATAGCCACCAACAAACGTGACCCCAAGTTGTTCCATCTTGCTGCACTTATCACGCGGCTTGGGTACGACGTATTTATACAGAGCCTCCACCGTTCGTTCAAAGCAGGAAAACTTCATCATGGTATACGGGATCTGGCGCATCCACAATGGAGACACGCCTTTATAGAAAGCCCACAGTCCTTCTTCAAAGTACATCTTGGGAACTGCCTCCCGCAGCGTGTTCGCATAGCCATGCTGGGTCTGAATTCGTACCTTGACCGCTTCCATTGGGGCCAAGGCAATGTCAGCGAAAAACTCAGCACTGGCTGAAGCAGCAAGGTAGACGCTGGTTCGCCACAGATATGCCTGTTCAGGACCCAACAAGTCAGAGTAATAGATCTTGAAGTACTCGTAGAGACCAAACTTGCCAAGCCCTTGCATTGAGTAACCTATGGCTGTTGGGGCCCACCCCTTGACCAGACCACGCAGCCCTTCCTCTCGCACGGTGAGATTAAGGCCTTGCACAAGCCCCCGGTAGCGGCCTGGTTCCACCTGCATCCGGCACTTCACCACGTCCAGCGGCACAACTGCTGTGTGGGTCGCACCACAGCTCAAGACACCCCCCAGGGAGCACAGCACCAGATAGGACAGCGACCCATATTCACAGCAATACTCCTCGTGAGGTTCAGGGTGGCTCTTCTGCTTGGATGCAGAAGCGGCCGATAGGAAGAGCCGGCGTCGGTGCACAGCGACGGTTTTGGCAGCTTCTGCATGCATTACACTATAATCGCTGTGATGAAGATGGGGTGAACGGCTGTCATCATTTTCTCCTTCTGTGCTCCAAGGCGTGGGGCAGAGAACCATCCAGAGCTGTGCCCAGAACCTGGGGTGAGGGTATAGGCTCCATCTGGGGGGCTTCACGTCCATTTTCTCCTGGCTGCTGAAGGCTTGGCTCTTGGTGGAAGAGGCCACTATTCTACACAGCCATGATATATGTTGAGAGGAAGACACCCGGACCATCCTGGCTTCCTCGTTCCAAGGCCTGCACTTTCCTTGGTCTGCAGAATAAGGACAAGGCATGATGGAGGCAGAGATGATAGAGAAAAACCTGTATGAGTCTGGAATTGCTGCTGTTTTCTCAACTGCCAGAACCAACCCCTGGGTTCTTCTGACCATAGAGCCCAGAGCCTAGAGAGGCCCACTTCTTCCTATAGGATGTAACAGGCCACTCTAGCCCACTCACTCACTCACTCACTCACTCTAGTTTTGAAAGGCTTTGCCCAAAGCAGCTCTTGGGCCCAAAATGAGCAGGGTTTTTGAGTGTACCATTTCCCATAAGGGCCTGCTTGATAGGGAGAGGCCTTCCTCCAGCTTTCCTTCTCCTTGTTTTTTACATTACAGTATTTTTATTTTTATTTTCCATCAACTTACACATTTCATATTTCCGTATCCATTTTCTTCATACACCAACATTCACTAAATATGTAACATTTAACCTAACATAGGCCCAAAACACACTGCGTCTGGAGTAGATTAGTGATAATGAGCGTTGAGCTAAGGTCCATAACTCACTGCAGAAATAAATAAATAAATAAATAAATAAATAATAATATTTTATTTATATCCCGCCTCTCTATCAAAGATAATCGAGGCAGCTTACATATTAAAACTTCATACAGAATCCCAACATCCCCATTATCCCTCACTCCCCTAAAACAAGAATTAAACAATTAAACATTAAAATAATCCAGTTAAAATCCAGTTAAAATAAGCAACGAGCGATTGGGCACGGAGTAATCGATGGGATAGTCGTATTAGATGTGTGGCCATCTCCCCTAAACTTTTTGCTCATTCACCAGTTTGAGACCGCTTCAACTGCCCTGGCTCAGTGCTAGGGAATCCTGGGAATTGTAGTTTATTGTGGCACCAGAGGTCTCCTCTGACAGAGAAGACTAAATGTCTCACAAAACTACAGTTCCCAGAATTCACTAACATTGAGCCAGGTCCGTTAAAGTAATCTCAAACTGGATTATTTCTGCAGTGTGTTTTGGAACATAGTTTATATATTTTCCTATTGTTCCATAAAACCCTTTAATATTTCCCAAACCCATGCATATATTTTTCCAGTCCTTCTTAAACCACATTTTCCCAATATAACCTACTTCATTATACAACACACACTTTAATTTAATTCTTAATATGTATTCTTACGCATCCTTCCACTTATACTTAAATTTGTTCAATTTATATGATCTATATACCATCAGTTTTCCTTTCCTGATAGTGGAATGCACTCCTTACAGCAATATTTTCTGTTCCCACTCTTGCCGCTTTCAGGAAAGTTGTAAGCACATCTTTCAAACTGTAACTCTTCAGATGTTTGTTGGTTGTTGGGATTATTTTTATTGCTGTAACAATTGCTAATTGTTTTAATTTTTTTAAAAAAATATATTACATTCTGTTATTTGGCCACCTTGAGTGCTATATTTTTAGTGGAAAAGACAGGGTTAAAAAAACCAAATTATTTACTATATATAATCTGTACAAATCTAGAAATTTTAGTCATAAAATTGAGCCCCAAAAGCCTGAGTCAGTTTATCCACAGGACAATGTAAGTTGTTGTTGTGTGCCTTCGTTTCCAATTTAGGGCTACTCTAAGGTGAACCGATCATGGGGTTTTCTTGGCAGTTTTTTCCTCTGAGGCTGAGAGAGTGTCACCCAGTGGGTTTCCATGGCACAGCCAGCATTCAAACCCTGGTTTCCCAGGGTCCTAATCCAACTCTCAAACCAGTGCACCACACTGGCTCTCTCATACAGTACAATGTAAGTACAATACAATTTTGGTACTGTAGTTTAACTCATAAAAAAGGAACCATTCCCTGGTGAAAGGCAAGAGTGTAATCTGTCCAGAAAGCACTGACCCCCCTTTACTCTCCCATCAGTTGTGCCTACTGGGATTTTGTAAGTTATTTAGCATTATATTCCTTTGCTTCATCCTTGAGATCCTTTGTTACATGTCCCTAAATTTTACCCTTGACATCATATAAAATCCATAATTTTGGCCTCAAAACCTGCACTCAATTTGTACCCTTGACCTATCATATAAAATCCATAATTTTGGCTCCAAATACTATGCTCAATTTAGGTCGGTTTATATGGTAATCAAATACACTAATGTTATGAAAGAAGAACAAGGTTATTAAATACATGACAGATTAAGGATGGACAGTGCTGATCTTACAGCAAGGATAAAACTGACATTAATAAGCTTTATTTGTCAAAAGAGTTCCGCTGACTCAAAACATTTTTAAAATCTGATTTTATAATAATCGTTTTAAACATGGATTTAACTTACACATTTAAAAATCTGGTTATGCATTTTCTCTCTTGACCTATCCTAATACCCCTGGGAGTAATAATTATACAAATATGCACAGAATGTCTGGAAAGGTAAATTGCAGGCTTGACTGAGTTTGTTATGAAGTGACATTAGGAGCTGGAATCAAACAGTGCTCCATGTGCTGTTGGACTGTGACATCCAGCCATAGGCAATGGTAAAGAAGGTTGGGGATTATAATCTAACATTTAGAGAACCACCTGGCTCCTACCCCAAAATAGATCTATCAATGAGTGTGATCTGTGATCATAGTACTATATGGCATTCAGAGTAAATGAAATCCCAACCTGATTTTCTTGGAAGATAGCTATCAATTAAATATTAATCTGTGATTTCTACCCTTTAAAAGAAGGCAGGCTGTTTCTGAAAACAACTCCCAAGGAACAACAATAATAAAAAGAAAGGAAGCACAGAGGAAGAGCCATACGATATGCAAGAGGACAGTTGCCCCTTTCAGGCATTCAAAATAAAGGGTAGATAAATGAGAAGGGGAATGTGCCACCTGTACTCACTCCAGTCTTATTCTGCTCATGGAAAGAGCTACATGCCTAAAGGAAAGAGTTGCTTCAATGTTTGGAAAACCAGAATGCTGACTCTCAGAATTTCCACAGACAAAGGAAGCTTCTTCAGACCCACGTCGCTGTACTCCCCACCTCACATGTTTATTTCACCCTCATGTTGAACACCTGAATAGGTCAATTATGTGTTGAGATTATGGTGAGTAGAATGGAACTCCTATCTGCATATTATATTTACATGACAGAAATAAACAATTATCTCAAAGATGATCTTGGTCTGGATCTCTCAGGACTGATGTCTGGTCTCTTGAGTCCAAGGGAGGCTCATATGATTATCCAAAGTGCGACAGATGCTGTGGACAGTTGCAAACAATATTGGGCTGACAAGAGTCTGCTGAGGTCTGCTGAGACTGGTTGCTGCAATTTGCTTTCTTCTCCTTTTCTAAACCACAGTCAACCAGGCATGCACATGGTTAATGGTGCACATGCTATTATTTCACTTTTACAATATATTATCCTTTAAAAAAATAACTTGTGTTCATTCCCAAATAAATCTGTTTAGCATGATGCCAGCAGAATCAAATTCAATTTTATTCCTGTAGTTGTGATCATGCTATGATTTAAGTGATTCTTGTAATACATCAGAGAATTTATTTATGTACTGAGAATATTACTTCTGTCCCTGCAAAAATAAATAAATAAATAAATAAATTTCAAGGCTTGTCGGACTTTTGATTTGCTGCATTAACAGATCAGGAATATATAAGGAATTGTGAAGCACAAAAAGATGAAGTTAACAATGCACTTCATAAGTGAAGAAATACACACAGCTGACCAAATGGGTGGAATAAGACCATATCCATCCGTTCTAAAATCACCTTGCTGCATCGCTAACATTGCCATCATTTTTTGTTTTTACAAGTGTATATATTATTTGTGATTATAATGTATAATATATAAACCTACTCAGGTATTTGCATCTCAAGTTTTGATGTTCCAGTGATCTGTTAGAACTTGCCTTGCCCTTGGAGAGAGTCCAATAAGATCCCCCCACACACACACACACATTTATTTACTTGACTAAAAGAAGCATGGGTAAGTAAGACCACAAGAAGTTCAAGCTGTTGATAATGAAATGTTCTTGTATTCATGCTATTTCATGCTGTTTTAGGCTGGTAATTGTGTTTACTGTATAAATAATAACCAATCTGGGTGAGCTGCTGATGCCTCACTTTATTGTGCTTATCTGAATGAAGGGAATCTTGAGTCAAACTTAGCTGTGATGTGCAAGATTGGCATGTAAAGACATACATAAGCTTGTGCCAACCCCACCTCACTATAGAGAGAAAGATTTAATAACTTAAGATATCATGTGAGGCAGAAATCAAAATTACTAAAGTCATGGGGCAAGGTATACAATAAGGCAGAAATTCATTACTTAAGGCTACCAGATAATATAAGAATTCACACCACAAGAAAGCAGTAGGTTGCTAATATCTGGTTGCTGATATTAAAATAGTATCATCCTGCTTGGGATAGTCCAGAGATGAACCAGATTGTGAAAACTTTTGCATTGCTCATGGTCATCAACACTCAACTGTTGGATTCCGGCCACTAGTATTTATGTAGCCAACAGAAAACAAAAAGCCTACAATTATAGATATTCAGAAAGGAACTGCCAAAACATCTCATGGCAGAACTGAAGAGGAGGTTTGCTTTTAAAACAGACTATTCTGCCAAGAAGTGGCAAAAATCTAGAGAGGGCATTGTCCAAAGGAGACAATGCTGCATAGGTCATGTTCTTCAACAGCAGAGCCCTCCAGCAGAAGTTGACCTTTCAGTGAGAATTGGATCTAACATCCCCTGAAGAGTTTCTGACTTAACTTTATATCCTTTTATGGTATGACAAGTTGGAGATAGTTAAATGTATTGTCCAATTCATGACCAGGATTTGCTTCTTTCCTTTTACGTTATGAAATAAAGTATATTTTCCTACATCAGTTTCCTTCACAAGAGAAAATCCTGTATTCTTGTACATTCTAGAAGGGTAGCCCCATTGGTATTTAACAAGGCATTTCAAATAAGAGCATTGTTCCTTCTTGGCAAGAATCCTCTCTTGTTGTATCATCATGTGCCTTCAAGTCATTTCAGACTTATTTCCTATCTTGACCATGAAGCCCATTGAGTGACTTTGGGTCAGTCACACTCTCTCAGCCTTAGGGGAAGGCAATGGCAAATCTCTTCTGAACAAATCTTGTCAAGAAAACCTCATGATAGGTTCACGTTAGGGTCTCCATAAGTCAGAAACAACTTGAAGGCACACAAAAACAACAAAGGTGACCCATCGCAGGATTTACTTATCAAGATTTGTTCAGAGGGAGGGAAACCTTCGTTCATGAATGTGTTTGACAACACACTCCTATAGATTGGAGCTGCTGCCACCACATTGCAGAAATAAAGAGTGGGGTTGCCTTTGCCTTCCTCTGAGGCTGAGAGAGTGTGATTTGCCCAGGGTCACCCAGTGGGTTTCCATGGTGAAGTGGGGATCAGTCCCTGGTCTCCAGAGTCATAGTTCAATGCTCAAACCACTACATCATGCTGGCTCTCAAATCCTCTGTAATTATATAAAATCACCTGTGAGATTTGAACTAACAGGAAAATATAAATAAAGAATAAAAAACACATAATCAGTTTTTTTATGTAGCAAACCATCAAAAGATGTAGGGATGCATTTCAGAGATTAACACATGGCTTGCCTTGTGATCTAATGAATATCTTCCTTGGATATTCAATGGAGTTTTCAGAAAGAAAACTCCATTGAAAGATAGTGAGGAGAGATGTAGCAATTAAATCACCACAATTAAATAATTAAATCACCAGAATTAACAATTAAACAAATTAGTTGGTTTATGTTTACATGACTGATTTAATGATTTTAAGAAATGAATAATGAAAGAACTGAGCAAGACCCAGACTCTATCAGAAACAAAAAAATAAAAATAAAAACTTAAATATTATGCCTGAGATATTATAAACATACAGAATTGTTTGAAAGTTATAGTTGTTTTAATAGTGTTTATTTTATGAAACCAAGACCTGAACTTGTACCATAATATAAAAACATTTCTTATTTTTTCCAAAAGACGTTATTTGAAAATTTATCTAAGAATAATAAAGTATTGGGAAATGGGTCTCATCCTGCATGAGAGATGAAGGATGATTTATTATCTCCCAAAGCAAATCACCTCACATGTTCTGTCTCCAAAGGATGCTCAGAGTGATAAAGGAAATTGTATTGTTGAAGAGCTAATTTATATTGAAAAGTAAACTATGAAAAGTAATGTCCTCTGAACTTCTATTACAGGTGGTCAAAAATCCTGAAGGAAATAGAGAAGCCTGATATAGTTCTTCATTTGTTACACATTTTCAGTTTATCACTGCCTACACCTATTACAGGAACCGATGGCGTACCATTAGAGCTGCTTCAATCTAGAGACAGAATTTAATCTAGCTCTAACTCAAATTGGTTAACAGATTTGGAAAGCAAAACAATGGTCCACTAATTGGAAATGCTCAATATAGAGTGCACCAAAGACTTTCAGAAGAAAATTAGCCCATGCTTTATAGATTATATATAACAAAGCCTTTGATTGTTTACTGTAGATCATGAAAAACTATGGTTTGCTCTTAAAGAAATGGGTGTGCGACAACATTTGATTGTCCTGATACCTAATCTGTACTTAAGACAAAAGGACACCATTAGGACAGAATATGGAGAAATGGAATGATTTCAAACTGGCAAGGCTGCATTTTATCACCCTCTCTGTTCAGTGTGTATGCTGATCATATGTAAAGCAGAATTAAATTTGGAGGAAGTAGAGTTGAAGATTAAAGGAAAGAACATCAAACATTTAAGATATGCAGGTGACACCATCTATACTACTAGAAAATAACAAAGACTTGGAACAATTACTGAACACAGTGAAGGAAGAAAGTTGAAAGGCAGGTTTACAGCTGAACATTAAGAAGGCAAAAATAATGACCACAGATGATTTACAAAAATTTAAGGTAGACGATGAAGACACTGATATAGTTCAAGATTGTCCATACCTTGGCCCAGTCATCATTAAGAATAGAGGCTGCTGTCAAGAAATCAAAAGAAAACTAAGACTTGGAAGGCAGCTATGAAGAAACTAGACATCTTTCTAAAGAGTAGAAATATATCTATGAATATTAAAGTTAGGACAATCCATGCCATAGTATTCCCCATCTCTATGTATGGCTGAGAAAACTCAACAGTGAAAAAAGCTGATAGGATGAAAATCAACTTATTTGAAATGTGGTGCTGGAGAAGAGTTCTATGTGGACTGCTAAAAAGACAGATAAATGGGTCCTAGAGCAAATGAAGCCAGAACTTTCCCCAGAAGCCATGATGACTAAACTGATACTGTCATACTATGGTCATATAATGAGAAGAAATGGCTCATTAGGAAAGACAATAATGCTTGGTAACACAGAAGGCAGTAGGAAAACGGGAAAACTGCATTACAGATGGATAGACTCAATCAAGGAAGCCAAAGTCCTGAGTCTGCAAGACCTGAGCAGGAGTTTTGCTGATAAGGTGACTGAGACCCTGAGCAGACAGGCGATGATAGCATGGGCTTGGCCCATGCTATACTAACCTGGGCTCCCAGGCTGGTTTACCCAACTGCCCATCCCAACGCCACAGACCCTTATCTTATTCTGCTGCTGCTTGCCAGTGATAAGACTGCCTTGGCCTCACCTGACATGGGAACTGGGTGCCTAGCTGCAACCATGTGGTCAAGCACCCCTTTTCCACGTCAGGTGCAGCAATGGGGGTCTTCTCAATAGCAGCAATGGCAGAGTATGGTAAAGGGTGCATGGGGCTATCTGATACCCTTGTATTTATGGTGGAATTTCCATGAAATTTCACAGCAAACAGCAGGTCATTTTGACCCACTTTAAGACAGTTTGACCCAGGATTGAGCCAGATCCACCGGATCACTCCCTGATCCCAGCCTAGGGCTAATGGTTTGTGTCATCCAAACAAGATGACGCAAGGCTGGGAGGAACACGGACCTTTGGGCCCATGTAGACAGCTCCTGAGGCTGCATCTACACTGCTGAATTAACGCAGTTTGACACCACTTTAACTGCCATGGCTCAATGATACAGAATGTTTGGATTTTTAGCTTTATAAGATATGTATTTATCTCTTCTCTTTAGGAGTGCTCTGGTGCCACGACAAACTACAAACTACAAATCTCAAGACTGCATCAGACTAAACCATGACAATTAACATGATGTCAAATCTATTAATTCTGCAGTGTGGCAACAGCCTTAGAGGTCTCTCATTCACAGGGTTGCAAGAAGCCAATGGCAGTTAACAACAACAAAACACATTAGGATTTAAACAAGTGCAGTAGGCAAAGTTTAAATTAATCATATACGTAAAATCTGAATTTAACAGCATCAGAGAGGGCCAGCACAAGTAATCAGCCTGTGCTACAGTACTTGCCTACAGTCTCCAAAGAAACGAGGAACTCCCTCCACAAAAAACAATGCCTCCCCTTTGCCGATTCATGTCAAAGCGCAAAGGCTGCATCTGCACTGCAGAAATCATGCAGTTTGGCACTGCCTTAACTGCCATGGTTCAGTGCTATGGAATCCTGGGATGTGTAGTTTTGTTTTGGCACCACAGCTAGAAGACTAAATGCCTCATAAAAATACAAATCCCAGAATTCCATAATATTGTGCTATGAAAGTTAAAGCAGTGGTCCAACTGCATGATTTCTGCAGTGCACGTGCTGTCAAAGTCATGCACATTACTTCTTAAATTAATTTTCTCTTTGCAGATTCACTTTGCAGACCTCTTTCTCTTTTGATCATAATCACCCATGGCTCTGAAACCAAAAAATATACCTTGGGTATATTTTATATATCCACAATACACTCCTTGATCCATTATGGAGGTTATAGTTTTTTGCCTAAAACTCAAAGCCCTGTCTGTCTGGAACAAAGCAAAATCTATAAGCTGTGGAATGGCTTGCAAAGTCTGTTGTGTGGTTTAATTTTTTAAACAATGTTGTTTGGGAGGACACCTGTTCACAATGTAGTCAGTTAAATAAACGACTCTGTAATTATATTTTTTAACATGAGTCCTGCTGAAGAGGACTACTGAATGTCCAGGGTTGGTTGGTAGACAGACTTTCCTTTTCGTTTGAAGCAGAATACCTCCTTTCTCTATGCTGGGTCCCAGGCTGAACTGCCATTTTGTAGCTATTTTGTGCAAAGAGTGAGAGCAGATTTCAGCCCACTTCAGTACTGGTGCATGAAGTCTAGACAGCTCCATGGAGCTCCAAGATGCAGCTCAGTACCTTCGGGCCCCAAAATGTTCGCGCTGCAGGAACCATGGCTTTGTGGTACCAGTGAAAGGTCACGCCGGCCACTGCCGCTGGAAACAGTGCCCTTGCGAGAAGTGTGCTCTGATCACTGAACGACAGAAGATCATGGCGGCTCAAAAGGCCTTGAAGAGGCAGGGACCTGATTCTCCACCAAGAGAAACAGGGCCATCCTTTCATTGCAGCCCCAGTGATGAACCAGATGTAACCACAGCTGGAGGTAAAAAAGGTGCAAGGCTGAACACCTCTGAGCCCCACACTTGTGGGGATGTTGCTGGGCACGAAGGAATCAAGGTGACTTCAGCAGTTAGCCAGTCATCCAGAACAAAGGCTAACCAGACACCACCAAAACCTAGTTCTCCAACCTTCATAGATTTAGGTAGGTACACCGTCTCTAGTTTTTTCTGCAACCATTTGCAGCAAGCCCTTGGTATCCACTGAGGTTTGGTTCCAGGACTCCCCTGTGGATACCAAAATCCATGGATGCTGAAGTCTCATTAAATACAGTGGCATAATAAAATGGTATGTCTTATATAAAATGGCAAAATCAAGGTTTGCTTTTGGGAATTTATATTTTTTTGGAATATTTTCAGTCTGTAGTTATGAAGGACCAACGGTGTTATCTTCATGATCATTGTATCTCTAGGATGAGCATGCCCACCTTTTCTATGTGTGACTGGAACCTGCCCTGCATTTCAGTATATTTTCTGTGTGCAGCCTGGGTGGTGGTGCTGCTTGGGATTGTTTTTTCCCTGGGGAAGAAAAGTGGTTTTTATTTATTTATTTTGACAGCTTGCATATCCTGCTTGAGGACTTTGTAGCTTGTAGTACTTCAACTCTGGAGGCTGTTTGTCCATGTTTCATTGTTGCAAAATCACATTTATTCAGCAAGCATTTTGTGTTAAGAGTGAAATGAGTTGCAGCAGGCTCCCTGCAGAAGTGAATTGCCAGCAGAGCAACAAGATTTAACAGAACATTTGGACTGGGAATTAAAATTGAGCTGTGTTGTGTTTTGCAGGCAGCTACTTTCAGAGGAGGAGCCTTTTATATTCACTACACATAAATTAAAGAGCTACAGAATGTTTATAAAGAATTGAAAAGCAATAACAACACTCAACTTGTACCTTAGGACCTGAGTTTAATCTTTACACACACACACACACACACACACACACACACACACACACACACACACACACACACACACACACACATATCTTTACACACACACACACACACACACACACACACACATATATCCCCAATTCTTTCAATGCTGTGTGTGTGTGTGTGTGTGTGTGTGTATTGCATTGATTGAAAGAAGAGGAACATAGGAGATGTGGTTTGGGGAAAATCAGGACTGAATTTTATGTAGGAATTGCAAGTAAAATATAATTTGAATTTACTCACAAAAAATAAAATGAATTTAAGGGTTTAAAAAGCTGTTGGATTTAAGAATCTTTTTTAAAAAGCTTAGGAACAAAAACTTTACGTTTAGCTAGTTAATAACCAATATTTCTGTCCTAAAAAATCAGGATATAATTTTTGTTCAGCTTTAAAAATAATTATATTCTACAGTATCTGGCTGTTAATTCTCACCTGTGAATTTCTGTAACTACATTTATTCTTTGGTTTCTCCTGCAATTAAAACAATTAATGTTCCCTCAAATGTATCTTTGTAGTTTGATGTTTCACATATAGGTTTTGTGAGCACTTTTGAACACTGGATTTATTCTTTGGCACCTTTATCTGTTGCCCAAGTGAAATGAAAAATGGAATTTATTCTCCAAAGCAGTATATCTTTGAGCATGTTTTCCATTGTACTAGGTTCCCCCCTCCCCCAAAAAAGCCAATATATCTCCCATTTGCAAGTGCTGCAAATTCAGAGGTCAAGGTACAGTTATAAATTTGTTTCAGTACTCCATGATGTCAGTTTCTAGACTTTAAATGCTAATCTGTGATTTAGAGGGATGTTTTAGACATTTGCCCAGTTGCATTGGAACAAAAACTGCATACAATTGAATATTTAACAACTCACCAATTTAAATGTCTAATGAACATTTTGTAAGCTGCTCTGATAGCCTTTTGGCAACTGTGAGATAGCTTAGAAAAAAAACTACTTTTGGGGGCTACAACTCCCAGCTAGCTAGCCTCCACACTGGCCATGGCTGCAACTGCACTGCAAAAACAATGCAGTTTGACACTGCTTTAACTGCTGTGGCTCAGTGCTATGGAATGCTGGGATTTGTAGTTTTTTGTGGTGCCAGAGCTCTCTGATGGAGAAAGCTAAATATCTCACAAAACTACAAATTCCAGAATCCTGTAGCATTGAGGCATGGCAGTTTTAAAGTGGTGTCAAACATTATTTCTGCAGTGCAGACAAGGCCTAGGATAGTCATGGAGTTGTAATAATAATGATAAATAAAACTTCCAAGTGCCAAGCACTTTCCATGTAGCTGAGAGGACACCTAACATTGCCTCCATGAATATTTAAGGAGAAATACACCACTTTGGAAATACAGTACTAAATTATGTGGTAAGCTTGTGTATATCTTTGCAGACACTAGTTGATGAATGCTACATATTCAGTCCAGCCATTCTGTTTTATTTTTATTCTACTCTAGACCATCCTACTATGCCTCAAGAATCTGCAGCTATGTACCCAGACTTTATGGAGAGAGAGCCTCCCAAAGTCTACCCTGGATACTCTGGGATGTATCCTTATCATCCATTTTCTCTGGGATTTGCATTCAACCAACCAGGCTACAGAGGTCCAATGTCTCCCCCCATGCTACCACTGCAAACAGCTTACCGACCCTTTCCTAGCAACCACGGGCCAGGGAATATTGCTTCTCTGCCAGTAAGTCATGGTTTCTCCACAGCAGCACTGCTTAAAGGAGCTTCCCACTGGTTCCAGGGATACATGTCTTGAAATGTACTTCAAAAAGTTAATGTTTTCAGCTGATTACTTCACTGACAGCATTGGAGAGAATGGAGAAGCAGGAGTAACTTTAAGAAATGTGCAAAATTATCCCTTTTGGTCTGCTGAATTTAATTAGTTAATAGTCATCCATTTATTTCCTCCCATCCAACAGAATTCTATCTGATTTACTTTACAACCAAAAGTAAATCAAATGAAGTTTGACAGAAGGTGGCTTCAAGATACAGGCTGACTATCCCCTGTCCAAAATGCTTTGAAGCAGAAGTGTTTTGGATTTTGGATTATTTATTTATTTATTGGATTTTGGAATACTTGTGTTTGCATGTACATACATAATGAGATATCTTGGAGATAAGACCCAAGTCTAAACACAAAATTTATTTACCTTTTGTATAAAACTTAGCCTGAAAGTAATTTTATACAATATTTTTTAATACTTCTGTGCATGCAACAAAATTTGGGTACACTAAACCATCAGAAAGCAAAGATGTCACTATCTCAGCCATCCATGAAAAAAGTTTTGGATTTTGGAGTGTTTTGGACTTTGAAATTCCACATAAGGGAGACTCAACCTGTATTTGTTCATGTAGGACATAAGATATCCATTTCAGGAACTGATGCTGCCAGATTTAAATTAAAGAGAAAAAGAAGAAGAATGAAACAGTGGCAATTTTTTTTAAAAAAAATTAGAAGTTACATGACCCCAATTATGGCATGTCCATTATACCAGCTTGATAAAACTGGTTCCCCACATTTTGTCAAAAACTGACATTATTAGTCAAAATGCTGTGGAATAGTAATTTTTGTGACAGAAACAAGAGGAAAAATTCTTGATTTTTTTCAAAGGTTAATTAATGTTACTCAAAATCATAACAAATTTTGAAAACATACTTTGTTACTCATAATTATTTATTTTTCTCAACAATCTTTAGTTATTATAATGTTAATGATATTAACAGTTTTGAGTAGCCTGTAATGGTTAATGGCATTTTAGTTACTTGGGGCAGGGAAGGTGGAGGGGGGAATGGTCCTTCTTCAGTATTTTTAGTAAATAAAAATTATTATTTACATTTAATAGAAATGTGTTGATTATATGTAACTCTCTTGAACTGAGAGCTTCCAATATTTCTTTCATAGTGCAAGGATAAAATAGATTATATTATCCACAGTACATAGCCACAAGCATATTATTTAGGATGATATAATCATGAAAAATACAATCCAGTTTAGACTACTGAGTCTACTAGTTTATATGATGGCTCAGTTCATATCCTCAAAACATTGTTTTTTAAGCAGAGACAAGATGCAGGTGGGGATTTTCGACCAGCTTATTATACTCCACTGTCACCTTTCATACCGCCGAGCTTTCTACCAGGGCTTCGTTATATTCCACCACCTCTCCAGCTGAATGTTGTGACTGAAGCTACAAAAGAAACACCTAGTGAGTATACAGAATGTTCAATTACACAGGACTTACACTGATCTTTGACACATGTACATGTAGTGAGATGTTGGGATTTTTATAAATCCACTATGAGCTTTATCGCATGAAAAAGGAAAGCTGAAACAGCGTAGGAGAGTCTCTGTGCCTCTGCCTGCCACTTCAGTTCACCTTCCCAAGGGAGATGGTTCTAAAAGCATCTTTTTGTTGAATGGATTTTTCAGTAACTAAAGTTCAAATTGAACTGCTTTTTCAAATCTATAAGCCATCCTTTTTATTTCTACTTACATACAGTATCTCTTTGGTTAAAGTCGTCTTGTGGAAATGTTTATCAGTACTTATCTTGACTCATGAAAGAATACTGCTTTAAACACTGCTTTCAAATTCTGTAAACAGAAAACCTTCACCAAAATAATCCTTGTTTTTTATCTTTCTTAGGGGTTTATCACACTGGGGCTAATTTCAGCATTAAAGAGAGATTAAAATGCATTTAAAGCATCCCACAAATAAAGCAAAAATGGCGAGTAATTGCAACAAATGATTATCACACGTAGTGATAATTGGAAATGCATTGTCGCTGAAATCCCACAAGCAAAAAGATGCGAGTTAATACTTCTTTGTGACCACTTTAATGGTGGGTTTTGTGTGACGTCGTGTGAAATTGTTTTGTGTAATTACGCGATTTTTCCAGGATATTCATGGGATAAACTCCCAATCTCCTTCGTGTGATAAATTCTAGTTCATATTTTTGGCCCAGAGTAGGAGACAATAACACCTCTTTTATGCTTAGCTTTGGCTGGGTCACCTTCTTGGTAAGAAGTTTCTTCTAGAACTTTTCAAACATGTATCAACCAGCAGGTTTTCACCATCACCCCCCCCCCCCCCCCCCCCCCCCCCCGGTTAAAGTATACATGTAGTATACAGCTTTGGACAACCTTTCTTATCCTACCTTGGCCCAGGCCAACTAAAAAAGAGGCGACCAAAAATAGAACACTGTACATCTGTTCTTGTTTGAATGTTCACAGTTCCCATATTTTAAAAAGTTAGTTTTTGCATCCTTTTCCCAGATATATATAGGATATTTTGGTTTTTTTCCTGTAGAGAAATATCCAGAAATACATGACCTAAATATACTTTCTGAAGCTGTATGATCCAGGAAGGACCATACCACATACTGTTTCATATCCGTAATTAGGATTACTGAAAAATTGTTCGCTTTATAGTAGCAGTTTGTCTCAAGCTGGGAAGCTATACTTTAATAAAGCTGCTCACTTCAAAATGGGAACAACTTTTTCCTTGGTAGGAACCCTAAATAAGTACTTTGGCCTTTACAGATAAGATTCTATTTTCTAACTACTTACCGGAGTACGTTCTGTAGTAGTTCATAGCACATGCAGGCATGCTTCAGCTATTGATGACAGACTTTTTTGACCTCTGCATTAAACACAAGAATCTTTAGCTGTGAAAATGCCTATGGTGCAGCCATATGTGCATAATTCTGAAGATGTACAATCCTAATATGGCTTATCTTGCATACAACTAATTGCTTATTCACCCCAGAGCAAGCAGCTGCTACTTATTTTTACATGAAAAGAACCCCCAACTGAATTTACAGTATAAACACTTCCTCTTTTCAAGGACCATAGCCAATAGTTTTTATACTATACTCTCTAAATTGCTATTGTGCCTCCACATGCATAATGTATATGGGAAGGGATGTGGGAAGTGGAGATCTGAATACTTAGTGTCTTAATGTTTCAGTTAGCCACAAGTGGGTAAACTGCTCAAGAAGTTCATCTTGGATGACTGTCCACGGTACCTGCCATAGTAATGTGCATTCATGCCAAACTTTGACATATTTTGATTTCTTCATTTGGAATATTAAAATGTTGTTTAATAGTTTGTTTGATTATTAAGCAAGTAGCAGTAATTCACTCATAACTCGAAGTAATAATCTCTTTCCAATAGTAATTTGAGAGTTGGCATGTGTAAGTGACAATATGTTTAAACAATATGTTTAAGCAATACACTTGTCCCATATTCGCTAGGGTTAGGGGCACAAGACCCTATGAATATGGAAAAACCGCAAATAACAAAAACACCTTGTTTTTACGTGAGAGGACACCTTTCTAGGAATCTCTAGGTCCTCCAGTACAACTCTGTGGTCAACGTCCGACAGACACTGACCATAGAACTGCACTGGAGGAGCTACAAATGCCCAGTAGCGTATTCTCTCTAGGAATCTCTAAGTCTTTCAGTGCAACTTTCAGTTAAAGTTGACCATAGAGTTGCACTGGAAGAGATATTCCTAGAGAGAACATATTAATCAAATCCGTGAATAATCAAATCCGCAAATATGGATGGATCAGTGTATACCGCTTAAGTATAAATGGTTGAGTTTAAATAATATTGCAGTCTACACTGCAGTCTGTAGTTTAAATAATATATTTAAATATAAACAGATGAGGGGGCCCAGTTTTACGAAATATATAGATGAGTTGGAGCAGGTTCAGAGAAGAGCAACAAGTATGATAAGAGGTATGGAGAACAAAACATATGAGGAAAGGTTGAAGAAGCTGAACATATTCAAGTTGGTGAAGAAAAGACTGAGGGGTGACATGATTGCACTCTTTAAACATCTAAAGGGCTGTCACAGAGAGGAGGGCAGGTTTGTTCTCTGTTACTTCAGAAGGTAGGATAGGTGTAATGGTTCTAAGTTGCATGAGGGTAGATTTTGACTGAACGTTAAAAGGAACTGGAGCGTGTCCAGAAGAAGGCAACCAAAACAGTGAAGGGTCTGGAAACCATGCCCTATGAGGAGAAATTCAGAGAGCTGGGCATGTTTAATCTGGAGGAGAGGCGGTTAAGAGGTGATATGACAGCCCTGTTTAAATATTTGAAGGGATGTCATATTGAGGATGGTTCAAGCTTGTTTTCTACTGCTCCATAGACTAGGACCCAGAATAATGGATGCAAGCTACAGGAAAAGAGATTCCATCTCAATATTAGGAAGAACTTCCTGACAGTAATAGCTGTTCAACAATGGGACACACTCCCTTTGGAGAGTGATGGAGTCTTCTTCTTTGGAGCTCTTTAAATAAAGGCTGGATGGCCATTGCGAAGGGTGCTTTGATTGTGAGTTCCTGCATGGCAGGGTTAAACTGGATGGCCCTTGTGGTCTCTTTCAACTCTGTGATTCTATGAGTCGATGAACTTCGACTGTAATTGCAGCGGTGTTGTGCAGTGGTGCAGCTGAAACATAATTAACAACCGATTCCTGCCCTAACTCATGTGGCTCTGAAGTATCCTGACATTCCCTCCTTCTTAACCCTTTTGCCTTTCCATCCTCCTTGTCCACTCCAGTCTTTATCTCTCCCTGCCCTTTGCTATTCCTGAGGCACGTTTGAGACTAACAGAAAGATTGACGTTGTCAGCATAAGCTTTTGTAGACTTGAGCCTACTTCATCAGATGCATTTGGAAGGAAGTAGGCTCAAGTCTATGAAAGCTCATGCTGCCAGCTTCTATCATTTAGTTAGTCTCAGAGGTGCTGCAAAATCCCATTGCATACTGATTTTCAAGACTAACACAGCTATGTCTTTGAATTTTGCTGTTCCTGGATCTCCGTATAACCTTCCCAGCTTCTTTGTCTTTCAACAATTTTAACAACTAGTTCAGAAAAACCATTGCAAACTGGCTGAATGGGACTACTGGGAAAGAGTGGTTTGGCAGTGAAATTAATTGCCTAGAGAGATGGTGGGGTCTCTTTCTCTGAATATTTTCAAAAAGAGTCTAGACAGCATGCTAGAGATGCTCTAGTTGGAGTTCCTGCATTTTGGAGGTGGTTGGATTTAATAGACTTTCAGCTGTAAGGTTCTATGATTCTATAATAAAAGCATCAAAAACATTTATTTTTTAAAAAAAAGATTTCTATTTTACAAGATTTTTTAAAAAATGTTAGAAAAACACCTTTGCAACACTTTGTACAATATGGAAAAAGTTAAAACAGTCAGTCTGAAGTTAAGGATTATTTTCTGCTTCTGTGTTTCAGCTGTCACCACTGATAGCCAAGATTCTGGAGTTATGTGTGAACGCAGCCAGCCATCTTCTCAGGAAGATGACCATGAAGATTGTTCCTCATACAATAAGCATTAAATTTACTGACAAATCCATGTTGAAATGTTGCTTTCATATAATGCATTCTTCAAAGTATTGTTTTGGTTGGATTTTGGATATCACCAGTCCTAGTACAGCCATATACTTTTAGAACATGGAAGCATACAGGTTGTTATATTCAGAAATGTTGGTATCTCACGTAATATCCACAAAAGGAATTTTCCCACTCCTAGTTTGATGCTTTGCTATCACAGATGATATTTAGGAAGAGCAGTCTTTACTGACAACCTCATTGTTTTCTTCTGGTTGCATGTCAGCAGGCTAGTGCAGGCCCACTTGGATTCATGCAGCTTTGGGGAATACAACGTGTTCAGTAAACTACATTTTATCCTTTAAAAAAATCTTGCAACTTGCAGTTTTGAAGCAAATAAATGCTTGCCAGGTTGAGTTACTTGCCTGTTCTGTGCTTTTAGAACAGATATTTGCTAAATAGCAAATGATAATGCTTATCTCCACAGTTTGGAAAGCTTCAACTACCAATCCTGCAGCTAAAATTGCAGGAGATTGGTTCTTTTTCTAGCAGTTTGCTACTTTGCACTTTTAGCAATTTATTTTATTTAGTTCAACCCTCCATAGTTGAAGGTTGTGATATTTTATGAACAGAAGTTTTTCACAAGTATAGAGTTGCAATACAAACATTTATTGTAAAGTCGAAGGCTTTCATGGCCAGGATCCATAGTTTTTGTGGGTATTTTGGGCTATGAGGCTGTGTTTTAGAAGAGTTTATTCTTACCGTTTCACCAGCCACAGCTTCTAGAACGCGGCCTCATAGCCCCCAAAACCCACAAAAAACTACAAACATGTATTGTGGTAAGAGGGAGGTATAAGCAGGGAAATATTATCCCTAAATTATCTTTCCACAACTAGATGCTTTCCAGCAGTACATCCCCTGCCTTTCCTAGCAGTTACAACCATACTGCTTGGGGACGTTGGAAGTTGTAATCCAGCACACCTAAATCTCCCGAGTTGGGAAAGCCTGCCCTAAATTTAGACACAGTTACAGGGAAGCCTCCACCTGTTGAATGTCCCTCTGTTGTCAAGCTTCTAATCATACAGAGGGTAAACAGAGTTGTTAATTTATAGGATTCACGGATATGATTAATGTTAGAATGTAGGTTTATTTGTAGACGTGTTTCCTTAAAGTGATGGAAAGATGGCTATAACACCAAACTGCAGCTATGATTAATGTTAGAATGTAGGTTTGTTAATACACAGATATTATTAATGTTAGAATGTAGGTTTATTTGTAGACACATTTCCTTAAAGTGAAGGAAAGATGGATGTAATACTAAACCACAGCTAAATGAAGAAGGCAGTCTTTTAACAGTTAAATTAAGAGCTCTAAGGTGAGCTGCAAATTATATGTAAACACTACTTTTTGTGGGTGACAAATGAGCTTTAGCACAGGATGAGGATATTCTGAGAATGGGGCATTTTGTAAAAACCTGCCATTGTTCTCAGAGGTCCAAGCATCTGTGTATCTGCATTTTGACTCCTACAGAGGTAGGAGTAGTAGTAGGATGGTCACATGAAGAAGTTTGAGAGGGGGGTATGGAACATGAAAAAATGGCTAGTTGGGAAAGGGTGAAGCTTTCCTTTTGACTTGTCCAATCAAAATGGGTTCTTACAAAATCTCTTTAACAATACAATAAATTTATAATAAATTTGCCACCGGGCTTGTGCCATACATATATAAAAAGTGGGGAAAAGACCATTGTTATTTGCATAAAAAGAATGTTGAGTCTGGTGTTCTAAACACTCATTTGTTGATATTCCTTCTTCTGTACAGTCATTAAAGTTACAGGTGCCCTGTCCTCTGTCCCATCCAGAACTTTTAAAAGTTACATTTTGGACAGTAAATCCTAGAACTTGCCTAGCATAATGATTTTGGTTAGGGGATTCTGGAAGTCCCAACAAATAACCATTCCAAGCTTTGGTTCCTTCCAGGGTGTATCCACATTACATATTTACAGTACTATGATCTCACTTTAACTACCATGGTTCTCTCTGATGAAATTCTGGGATTTTTAGTTTTCTGGGACTTGCTATATTCTAGGGACGTGCACATGAGCAGTGGATCTCAGATTTTGTGAGTTCAGTGTTTTGGACTTCAGTACAAAAATCCCTGACCATTAGCTAGGGCTTATGAGAGTCCAAAGCAACTAGAAGACAAAATTTTAAAACAACTGCACTACAGAATGTTATGTATCTCAGCAAACTAGAAATTCCAGGATTTCATAAGATAGAGCTATGGCGGTTAAATTGGCATCAAACTGCATAATAGTGCAATGTGGATACACCCCTGATAATTTTACTTGAAAGTAGACACAGTTTTAAATGAAGATTAAATGGATCTTTTTCAGGGCTATCCTAATGCAATCTTGCCTCTGGGTCTACCTGCTTTAAGTAGTTGTAGTCTTCCAAGTTGAGAAACAAAAGCAAGAATACCTGTTTAGGTGTTTCCCAGGTGCATTCTTTTTAAAAACCGAATCCCTCAGCCCAGGCCTTCCTTTAGAGAAATGCATCTCTGTTAGAAAAGGCACAATTCTTACCTAATAGCACAACCTTTGTTATAATGTGGGAACAATATTTGGATAAGGATGAAAATGCCCACTTTAATTTACTGTTACCTGTTGTTAAAAGACCTGTTGTGAATGACAGTTTTATTTGTATACACTGGAATGAAATATATTAAAAAGTTAACACTACTCTTGCATTTTTGGAACTTCTCTCCTTTTGTTGTTTACTGTCAGATTTAAGACATTTTGGGAAGAGGGGATGTAGTTAACAAGGATGCTTGTAGTTGCTACTGTGCCTTTTGAAGAAAATAATGGAAAATTCAGAGTATTAAGGGATGTAAATTATCCCAACATCCTGTAAATATAAGGAATTTTTTTAGAAACGATTTCCAATGGACTTGTTTCCTGAACAGCAGTAGTGCAGTTAACAAAAGTTCACTATTTCAAGAAGCTTTAAAGAACATTAAAAGCAACAGGTGTTTTAATCAGGATTTATTTCATTTTATCACTGTGTGGGGCAAAAGCATTCTTCAGTGAGCCAACACAAACAGTGATTTATGGTGCAGAACAGTTTAGCCACAATCCATTGTAATAGATGTTCTGCAGTGCAAAATGAAACAAAGGGGTGCTGTGAAAAGATGGCCTCATTCCCACTATGTTTTAAACCAGTTTGCAAATCGACCCTGGTTTACACTTGAACCGAAATACTTAAGTGATTCAGAGAAGGGGGCCATGCGCTAGACCCATTTAACCTTCATCTTTTTGATGCTGGTTTTTTCAGCGTCTTTTTGGATAAATCGATTCTGTGCAAGTGTGAACCAGATGCAGATTGGAATCAATTTCAAGAATCAGATTCATGAATTGCTTCAGTGTCAGTGTGAAGATGCGGATCAGACGATTTACTATGATGTGATAAGGGGTCGCCGGGTGGGGAAGTGGAAATTAACAACCTGCGTTTGCCTACCCTTTGACCCTGTTCAGAAGTATGTACCGTATATACTCGACTATAATTCGATGTGATGTATAAGTCGAAGGCAAGCTTTGGGTCTGACATTAGGGATTTTGCTATGACCCTTGCATAGGTCGAGAGTAAAATTTAGGGGCATATCGCAAAGGATCTGAAGGATGAAGCAAAGCAAAACAGTTCAAAGAACTTACAAAATTCCAGCAGACATAACTCTGTGCTCACTTTTAAGGCTGGATGGATGAGAGAGTAGAGTGGATTGGTGCTTCCAGGATAGATTATACTGTACTCTTGTTTTTCACCAGGGGATAATTCTTTCTCTAAAATAAGAGTTAAGATACAGTGGCTGCATCCACACCAGAGAAACAATACATTTTGATAACTGCTATGGCTCAATGCTATGGAATTCTAGGAACTGTGGTTTTGTGGGACACTTAGCCTTCTCTGCCAAAGAGTGCTGGTGCCTCACAAAACTACGAATCCCAGAATTTCATAGCACTGCCAGCTCAGCTTAAAGTGTTGTCAGAATGGAATATTTCTGCAGTGTGGATGCAGCCAGAATTTACATTGACTCATGGATAAGTCGACTCATGTTTTTTGGGTCAATTTTTTTACCTAAATTTCTAGACTTATACATGAGTATATACAGTAAATGCGATTGCAGTGATGGATAGAGGGGGGAAAATCTCGCTGAAAACACTCCAAATTGAACTGACTTATTTGCCAATGCGAACTAAAAGTGGTTTGTTTTGAGAGACTCCCTCAGGAAACGGTTGAAATTGAATTGATTCATTCGTCAGTGTGAACCACAAGTGAGTTATTTTATTTTGTTTTACAGCAAGAAAATGCAACTGGGGCAAATGTAGTGTGAACCACCCTCCACTGCCGAATCGATCCATCGATTCGGATCTCAAAGCAATTTATTTGTAAGTGGGAATGAGGTCAGCATTCCTGTCAAGGCCAGCCATACTATTAGATTCATGCTGCATCTACCCTGCAGAATTAATACAATTTGACACCATCTTAACTGGTATGGCTCAATGCTGTGGAATTCTGGCATATGTAGATTTGTGAGATATTTACCTTTCGCTCTCAGCTTTGGTGCCAGAACAAACTGCAAATCCCAGAATTGAATAAGATGGAGCCATGAAAGTTTAAGAGGTGTCAAACTTCAGCAGCTGAGTGAGCTATTTGCTTCAGGTTGCTGAGGTTAACTCATAAACAGGCAGCAAGTTGTTAATGTTTTTTTATAGTGAGAAGGAAATAATTTTTTATGCCTTCAGTATATAAGTTGCCTTTTGGTTGATGCACTTTGGCCTTTGGGGAAGAGGTTGCCCTGTGCTGCTCTGCAGCCAATCTTTCAGAAACACGTGGTATCTCAGACACATAATACTGGGCAGCAGTGATTCTGGATCTCTGTTTACCATTAACCATTTCCTTTAACGTTATTAATTTAAATAACAAGATCAAATCAAATTTTAGTCTCAGATCCAAAATTAAATCTGGTAGAGATATCTGATAGAGAACATGCCAGATATCTTCAATCAAAGAATGGGCAACTGCTCTGCCTCAGGCAGCAAAGTATCTTATGACACACTTAATTACCATGAAGATCTTCCTGTCAATTGGGCCCCTTTTCCTTTTAAAAAATTTTTTTATTGACACTAAAATTCATAAAAGAACTTTATCCACATGAAAATCATGTAGCCCTCCAGATGTTATCAGATTGCAACTCCCATCTGCCTCAGCAGCATAGCTAATGATACACTATTAGGAATTGCAGACCAACATCTTGCGTTCTTAATGAGGAAAGTTTTACAGCTGTTTATAATTTTACATTATGTTCTAGTCTTTTTTTGTACATTTTTCTTAGTGATTAGGGTACATCTATTACGTATATGTAAATCTGTAAACTGCTTTAAGAGTCTTACTAGAAAGACAGAATAGAAATGATATTTATATTGTATCCTAATTTCTTGCCTCCTGTGAGACATTTTTCTGAACTAATCCCTAAAATACTTGTTTTGTGGCAGTCTTGACAGAACATGACAATGCTGTTGACAAGGAAGAATTGGGAATCTGCATCTTGAAACTTGGCAAAACCTGATTTAGCACTTAAGAGAAGGTAGATTTTTAAAAAGCACAAATTAAAGTAGCAAAAAATGTCTTGCAGATTACACATTTTAAGGGTTAAACCTGAAGGATACCTTAAAAAAAACAGGACTTATTTGGGTCAGTGGGTCTGTTATGAAGAAAACAGAGGTAGGTAACTGCCACCAGAGAATCAAAGAATCCTAGAGATGGAAGAGGCCTCAAGGGCCACTCCACTCCAACCTTCTGTTGTGCTGGAATTCACAGTCAATCCACCACCAAGAGATGTCCATCCAGCCTCTGTTTAAAAATCTCCAAAGAAGGATGGCCAAATGTTGGACGTGCTTTGATTGTGATGCAACCAGATAGCAAACAACAGCTACGAAAATTTGCTCCTATACACAACAATTAAAAATACAGGAGCTGTCTCTAGTTTTCACTCTGTCAACTTAGGAAGCAATCAGGCATGTGGAGCGGGATATCTTTTCAATGTAAATGGATGTGTCTGTTATCTGTATAGTGAATGAACTTGGAAAGTTAAATTGTTCAAATTCAGCTCTCAGAATTGTCCATTGAACATGGCCAGTGGTGTTCTGGGGTGATCAGTTTTATTTTAAAAAGTAATGTCAGTCCCAATGTCAGTCTCAGATGTTAACTTGCTAAGCGTGTAAATTGACACATTCCCCCCACCCCATTATTTCCCCAGTTCTTTTACTACAGGTTGAGTATCCCATATCTGGAATTCCAAAATAATCCAAAATTGTGATGAGTGGTTGAGACAGTGACACCTTTGCTTTCTGATGATTCAGTGTACACAAACTTTGTTTCATGCACAACATTATTTAAAATATTATGTATAAAATTACCTTCAGGATATGTGTATAAGATGTATACAAAACAGAAATGAATTTTGTGTTTAGAGTTGGGGCCCGTCTCCAAGATATCTCTTTGTGTATAAGCAAATATTCCAAAATCCAAAAATTATTTTTTAAAAATCTAAAATACAAAACATTTCAGGTCTCAGGCATTTAAGATAAGGGAGATACACCCTGTAGTTGCATGATATTACTAAAGCATTTTTAGTGTGGCTTGTAATGATGGGAAAACCTTTAGTTGTTGAAGCTGGTCCTCTGGGTTTAGTTGATACGAGTCTCTTTATGAGTATCTGTTCTGGAAGTGGGAAAGGGGAGCCCATTCTACAAGAGTCTGGGCCTATTCATATTTACAAGACGGGGAGCATTTTTTAAACTGAATTCACAACATCTTAATTCCAAGTGTCACCCCAGCAAATAGAACAATGTGGAGGAGGTGAGATATGAGGATGATAAGTAATGTGAGGAAAGCACTTTGACTAAAATGTTACTCTCTTGTGAAGTAGCTATTCAAAGAAAAGGGATTTATTTATTTATTTTAAAAAATATGGAAAGCTTCACAAATTTGTATGTCATCCTTGTGCAGTGGCCATACTAATTTTCTCTGTATCGTTCCAATTTTAGTATATGTGCTGCCAAAGCAAGCACAAAGAAAAGGGATTTTTAAAGTATGGTACTGTATAAAACAGCCATGTAAGACAGTCATATTCCACTTTGGTAGTCCAAACTAGATTAGGCCCACTGAATCCATTGTTAAAAGATGAGTCAACACTTACTTATGTACCATTGACTTAATTGGTCTAATTTAGTTGGGAATGGGACTTTGTTGATGTTACACTCCTTCAGGTTGACTCTGACCCCATCTGGTGACCCTACTGGAAGATTTTATTGGCATGTTTTATCCAGAGGTAGTTTGCCATTTCCTTCATCTGAATTTAGCCTAAAGCATCTGGGACCCATTCATATTAAACAATTCTAGTGCTATTATTCTGCTTTAAATGCCACCCAGTCCCTCTATGTGCAAGACAAGGGCCAAAATACCCTAAAGACACCAGATCCTGTCTGATCTTGGAAGCTAAGGAAGGTCAGTCCTGGTGAGCACTTGGATGGAGGGCCACCAAGGAATACCAGGGCTATAGTTCAGAGGAAGCAGCTGGTAAAACCACCTGAGTATTCTTTGCCTAAGAAAACCCTATGAAATTCATGGGGTTGCCATACATCAGCAGGTAACTTGAGGACACATACACATATACATACATATGCACGATGCCTCAATTATGTGTGTGTGTGTGTGTGTCTATTTGGCTTTTGGGGGGCACATTTTCTTTTATTAATAATTTACTTGCAAAAAAATGACTTGTGTGGCTTAGGTTAACTTGGTATGAATTTTCTTCTTATATCTTCCATTGAGTTCCTCTTGAAGGAAAGTTTTGTTAGTATAGCAGCAGTTGAAATAATTAAATTACAACCGTATGTACTTAGTGATATCACAGACTTAATTTTGTAGGGTTAGTTATATAAACATGAATTTTGTTTTTAAGAGATTGGGTTTCATCTTTGAAAAAGGTTGAAGCACTCAGAACTATAAAAGCAAATTGCCCCCTCCCATTTATTTTTTCCAAAAAACAATCCGTGGGCCTGTACAGATAGGCCAAAATAAAGCTGCGTCGGGTCACTTTGGAGTCACTGTTTAAATGACACACACATTTTAAGAGGCCAGAAGTGGCGCCAAAGCTGCACTCCTGTCCTTAGGACTAGAGCATGGCTTTGGTATGGCTCCTGGCCTCTTGGGGTGCATGTATCGTTTAAACAGCATACCTCTAAAGTGACCCGAAGCAGCTTTATTTTGGCTTGTCTGTACGGGCCCTAAGTCTTGTCCACCTCATACTTCCTTCAGACTTCCATGAAGTGGCAAGATGCACATGAGTACAAAGCTCCTGCATCTTGAATCGTTGTGTAGGAGAGGAAATTCCAATTTCAATTCTGTCTTGTACAGAATTTTTAAAAGTGCACAGATCCTGCACTTTTTGGCAGTTGTCCTCCCTAATAATGTGTCCAAATCCATTTCTCATTTGCTTTTTGGGGAAGTGCCCAATTAATGTTTTACAGACAGCTGACCAAAAGTAAATAAATAACTGCACAAACCCATACCACACCGATTGATGGAGGTTTGTTCAGTTGCAAAAAAGCTCTGCCGAGTTTAATTACTCTAGACAGGAAATACTGTCCATAGTATGTCCATATCATAGTTATAGTTATACAGTTGGCCCTTGGAACTCGTGGGAGATCCGTTCCAGACCTCCTTGTGAGTTCCAATAGGCTTGAATGGGGCACGTGCATGTGGGGTGTTCACCATGGGCACGTGTCCCATTCGTGTTAATGACAGTCGCCCCTCTGCGGATTTCCAAGTCTGTGGATCTCAAGTCTGTGGAGTTGGAGGGACGACAGTAGTTACAGTTAGTTATAGTTATTCACGTGCAGTTGTATGGGTATCACCTGATTAAAATTTGTATATGTGACCACTGTGTTCAAAGGTATTTTTCTGGTGCCTTTGCTTCCAAATACAGTTACTTTGAAGCAAATACTTTACCTTTGGTGCACTCTCACACCTGTTGTGCACAATAAAATGGCCAAAGAAGGAAACAGCATTTCCCTTTTTAGGCCAGCATTAGGAGCACATGACAGTATTTCTCTTTTCCCATGTGCTCCATTATACCTTTAATTTTTAAAATACTTTGGTTTTTTTCCCCGCCATAAGGCTTACGTTCCAGAGCAAACCAGTGAGCATCCATTCAATCAGCTTTAAGTAGCATGCTGGGTTGATTGCATTTCTTATGTCTAGCAGCAGATAGAATTTTCTCAAAATATTTAACCTGGTTACTTGCAAGGTCTTTATGTTTTTCTTACAAACACGCAATTAATCACCCTAATTGTTCAATTACCCAGAAGCCCAGGATATGATACCATTTTTAAAAACAAAGTAGATGGAAGTCTAAATATCTGGAGGTGAAAAGTTCTTCTTGGTAAGTAAAACTGAATTTATTTAATTTCCCCCCCTTTCATTAAGGTAAAACTTACTATGGTAACAAAAAAAATATTGTAATAATATTTGTTCAAGTGTGCTTTGAAATTCTAGACTCTTACTCTCACATTATGGTTTGAATCCCATGTAATTATGAATTCCTTGCGCTTTTCTTAAATGTAGACATAGTGAATTCATGTTAGTTACTATAGATCTCCTATTTCTATACTTTTCATATCGTATCCAAACACATCTCTGTGTGTTCACTGGTTCCGATACTGAATCAGATAGGCATGGGAAAGCTTATAAACAGGTATTCCTGTGTTTTCAAGGCCAAATCAAAATATGTACACCATCAAGGTAGAATTCCCAGTGATTTTCTCATTATTACGATGATCATCTTATCATTTGGGCTTCCTTTGTCTCACAGTGCAAATACAGTTCTGTTTGTGAAGTCAAAGGCTTTCCTGGCCAGCATCCATAGTTTTTTGTGGGATTTTCAGGCTATATGGTCATGTTCTAGAAGAGTTTATTCCAGATGTTTTGCCAGCATCTGTGGCTGGCATCTTCAGAGAAGGCTGGCGCCCTCATTTGCTGTGGTCTGTAAAGCGCCACAGTGACAAATTTAATATGCTAGAAGCCAAAAAGTTCAAATCTCACTTTAGGCCCAAATGTAGGAGGGGAACATATGGTCCTTCAGATGCTGGACTGCAAGTCCTATTCTCTTTGACCAGGCTGGGACTATATGGAAAGTTGGAGTCTAACAAAATTTGAGGATCACGATGATGAAAACTTTCCTTCTTAAGGCTGCTACCACACTGCAGGATTAATTCAGTTTGATACCACTTTAACTGTCATCACTCCATCTTATGGAAACTTGGGATTTATAGTATGTTGTGGCTCCTGAGCTCTCAGAGGAGGATTAGTATCTCCCCAAACTACAAATCCTAGAATTCCATAGCATTGAGCACTGAGTTAAAGTAGTGTCAAACTGCATTAATTCTACTGTATAGATGCATTTTCCAGAACACATCTAACATTTCAGCCTTCTGTCCAGGAGGGATTCGAAAATGTCCTCCATTTTGAGCATGACTAAGAATCATGAATTTATATTTCTATGATTGTCTTTAGCTTTTCATTTTGTAAAATCAAACTTTTTTCTTGAATGTCCTAATTTTGTGGTGTCTCATCCTCCTTTATGGTTCAGAGATCTGATCACACTGCATATATTCCATATCTTTATTCATAGTCCATTGCTTGTTGAACAGAGTAGAGAGAACGTAGAAGAGATTTCTTTCTTTTTTAAAATCTCACATACAGGTGAATATGATCAGTGTTTCAAATGGTGTTATACAGATCTTGCATTAATGTGGTGGTGGCGCATGACACACAAGGCTTTTGAGTGTTAACATTTGCTTGCTGGAGTGGTACTGTCATGGTGGGACAGTGAAAATATGACCTTTAAGTCATTCATTCTTTGTGGTATGTGACAGTGGTCCTCATCCACTTTGGAATTGCCTTGTTCTTATTATAAACCAAGTAGTAGTGATTTACTAGTGAATTCCAAACACACCCTAATTTAAGGGGTCATCAGTAAGCCCACGAAAGAATCCTTAGGAAACAACTCCACTAAGGCAAGGCCCCCAAGGTTCATTACCATCTTTTAGTAGATGACAGACTGTGTAGCAGTGTGCTGAAAAACTGACAACCTTACAGCCAAATTTCTGAAGAATAAGGAACGACACAGACCCAGTTCAAGTTCTATATATGTTTTTAAACTGTCTAAGAGGCGTTGAGATAAGTTTAAAATAAAATCATGCCATTATTCACTGAACTTGTCTGGTGCTTCAGATAGCACTGTCCTCCAATTATAGACCTCCAGTTATAAAATTATAGTTCTCCTACCCCAGTGCTGCTTCTGCCGTCTTGGAATATTTGTTGAGGAAAAAATAGCTGCACAGTGCCTCCTAACCAAGGCACTGCTGATCAGGAGTCCTCTGTGGGGGAAAAGCTCTAATGTTTTGCAATTTTTAGTATAGTTGTAATGTATGTGTTTTAGATTTGTTTTTAAATTTTATAGGCTGGTTGTAGAATTTTATTGAAGAGACTCTCCTAAGCCAATGAATGAATTCAATGAGATGGCATCAGCAGGAATACCACCATATAATGAACATAGAAACAAGCAAAAACTCCTAGCCTCTAGTAACATGGCTATCAATAGAGATCAAATGGATATGTATACAAAATATGTTTTTACACAGCAGGAATTCTTGGTTCTTCTCATACTAATTCTCTCCAGGGACAATCCAATATGTTTTACTGCAAGAGGTAAAGTACAAGATTGTAAGGGACATCCAACCTGTAATAAAATCAAAAGAAATTACAGATACAGTCGGCCCTTCTTATACACGGATTTTTTATACACGGATTCAAGCATACACGGTTTGAAAATGTTCAAAAAAAAGTATACATTTCAAATATCAAACCTTGATTTTCCATTTTTTATAAGGGACACCTTTTGCTATGTCATTATATTTAATGGGACTTGAGCATACACGGATTTTGTTATACATGGGGGATCTTGGAACCAAACCCCAGCGTATAACAAGGGTCCACTGTACACTTAAGCAATGGTCTCTGTAGGATTAGGCCCATGTTATATATATAGTACATATATATTTTCCTTACAATGGTGTTTTTAAAAATAGTTTTACAAATAAACAATAGGGTGAGTCAGAGGCTCACAAGGATGTTGCTGCCACCACTGAACACCTGCTGTCTCAGGCAGTCCCTCACTCTGTCTAATGGTAGGACTGGTCCTAATGCTTTCCCCTCTCCTTTCTCTTTAAATGCACTTCTCTCTCCTCTTAGCAGCCTCACCTCATTATTTATTGCTCATTTGTAACTACCTGTACTTTTAAAAGAACATCATTGTAGAGCAAGGATATACAATATCCTTGGGCCTAGTACTACAGAGACCGTTGCTTATTTTATGCATATCTGTAATTTCATTTGATTTTATTATAGGTTGGGTCTCTCTTATCCATAATTTCAAAATCCCAAAATATTCCCCAAACCAAAACTTTTTTCATGGGTGGCTGAGATACTGACCTTTGCTTTCTGATGGCTCAATGTTTCATGCGCAAAATTGTTAAAAAATATTGTATAAAATTACTATCAAGCTATTGTATATTTGTGAAACATAAATAACATAAATAAATTTTGTGTTGAGACCTGGGTCCCATCTCCAAAATATCTCATGATGTACATATTTACAAATACAGGTATTCCAAAATCAATAATAATAATAATAATCCAAAATCCCAAACATTTCTGGTCCCAAGCATTTTGGATAAATGACACTCAATATGTAGTACCCATGTTTACTTATGCTTAAAACTTTGGCATTTATTTAGGCAGTAAGTCTCTGGACTCACATTCACAGTTTAAGAAGAACTTGATCTGGTGCTCCCTCTTGTGATAAATGTTAAGCCTGCAGTTCCTCCCATATCAGCCAGATACTGATACAAGGCAGCATTTCATATTACAGTTTTTGTTCAGTGTTTCTTGTTTCTTGAGTAGCTGTATTCATCATGCCCAAATTCAAACTGGATTGAATTTATTTGTCAGTCCAGTTTCAGTACAGATTCACAAGTGGGCCTGCCCACACTGAGGAAACCCATTTTTGTTCCGTTTCCTCTAGAATGTAGTCTGCCACTAATACAGTATAACCACAAGCAACAGCTGTGTGGTGTATGGCTGATCCGTCCGCACCCTAGTTTTTTTACACATTTGTTCTTTCGTTCTGTCTTCCTTCTTCCCCATCTTCCTTTCTGATTGATTCTACCATTGGAACTTAGTGTGTTCCAACTTCCATGTACAGTTACATGAAAAAGTAGTTCTGGAGAATGCTCTGTAAAGGATAAAAATCTAATGTAGCAGCTGTTTTAATTATAGTGTGGAAATTGTCTATTTTCAGTTAATTTTCTTTATACTCTCACACAACGATTGGAAGAAATTAATTTAAAAACTTACTTGTGGTTTATTACCAGTTTCAGCAAGACCGATAGAATGCACTAGTTTAATTGCTAAACACCAACAATATTAAAGCTTTGCCAACATTTCATACCAAGGTCTTATGTTTGGGGATAATTTGTTCTTCTAAAACTACACAGATATAATTGACAACATTAAATAATTGCCCCTTGGAACCAAAGTTTAATTGTGACATAAAAATCAAAGACAATTTGCCATGAATGTTTTTAATACAGTGAAATAAATGAATTTCTTACCATTAATCATGGGAATTTACTTTGACATCTAGACTATCAATCAAGAAAAAGCCATCTGTAGTGACTTGTTCTCAAGCCTTTAATCATTTACGTCTGACTTCAGTTTGTGTGATTGCAATGACACTTCCAGAGCTCTACAATTTATTGCAGATGTATTGTCCAGGAGCTTTATTTTTACATAGGAGCTATCAAACTTGGAACAAATTAACCATCAAATTGGCAGTATGGCTTTGGGTATGTCTAAACAGTGCTGTCAGGTGCTAATAAAGCTCCTGAGGAACATTTTAGCCTTTAAACTGACAAATGCAAAACTCATTTGCACTGCTGTCAGTTGTATGTATCAGGTGTGACTGACTATAAGCCCTGTTTTCTGTGCCCAAGGCGGGCTCTATGCTTAATTATAAGCAGCCCCTGATCCACAGAAGGCTTTAAACAAGATATGTTCCTGACTTAAGTTCTAACAAAATGTGATGGGAAAGCAGGAACATTGTGCAATTGAGGGCTTTAGAGTTTCATGTCATCATGCTGGAATTTGATCATAAACAAGGCTTCAAAGTTTGAATGATGCCAACTGAGGCTGCTTTTTCAGCTGCTGCCTTAGCTCCCTGGCTAAGCCTGACAAAAAGATCAGTGAATGGGATGGAGAATTCATGCTCCAGCTTCACAGGTAATAATGTCAGTGCAATACACACACACACACACACACACACACACACACACACACAGTTTGAGTCTTCTTTATCTGAAATGCTTGAGACCAGAAGTATTTTGGATTTCAGATTATTATTATTATTATTATTATTATTATTATTATTATTATTATTATGGTTTTTGCAATATTTACATCCACATAATGAGATATCTTCAAGATAGGATTCAAGTCTATACATGAAATTAATTTATGTTTCATTTACATCTTATACACATAGTCTGAAGGTAATTTTATACATAAGATTTTAAATAATTTTAAGCATGAAACAAAGTTCGTGTATACTGAACCCTCAGAAAGCGAAGTGTCACTATCTGCGCCACCCATGTGGACAATCTTGGAGTATTTTGGATTTCAGAATTCTGGATAAGAGAGACTCAAGCTATAATGACTGAGAAGAGTATGAATCAGGTGCACCCACATCCATCTTCTGTTCAGTTTTCTTTTTCTCCCTTGTTCTACTCAGAGTATGATTGGGTATGGAAAGTGTTGGATTATGTAGAAATTGATAAATTAACAAATTTAATAAAAAATAAATCAGATGAGAAGTATGAAAGAGAATGGAAAGATGTGAAAGGGTCTTTGGAAATGATATTAAATAAAATGACAAGAGAAAATGGATTTAAGGAGTAACAGATTAAACAGTTAAGAGTGGATTTAGTATCGTTTAAGGTAGAACAGTAAATGAGGATAAGATACTAAGGGCCTGACAGACAGGCCAAAATAAAGCTGCTTCGGATCACTTTGGAAGTATGCTGTTTAAATGCTTCAGTGTCCTAAGAGGCCAGAAGCCCTAAGGACTGGAGCATAGCTTTGGCGCAGCTTCTGGCATCTTAAGATGCATGTGTCATTTAAACAGCATACCTCCAAAATGACCTGAGGCAACTTTATTTTGGCCTGTCTGTTCGGGCCCAAAGATAGGATATATTTAGTAAGGAAGAAGGGACAAAGATAAGGATATAGGTGAAGGGCAGGCGTCTTTTAGAAAGTTTATTTTTAAATTATATAAGTGTTGAAGGAAATTGTTATATGTTGTTTGTTTCTTGGGTTTTTTATGTTATTGCAATTTGTCTGTTGGATCAATGTATGTGTACGTGTTGGATAAATGCAATGAAAATAATTTTTTTAAAAAAAGTGTCGGCAAGGAAACCGATAAATAAATTAACCCAAAACACAGACACAAAATAAAAGTAAAAATAATCCCCAGTAAATGCCAATAAAGTACTGTTGCACACATTACTACTGATATTTTAAAACGTGACATTCACTTCATTGTATATCTATTTTTCCCACAGCAGAACAGGCTCCAAGGATTATGAATGTGGGTGTAATGACATAACATATGTGTCAGCTATTTTGTTTTAAATTTATAATTTAAACTCCTTTGAGTGCCATTTGAGAGGTGGGATACAAATCAAATCAATACACATAAAAATTTGCCACATATTTTCCATCATAAAGCAATTTTTCACCCTTCTCTTTTCCATGGGTGAGCAAGTCATATGAATTTCTACAACTGCAATACCACAGCTTTCCAAAAATCAAGATATATTATGGCCAGGACTATGAATTGTAGCTACTGGTTCATCCATCTATCAGTTAGATCCTTCACAGAACACCTTTCAATGTGAATTCCTCCACAGGATGACTAGGAAAAATAACTCTGTTGAGCAAAAAAAGTGATTTGAGAATCTCAACCTGAACAATAATATAAGAGCCATTGAGTTATTTGTTTGTAGCTATACTCGCTGCAGTTTCCCATTCAGTAAGGAATTCATTAACATTTGTCAGTATCTATAATGAAAATGTGTATTAGAACTGGCTGCATGGCTTTTAAAAAACTCAGTGTTTTATGAGGTTTTTTCATGTTTCTAAATGCCTTCCCTAGTATGACTAGTTCTACGGCTGTCAAGAGCTAGTCACAGTGTGCGCCAAATACAACGACTTTGAAGATCTTCCAGATTCTGGAAAATCTGCAGTTTTATTCCTCAAGAGGAATAATTCAACAGAATAGCTTGATTCCAAAATGTTTCTTTTTAAAGCAACTAATGTTTGTATTCTATGTGCCAGATTTCATTCTGGTGTGGATGTAACTTAAGAGTTTGGGCAACCTATACCATGGTTTAAATTGGCAAACAGCTTTCTGCAAACATTGCAACCAGAAGCTGCACTCAGCTGTTTGGGTGTCCTTGTACTTCTGATTCTTTTAATTATCATGGCAATGTGTTATCATCTCTAAATTGACTTAACACTATGGATCTGATTAAGTACAGTCATTTTACACTGTTTCGTCATGATCCAATCTATACAAAAAGTATGTTCAAATGCACTCTAATTGCTTCCACATGGTGGTTGTACTTATAAACAAAAAATCAAATTGTGTTTTTCTTATTTCTGTACAGTTGCCACCATCAACTATCATGGGTTTTAGAAATCCAGTCAATTCTCATTCCATGCAGTCATTTATTTACTTTTATATCATTTTGCTTTAAAACACATAACTAATACAACTGATGGACACAAACCCTGCCAGAAAAACACTTGGCTGATTCCACAAGTCTGATCTAATTTGTGACTTGCATGTAAAACATCCTGATTTTCCTCTAATTTGGCAGACGGTGGAGTATTCATGTTATAAAATAGTACTGAGTGGTATAAAAAAATTTTTTGAGCGGTTTTATTACCATTTGCGAGCCCATAGTTATAGTGAGGTATGGCTTGGCCTTTCTCTGCGGGACAGACTCTCCCCCCACACACTTCAAGCAAGAAAGTAAAAACAAATGTTTGTTGTTGTTGTCGTTGTCATTCTTGTGTGTGCCTTCAAGCATTCTGACTGATGTGACCCTTAGCTGCACCTGTCATATGGTTTTCTTAGCAAGTTTCTTCAGAGGGAGTTTGATTGCCTCCTCTGAGTGCAGCTCCAGATTTCTGTGGTGGGCCTTTGGGCAACATGTTAAAATTAGTAATGGAGTTCTGTTTAGAACTAGATGTATCTCAGACACCCACTCGTGTAAAAGCCTGGATTTCGAATTCAGGAAGGGACCAGCCAGAGAGCTCTATGCCCCCTGTTCCTGAATTTAACTAACATGAATTTATACTGAATTTGTCCAAAGCCCACAATACACAGGATGCAGCCATGACAGTTAAAGTGGAATCATAGGCTACAGCTGTGTTGTGTGAAATGACCTGTATGGAAGAGACATACTTGTATTAAGTGCCTAGGAGGTCATTATTAATTAGAAGAGTGTGCAAGTGGGTTTACATGGCTGAGAGAGGATTGAGCCCTGGTCTCTAGATTATTGGCGAGGGGATACAGACGCGCTTGCGGCGGGTCCGCCGCGCGCCATTTGCCCGCGCGGGAGCCCGCAGCAGCAAAGCGCGACTCCGCGCGGAGCAAAAAAGAAGCTCCCATTCGGGAGCTTCTTTTTGAGGCGCCTCAATGACATGCGAGGCGCTGGCGCGGGACTCGGACAGTCATAGGCGACGCGAACGATGGACGCTGTGCATCCAGTACGTAAAGATGGCGGCGCATGTAGAAGGGGCGCCGCCATCTTGTACGTCATAGAACTACATACTAGGGTTAGGGGGGTGCGGAAGCACCGCCCCTTCCTAAACCCTAGTAACGTATTGTATCACGTACTATTTGGCGGTCTGTAAACACGCCACATAGTCTCTGCTCAAACCGCTCCACTACACCGGCTCTCAAGCTAGCATTTACAAATATTCTTTTTTAAAAAATTGCATTTAGACATAGTCTTAAAAACTAAACCAAAATAAGGTAATGTATTTGATCAAGTGGGTCATGATTGTTTTATGTAGCTTGCTCCTGAAGAAAAACTCCACTTGTGATTATCCTGTGTCGTACACAGAAACCTTATCGCTGGAATGTTGGATTATAGCAGGCGTAAGCAACCCAATGCCCTCTGGGTATTTTGGATGACGACTTCCATTAACCCCAGCTAGCATGGCCAGTGGTCAAAACATCTGAAGCGCATGCAGGTTGCCTGCCTCTGGATTAAAGGATCAGGTTAAGACAACTGCTTTGGCTTATTGAATTATGTATCACAAAGCAAATAATTGAAGCAGGATGTTGAACAGAACTTACAATACTGAAATAACATAAGAACTTGTATCTATTTCTCTAATTAACAACAGCTATATCTACTATCTGAACTCAATGTTGTTACAGATTACTATTCTATGTTCTTTTTTAAACAGGAGCAAAATTGGTGATCACTACAAGATTAATAAGAGAAGAAAAATATAACATATTAGAGGCAAAAATGATAAAACCTGGACTGATTCTTTGTGATTGGGTGGGCTATAAATAAATCCTTATTATTATTTTGCAGACCCCCCCATAAAAATCCACAAACTCTGCCAAAAAAAGGCTTCCCAGTTTTTACTGGAGTATGGCTCAACATTTTTTGCAGAGGGAAGGCAAACAGATATGAATAGATGCAAATTTGTGCAGAAAAGTGAAGACAATTGAATGTCAGTGTGAATGTGTGAAAGTCCTGAGCAATTCACTTAATACACTTATGTGTAGACTAGTCCATAGTTTAGTAATAACTGGTGGGCCACAAATTATCTACCCCTACCTTAAATGCCATGAAAAAGCACCACCACCGTCAACTTTTTGAGATGTTGAGACTGAAAATGGTTGTTTTTTTAAAAAAATATATGTATGTACTCTATCCAAAACCCAGTCTTGTTTACTCTGGTAGCAGCTTTCCTATCATGACAGATCACCTGAACTTTTAACTGGAGAAGCCAGAAGCTCAGGGGTTAAACCTGAGGCATTATGTGTGAAAAAACATGTGATGGCATTTCCACAACGTTGGTGGGGGAAGTGTAAGAGTCTTTGAGTTGGAAAAGACCACATAATTTTGCCATTTCCACAAAGTTGGTGGTGGTGTAGGAGTGTAACAGTCCTTGAGTTGGAAGAGCCCACCGGTCCAGCCCCCTGCCATGCAGGAAGACACAAAGTACCCTCAACAGATGCCCATCCAGCCTCTGTTTAAAATCATCCAGAGGAGTCTCCACCACTAGTAGTGGAACTGCTAACTAGGAAGGGGCACTAAGTATCTTGCCCTTGTGTTGTTGTTGTTTTGTGTTCCTTCAACTTGTTTCTGACTTAAGACAACCTCAAGGTGAACTCTACCATGGGGTATTCTTGGCAAGATTTGTTCAGAGTAGGTTTGCCATTGCCTTTCCCGTTGGCTGAGAGCATGTGACTTGCCCAAAGTCACCCCGTGGGTTTCATGGCCCTGTCTCCAGAGTTGCAGTCCATCCCTCAAATCACTATACTCTTACCATGCTGTAAAATGACAGCATAACACTGCAGTGCCTATGTGTACATTTTGACCAAACAGCCAGAGTCAATATCAGTGGATGCTGGTAGAATCCCTATGGTACAGACCCAGGAAGATGCCAGTCATGCTAACCCTGCTGGGTTTGGAAAAGGTACCCGATTTTGGACTACAGCTTCCAGAATCCTCCATCCTCTGTAGTCCAAAAAGTAACATTGCCAAACTCTGCCATCTACTGATTCTGTCTTTCCTTCCCAAATCTGAGAAATTAGATGTAGTCTTCTAAGGAATGTAGGGAAAATGCATTCTGTCAAAACAAGAAACCACAATGGAAATATACATAATAGACACCTGTTACCTAATGAGGTCTACATACAAACAATCCCTTTTCCTTTTTTATTCTGTTGGCAGTAATGGGTGGGTGGAGGGGAGAATTATGTCGTCATAAAACTGCCAGTTTGCCAATGCAAACAGAAGATGTAGCATCTGCTTAGCATATCCCTGAAACATAAATTCTTATGTCTTCACTGCAGATGTTGACTCTGATCCAATGCAACCAGTCAGAATTAATTGCATTCAATTGTTCAGTGAAGAAGACAGAATTTGGGAGAGAGGGATATAATAACTCTTCCCTTCTTTTCCAGAACATCTGATCCATACTGTTGTGTTTGAGAGGGACCCAGCTGATGCCCTGAAGGGTGGGCAACGTGTGTAACATCTGAGGATGCAGGATGACAGCACATGTTTTTAAAAAGTCATAATTTATATGAAATATTTTTATTAACTGGTTTAAAACTATACAGGAGCTTCAGTATGAGCTTCTTTAAAGACTGCTTACTGGGGGGAAAAACTGCTTTGAAATTGCATTAAAATTACACTAAGATAGAAACCTCTGTACACATCATCCCTTAAGATAATGACAAATGACAGACCATTTTTGTTCTTGTTTTAAAACTATACTAAAACTTTATTAAAACTGACATTTCACTGAATATTCTCTTTTTTAATCGCTTAACTGAACCCACATTATGAAGCTTTGATATTTGCAATAAAAAACATTAGAAACCAGAGTAAAAAATATTCTTTATTTCTACACTTTTCTTTTTTTATTTTGCAACTCCTTAAATTTCTAATCATTTATTTCCTATTGAATGTTGACTTCCCCCCCTAGTTCATCCCTACCCCTATTTTCAAGGTCTGAATGGTTCCTATTTTATTCTGGTTAGTGATAGGAGGAAAATGTCAATCACTTCCTTCAGAAACATGGTCCCACAACCTGGAGCTATGTGCTGTGTGTGTATTGGATGACTGGTAAGTGTTGTATGTCATTTTCAACTATTTTATACTTTCCTTTAAACCTTGCAAATGAGGCAAGTGTAGTACTAGCAGAATGTTCTGTTCTCATGTTTGGTTAATTTGTAGGTTATCTACCAATGGGTGTTCTCAATAAATTCCAGATTGAGTCATACTAATTTGGAGTGCCACCCTGAATTGGGTCTCAAATAACCCACTTTTTGCCCATTCCTTTCATTCAGCACCAATGTAAAACACGCATTTTATTCCAAAATTTGAAGAAGTGTTAGACCACTACCATTTTAGTGCAAAGTATGAAGTCCATTATATACTGTACTCACATAAAAGACTTCAATCAGCTTCAGACCCTTAAGAGGCCTCACACTTAGATAAAACATACTTAGATAACATACTGAATTAAGTTGAAAGCATTTTACTTTCTTGGAGTATCTTGGAAAACTGGTTTGAAAGTGTTTTCTTCTTCTGTTGATTAATTTCTATTTACCCCAGCGCTCTTTTTAAATGTAAAGTGAACTTATAACATTTGTTCCATGACAGAAATGCTGTGACATCTTTTTGGAGAAGTAGAAAAGAGAGGCCTTGTGCTAAATAATGAATATAAACTCCTGTTTTATGAAAAATGAAAATTAACATTTTAAAATAACTTTTGTTTAGTTCTACATATAAGGGTCTGATTTCTACACTTACTCTTATTTCCTAATTGTTAAGAGAATAGTAATATTGTGCCAGAGAGCCAGCATGGTATAGTGGTTTGAGCATTGGACTATGACTCTGGGAGACCATGAAAACCCAATATGTGACCCTGGGCAAGCCAACTCTCTCAGCTTTAGAAGATGGCAAAGGCAAACCCCCTTTGAAGAAACTTGCCAAGAAAACCCTATGATAGGTTCGCCTTCAGGTTGCTATAAACTGGAAACAACTTGAAGGCACACAACAACAACAAGTATTGTGGCAAGATTGAACTTTATGGCTAGTTCCTAAATCCATCTATCAATAATTTCTGACCTTTTAAAAACATTCATATCTTTGTACCAACTAAAATGGATTCCAGTGTGTTTGAATTAAAGATGCTAGTCAATGTTTCCCTGATAATGCAATACTGTCACATAAAAACATCCATCTTACTGTAAACAACCACTAGTCAATAAATATTTTCAAAGTCATACAGTCTTACAAGCTGCGATCCTATGTGGAGACAAATGGCTTGTTTGCACAGTCTGTTTTGTAACTCACCTGTGCAGATGACACACATAGCTGAAATAGCAGGAAAATGGCCCTAAAGCATGCTCTAACACTGGGACAAAAGAAATTAAAATTTTAAAAAATCCCTGATTGCTCTGGGTGAGGCTGGAAAAAGTGGAGTATTGAATCAATGTGCAGACTACAAACTGGTGCAGAGACAAGGAGGGGCAAGCACTATTGCTGGCCATAACTGTTATTGTTGCCTACCCACAAATTGTTCACACCAGTACATAAATGGCCAGTGGTACCATCAACCTATCACACACCCTGTGGAGCAAAATGACAACAAACACATCCGATTACCAACAATAAAATGGATTTAATTAGAACTTTAACAAACCGGTCAGTCCAACAGGGGGCCATGGGGGGAGCGGGGGAGAAGGGGTATGTACCAGAGGTGGGTCGATGGTTGTGTTGTGCCAATGTGTCACTGGATACACTGATGCACCGTATAGGCCTTTGATCCTTAATACAATCAAGTAGATGTTTGTGTGGGGTGTCCAATGGGATCACGGCTGCATGGGACAAGGGAGGAGATTTGCGGCTCCTGGTGGAGCAGCTGTGTGCATGTGTTTGCAGGGAACAGAAAAAAAATGGTGGGGCATGGTTTGTAGCAAAAATTGCTCCATTGTGATGGGTCCATCCTTGTGGCAGAAGTGCGGACTGCACATTGGTTGTCGGCCCATTGTGGGAGTTGGCAGTGTGGCCAGTGCATTCTCCCTATGAATCAGGAAACCTTGGGGGAGAGCTGGCTTTTCCCCTCTGTATGCTTTCAACCAACGTGTAAAATACAGGTGGATCAACACCCCATTTCTACACCTCCTGCAGGACTCATCTGTTTCTTTCAAGGCATCCTCTCTCATACCACCATTCAGTGCAGGATGGTGGAGGAGTGCCCTATTGTCTCTCTGTAGCTGGATTCACAATGACAAAGGCATCCTCTGGAAACTTCTTGGTGGGTCTTCTGCAGATCTGAGAAGATGATGCCATTATTGTGCATCTTTCTACAAAGACATAGCAGGACACTCCTCCACCATCCTTCCTCCACCAACCACTGAATGGCCGTGTTGAGCAGTCTGCAAGAGAAAGGTGGGCTTTGAGGCAGTGTTACGCAAGGGAGGTGTTCAATTCTTTCCCACACAACAACCTAAACAAAACAAAAAAGGCATATACTGGTGAATGTCACTAACGGGGTGATAGCTTATGGGATATGTGTGAATCATTACACTATACAGTATATATATTTTGGCATTTCTGTACTTCAGTTGCCCAAGTGCAGACTATCTTCTAGTAGTTGCATCTCAAAAAAAGCAAGACCGATTACTCAAGTATACGTTCACTTCCCTGACTAATTTTCCTTCCCCCAACATTACAAAATGTGACAACCCTGCAAATACCACTCCAGTCAGGCAGATTAGATAGACAACTTGTTTCTTTTTCACTAGTCTAGGGCTATTTGCATGGGAGTTTGGTGTGAGAGAGGCAAGATACTTTAACAGAGGTTTGCTATTACAGAATTTCTAGAATTATCTGTTTCATCAATGCCTGGCTCTTTCCTTAGAAAAGGTACAGGCAATTTCCTAAACCTCCCACCATGCCTTTACCCAAAGAAAATCTCAAATGTGGATGAAACAAGCTGTTCAAAAAGTGCTGGCAGCATGTACTGGGAAATACAGAATAGCAACACTGGCAAGATAGTTTGCTTTTGGAAGTTCACAGGACTGTGGCCTTAGTTCTATACCTTCAAGCAGTTTGTTGCTGCCTGTATTGTTCAGTTGATAGCACTGTCAATAATAAACCAACAAATGTCATTAAGAATCAACATGGTTGGGAAATGGCAGTTAAAATTTTAAGGAATTACTTGTGAAAAACTACAAAATATTATGGTCTTTCTGACTGACTTTTGGGGACTAAACTCATCCTTTTTTCTTAAAAATATAGATGTCTCCTTAACTTCATATACTGTACAGCATCCACTAGAGGGAGATATAGGCATGGTCTATTGAAAATTTGTTTACACTGCCTTCCACTTTTATTATTTTTAAACAATAAAGTAAATAGTGTTGCTTTTGAAAACACACTCTGGAGATATAATAGTCTAGATTCAAGGTTCAAAGAAAACACTTTGTGGATTTTTATATGGATGCTGCACCAGCTTTTGCTAGTTGCTACTTACCTTGTCCAAAGAAAAAAATAATTCAATAAAATGTTAACATGGACCACAACTGGAGGTGGGTGGGAGGAGGAGGAGAAACTGGTTTTAGTGCATGGGCCTCCCATCCTCAATGTGCATGAGTTTGCTTTCAATGGAGTTAAAAGAGTGAATCCATTCTACCCTGAATTGCATACTAAGTGCTCAGTATCAACAGAAGGCTGTGTGCCTTGTACCGTATATACTCATCTATAAGTCTAAAAATGTGTGCCCAAAAATTGATCCCAAAATCCCAGGTCGACTTATTTATGGGTCTCTATATAAATGTGATAGCAGCTCCTTCAGATTTCCCCATGTCCTAGGGAGAGGAATTTAACAAGAAAGAGCCAGGCAGAAAGACTCCTGGGAGATTGACTGATATTGTTGTTTGTTTAAGAGTCCCCCTCCTGCCCATGTCTGGCTGAAATGAAAGCTGAAACGATGAAAAAAAAGGATCGAGTCTCTCTTGCCATATGTGCACTGAAGGAGCATTCAAGTTTTACCCTCAACCTATCCACAGCTTATGGCAAAATCCATAATTTTGGCCCCAAAACCTGACCTCTATTTATATATGAGGTTGCCTTATAGCTGAGTATATATGGTATATCCCATTTTCCTGATCAAAGTCTCCAAAATTATAGACACTGTATATCAGGGTGACTGGCATGGAGACCAGCACAAAACTATTTAGCTTCATCACCATGTCAAAAAGGTATGCATCTGTTAACTTATGAGCTTGATGTAAATCAGTTTCAGAGGAGTAGTTGTGTTAGTACGTGGCAGTCAAAACAACAAACCACCTTGTACCACCTTAAAGACTAACAAACTTAATATGACATCAGCTTCTATGGAATCTATCCCAGGAAAAGTTGTCCCATAAATCTGTTAGTCCTTATGGTGCCAAAAAGTCATTTTTATTGTAAGTCAATTATCCCACCTTCATAAATAAGATAAATTGTGTGGGAAGGCCATCAAGCGACCAACTTTCTAAACTGCAGCACTTTGGGAAAGAATTACAAATAACTGGACAGTACAACTATATGAGCTCCAAGTCACTGACGTTAAGATTTGGCAGAATTAAATTAGAAAATGACAATAGATTTGTTTCCAGTTTTTAATGGTTTCATGTAAAATTGAAAATATAAAACCAGCTCAGCAAAGAGAACACTTTTATATACATGAGGTCTGTGATTTTTTTAAAGAAGTCCTTTTATAGTCAAGAAAACATCCAATGAATTAACTGTGATTAAAGGGACCAGCATTCTTAAATTGAAAACATACTTTTAAAAAATTCTTTACAAGCATATTATATAATTTAGATTTATATTTTACTAAAAGGAACTTACACATCAAGCAGGTTTATATGCTCCTCCTTCTCCCTTAAGAGAATAATTTTCAAAGTGCCACATCAAAGGAATACATACCAATAATTATACAGTATATTCCTTTATAAAAAAAATAAGATTGGTAAATGTGAGAGTGAGTTAAATGAGCACATAAAAATTGCAGATTAAATACAGGAAACACTGTTGAACAAAAATTCTGTAAATACAAAAAGGCATAATAAGCGTGATAGAGAAGATAGATGTTCAAGCTGGGTTTAAGTGTCTGCGTAGATGGGAGGAATATGATTTAAACAGTGATCAAAAGTGCCATTTTGGAAAAATCCATTATTCTCTTCTGTTCCATTGATGACTTCTTCTTCTGATATGCACTGTGCTTCAGTAATGACCTCATACCCTGAAAATATGGCAAACACATGATACTGATTAATACTGCAAGGTGGATAAGACAACTGGAAATTAACTAATGATGCTCATTCTTTTATAAAGGCAAACTGGCTTTGAAAACCTGTGAGGGGTGCTTAATCCTTTCTCCTTTAATAATCTCCCCATTCTCTGTCAGTATGATGTATGCAGGAAAAAAAAGACAGTACACTGATCTTCATTTGTAGTCTGTCCTGGCCCTGGAGTTAGGAAACTGACAGCTGCATCATTTCATATAGAAATGTCCTACTGTGTGTGATTTTACGTAATGAATCATAATTTGCCATAAAGGTACAAATAAACTTCATATGCATGGCTTTTGTCAATGATTTCCAGTTAGGGAGTCTTGGTACCACCTTGAACATACTTGACTTCATCTGATTTTGGAAGCTGCAGTAAGCAACAACAACCCCTTAGCAGCTCACATTTGCAGCCACCTGTAAAGATGCAAAGCCAAGTCACTTTCTGGTTTAAAACTGGCTAGTCTGTTCAGCCATGTGTGTGGTTGCAGCAGAAATCTGAAAAGCACTTTCTGGTTCAGGGTAGAATCCTTTGGTGACTTATGCAGGTGTGACAACATATTATGCCGACCTAAGTATTTTCATGGGTGGTATAAAAGGGGGTATCTAGTACCTACTTTTTTAGTGCCTTTTCTCTTGTGTAGTGGGAACTCTGGCACACTGTTTCAGCCAACTGGTGGGCAGAGGTGAAGAGCTTCCTTTGGCCACCATTTACCTGTCATTGTGCAGCCACAGAAATAGAAGTAGTCTTGCTTTTCCTGGACATCACTCCTTCTTACCTAGCTATGCATGGAAACCAGACAGTGCACACACACAGCTCCATCTTGTCAGCCCCATCTGGCCACAGGGGTATACCTGGGCACCATCCAGCTGCCATGTATAGCTTAGGAATGAAGGAGCGGCCTGCACTTTCTCCAATGGAACTACACTGGTAGAGCTTTCTGCTCAGTGTCAACCAGCTTCATCCAATATTTGCAATTCTCCCTTCTACATTTCATACTTTCAAAGGCCTTATAGAAATTATTGTCAAATCTTAAATATTTTGGGAGAAAAAAAATCTGTACCTCATTATGAGGAGGTGATGAAAAGTTATTGGCTTAACCGGCTTCTCAAATTCTGAGCATAATTTTGTCACTGTAGCTTTAAAGAGTGTTATTTTGTATTATAAACTGCTACTTTGCAGGATCATAGCTCTACTTTCTGAATTTTTTCAGATCATTGGTAGATCTGATGATCCATCTATTTCCTGTTTCCAAACCTTAAAAAGACTTTGAAAACTTTTGAAAGGAAGGACATTTTTGAATGACTCAACAAAACTGTGAAATTTTCAACTACTGAGCTTTAGCATATCATAGAGTTCCTTTTCCTGCAGAACAAAACTCCAAAAGAAATCCATGAGTGTATGATGCAAACACTGAGTGACAAGTGACTGTCATAGTCAACTGTGAAGAAACTGTGCGCCAACTTTCAGCGTGCAGTTTTTGAGACTGACGATGCAGCAAGGTCTGGGATGCTTTCAACACTGCCAGCTCCTGAAATTGTTGAGCATGTTCATGACCTGATTTTAACAAATCAATGAATCCCAGCTAAACCAATTGCTGAAACACTAGATATATGCTAAGAACACATTTGGTTTATAATTCATGAGTAGTTGGCTATGCAGAATCTGTCAGCTAAATGGGTGCCAAAATATTTGAATGCTGACCTGATATGAAATCGAGTGGATACCTCCAAGTTTATTTTTCAGCATTTTGATCTAGTGCTATTTTTTTTAATGACTCATCACGGTTTTTGAAACACGCTGTGTTGATTAAAGAAGGCATTGAAGGGAAATGAAGGCGCGTTACAGACTGCCCATTTGGGGCGGCCTGTAACTGGCCCTTTCCCCGCCGGATCGGGGCCTCAGCTGCCAGAACGGCAGCTTCTGAGGCCCCGATCTGCCGCTTTCCAGGCCGTAGGGAAGCGGCAAAAGGCTGCTTCCCTGCGGCCTGGAAAGAGGTGTCCTTCGGGCTTCAAGCCCCAAGGACACCCCAACGGTGGTGGGGACTCTCAGAAAGGGGCCACTCGGCCCCTTTCTGATTTGCGTCTCTGGTGCAGCCTTCACACGGCTGCGCCAGTGACGCAAACCAGGAAGGAGCTCCGTTTCGGAGCTCCTTCCTGCTCTGCCGAAAGGGCGCACTAAGCGCCGTCCGCGCCGCCCCATTTGGAGGCGGCGTGTTCGTGACGTCATGGCAGCCCCCATGTGGAAGGGGCACCGCCATTTTGTACGGACTCAGTCCGTACTAGGGTTAGGGGCCTCCGGAAGCGATGCCCCTTTTTAACCCTAGTACAGACTGAGTCCGTAGTTTAAGGCCTGTCTGTAACGGGCCGAAGGCATTGAGGGAAGCTGCAGAAAGGTTTTCTCTTCATACAGGACAATGCGCCTTGCTTATAGGGCTGGTCAGACAACAGATGTTTTGAAGAATTTGCAGTTTGAGTAAATAGACCAACTATCCTACTCACCACATCTTGATCCATCTGATTATTTCCTGTTTCCAAACCTTAAAAAGACTTTGAGAGGAAGGAATTTTTCAAATGATTCAGAGGTGACTGCAGGAGCAGAGCAGTATTTCAATGACCAGACATCAGAATTTTTTTAAAGGGTTAAATATACTTGAGAAATGAAGTGCTAAATGCATGGAACTTTGGGTGAATATGTGAATAGCATGTAAGTTTCATGGCTTGGTCAGGCTGAGGACTTTTCACCACCTCCTTGCATTAATGTTTTATACTGCTATTTGAGAGGCAGATAAATGTTAACATGCAACCTTCATAAAAGTTACAGTTATACTGCAGAAAGAATCAAATGGTAACTGAAGTTACAACTATCACGTAACATATCTTACTTATTAGGGAAAGGAGTTAATTACAAATATTTAATAATATTTGTACATTCTTCTTTCTAAGCCCTAGTGTGTGAGTCAGACTGAATGACTGAACCAAAAAACATAAACAGAACTAATGGGCTCAAACAGACAGGCCAAAATAAAGCTGCTTCGGGTCACTTTGGAGGTATGCTGTTTAAATGACACACACATCTTAAGAGGCCAGAAGCTGCCCCAAAGCTGCGCTCCAGTCCTTAGGACTGGAGCGTGGCTTTGGCGCGGCTTCCGGCCTCTTAGGATGCATGCATCATTTAAACAGCATACCTCCAAAGTGACCCAAAGTGGTTTTATTTTGGCCTGTCTGTTCAGGCCCAATGTTTGCTATTTTGAAGTGTAAAAAGGTTAGATTTTTAAAATCTAGTCCACCAAATTGTAGGGTTATGTTTTTTATTTCCTTTTAAAGGCTAAATCTGCAAATTGTTGATGCTAGGCTCAAGGGAAAAGTGGGAAGGGAGGACTGTTTCCCTTGAAGCTAAGAGGTTAAGATGTGGATGAAGAAAATATGGAGCTCTGGAACTTGCTATCCTTCTCCGAGGTATCCACTCCATTCCATCATCTCATTTTGGACAGACATCCAGTAAAGCAATGCCCACTGTGCAAGAAACTTGCTTAGTTTGCATATTACAAAACATTCTGAAGTACTCTAGTTCAAATAAATTTGGGACCAAATTCCAAATATTTTTGGCTCTGTGTAGCAGCTATTGCATTCAAATGTTCAATGTTTGAATATATATATAAAGCTTATATTTGTTTTGTGTTGCAATCTTGAATATATATAATTTTCAGTCATAGTCTCAAATTGAATTGTTAGATTCACCTAATGTAGGATGAGGCCTCATCTGCACTTCAGAATTAATGCAGTTTGACACTGCTTTAACTGCCATGGCTCAATGATATGCAATTCTAGATGTGTATATATTTAGCCTTCTCTGTCAGCTCCAGTGCCACAACAAACTACAAATCCTAGGATTCCATAGCACTGAACCATGGCAGTTAAAGTGGTGTCAAACTGCATTATTTCTGCAGCTTTTGTCATGGTTCAATGGGTCTGTACTAATTGAGATTAACAGATGGATTTGGCTCTTAGTAATTAATTCATGAGATTGCCATAAATTGACAGGTGACGTGAAGAAAAACATATTACATTAGTTAATTGCTTTGTTTATATACCATAACCTCAGTGTACATAGCACAGGACTATCATAAGCCCTGCAAACACCACACAAAAACCTTATTCCAAGGAGTTTACAAATGGAAATTTTCAAGAGTGAAAAGGTGAAATAGAGAGGCACACAAAAAATAAATATGCCTATGTGTCTGTGTAGCAAATAGACAATGGCAAACAGCATGACAAACGTACATTGGTAGCATTATAAACCATCCAATTTACTGAAATAAAAATAACAATTCATGGGCTGTTATTAGAGTAAGCAGTAACAGAGCAGCATTTTGACATTTCTCATACTTGGCACTCCTAACTGACAAAGGCCATAATCCTGTATGGCACAGCACCATGCAGAAGTACACTACAGCTGGCCCTTTAGTAGCCCCTGGACTTTCTGTTGATGTACTTCATTCAATAGCTGGTGGAGAGGAGGAGGTATCAGAGAAACATCTGGTTGTTCCCCATAGCCATCATCTACTGAGATCTACTATGGTTCTCCAGAGGTCTCTGGAGATGATGTAATCATTCTGCAACTGGGTACAAGAACATAGCCGGATACTTCTCTGATTCTCCCCTCTCCACCAGCCACAGAATGGCTTGAGTGGGGCACTGCATCAGCTCAGTGGTAAGCTGGGGAAGGCCTTGGTCGTCATGAAGTGAGGGAGGTAATACCAACCCCCGACATGAGTGCCCTCAGCAAAAATTTGCAGGTCTAATGTGGACTTCTGCCCACATCTGACTTTAACAGGCTGCCAGGCACAAACTCATATCTGATGGCACCATAAAATTAATCTCACTAAAATTAAGGCTAACGTCCAAATATTCAAATGGCTCAAATTTGACTGCAGAATGTACAATGGAACTGCAGAGATATTTGTTCTTTTTTCGCAGGCTAAAGGTATTTACCTTTGTAAACCTTATTACTGAACTGAAATATTTCATAAAAGTTTATTTCTCAGACCATATATATATATATATATATATATATATATATATATATATATATGTTTAATTTGGTGTCTTGCCATGATACTCCAATAGTTTCTTCTGAAAGTTTATTTTGCCTGTTCTTTAAAGATTACAGCAGACTGTCAATCCAAATTTGAAATCTGATGTTAAACTGAACAACAGACGTTACAGTGCTATCAAAGGGGCAACTTTAAAAAGACAGAGAAAATATAAACCTCAAAGGCAAAGTGAGAGTTAAACATCCCACCCTGAATTTGTGTGTGTGTGTGTGTTCTCACACATGGTACATATGTATTCTAAATACTGTATCCCCATTAATGATGTAAATCCCTGACTACTTCTTCCTTGCATGTGAGAACAAATACTTATGGTAGTCCCCCCCCACCCACTGTGGGAGAAAATGAATATTCATTCATAGTTTTCTCCCTATATCTAAGTGCCCAGAGCTGTTGCAGAAGAATCATTCTGAGAGAAAACCTCCAGTTTTTCATACAAAATCTATATCCTGTGCAGCAAACTGTTTCCAGAATCTTATATCACTTTTTACTTACATTATGTATACTTAGCTAATTAGTAGAGGCAGTAAGAAAACCTTAGTGAATTCTAAGGATGTGTATTGGAGCACCAGCAAGTGTCAGATGTGCACTGGGACTGATGCACATTGGTGCACAATGTACATTGGCAAGCATTGGGCCCTATTATGTAGTAATGTAAAATCAATCTTCTTCTGGATAGAGATGTTATGAAATGGACCAATTCTAATGCCTGCATAAATGTCCACCTACGGACATGTAAGTCCCATACAGGAATCTGGCCAGTGTTTTGTTTTGTTTTGTACAAAGAAAACTCATTTTCTACATAGAAAACAGATTTTGTACCAAAAAAAATATGTGTTTTTCTCAGAAGAATTCCTCTGAAGCACGTTAAAATGCTGAATATCAGTAAGAATATGTGCAAAACGTGTGGTTTATTATTCTTTCCAAAGGGGCTTATTAATTATCAGGAAACCTGCTTTTCGATATGGAAATGAATAATTGCATTCTTTTCAGCTTTAATCCACACACAATCTGTGGATTTTCTCCCTAAAGTGATACTGCTATGCTGAGATTCAAGTTTACTTTCTGGAAGCAAAGAGAATGATCATTTCAAGCCCCATTTTTTTCTTTTAAAGCAGTGCCCTACTTGCTTTAACTGTGCATAGAAATTTGGGGTTAATAGCTGTGTGACATTTACAGGGAAAGCTGAAAGAAGATTAAATGAAGATGGTTAAATTAATTTACCTGTTGAAGCAACAGGTGCACTGAGAATGTGATATCCATTTTGTCGCAAAGGGTTAAAGCAATTTGATTCCCCTGATACCACATCACTGTTGACAGATGAGTCCATTGCTCGGTAGCAGTCTCCATAGTGGAAACAGTTCTGTATAGAGTGAAAGGTGCCTTGATAACCTGCAAGCAGATGTAATTTAGAAAGTTATAGTGATGGAAGAATGCAGTTAGTTTGTTTACTGAAAATAATGTGTCACAATAGCTAGCTCTTAAACATTTGTAATCCAGACTTGACATCTATCTCCAGGGTTTAAGTTTAGTGATACTATGGGAATTATTTTTTAAGCTAGCATTAAACACAATGGCTTGGATTCAAAGGGCCTCTCATCTTTGTAAAAGTAGATCTGGTATCATCACCCAATACTTTTAGGTAAATGGTGGAGTCATCACTAGGACTGATATGGTGTCAAATTCCAGGCTTATTTGGGGCATGTTTAGTACCCTGTTAATGATGCCAACACCATCCTGATGTCCATGTTCCTACTACTTGGAGCCTGGTGTCAACTAGATTAAGGTTCAGTGGCATCACTCTGTACACTCTCCTTCACAGCAGACAAAGAAACATGATATAGGACATATTGCTAGGTTTTCCCTGGATTAAACCAGAGAACAGTGCAAGAAGACACTAACTAAGCAAATTGGTCCCCCCCCCCCGAAAATAAAAGGAAAAAAGCACAACACTTGGGAATTACCAATATAATCTTCACTTAGCATTTAGACACTGTGGGCTAACAGGAAAATCAAATAAACTGAACAAGCTGTTGAGACTGTCTCAAATCGTGAGGTCCAGAACAGACCAGCTTCATAAGCCGGCTTCTGGGTGGCTTGGGGGCATGGTGTTTTGAACTGCATGCCCCCAGGAAGCCCAGAAGCTGCCCAGTCAATCAGACAGGGGCAGTTTCAAGATGCTCTGGGGCCATGGAGTTTTAATGCTGCATACTGCTGGAGCTCCTGGAAGGTACACTGGGGCCACCTAAGGTAGTTCAAACCCTACCCAAATAGGAGTGGATCTTTTCCGTTCCTATTTGGACTAGCATCAGAGGCCACCTTTGGTACTGCAGCGTTTTTGCTCCAGCCCCAAAGCATTTGGGGGGGGGGGCAGGGAGCTTCAAGCCGCCCCTTCCTGCTGGCCTGTTCAGCCCTGAGTCTGGCAGTTATAGTAACTGTGTTATAAATTGGACTTGCTAATTTAGAAACACTTCTATAGTAAAAACAGAATTTCCACTCTGATTTATCAGCTTAATAGCACAATCCTTTATATGTCTACTCTCACAAAATCCCACTGACTTAAATGATGGTGACTCCTAGATAAATGGATATAGACTAAAATAACATTTATTCTGCACTCAAACATTACCCAAACATTATTTTCCTGATGTGTAAATTGTATGGTATTACTATCCATACAGTTGAATGTCCTTACTTTACTACTGTCACCCTGAAAGCAGTTACAGTTGCTCCCAGTCTGTAGCAGACTTAGTTAAATTTGGTCTTGCGCTGGTATGGCACGAGATAAGGCTAACTCATGGGCCATAGTCTCCAATATGAATATGCTCAGTCTTCAGGTTTCTCTGAGAAGGGCCTTCTTTTAATTCTATCCACTAGACAGAAGACGCAGGTGGTGACTTAGCAACCCAACACTGGAAGGCTCTACTCCAGAAAGGTCTTAGTGATTCTTGACCTGCTGCCATTTTAGTACCAGGTGATTATCTTTGTATTAGCCCTGACTTTAAAAGACAGAAATTTGTATCAGTTTATCTATCTTTGGTATTTTTCATTATTGCTGTTATTCTATCTTTCATTGATTTATGTTTTTACACTTGGTTGTATTCTCCTGTTTTTGAAGCTGAAATGCTCTGAGAGTACTTATGTAGTACAGTGTATAACTTTATATGCATATATGTGTATATTACTGTCTAATTACATATAATGAGTAAATAAATGCGAACTTTTATTTATGGTCAGTAGAAAGTGAGACTGTGTGGAATAGCAAAATGACACAATTTCTGTTCAAATAACATGATAGTCTTGTGGGAACGTAAAGATTAACCAGTTTGATTTCATGCCACCCAATTCATCAGATGCCCAAAGTGTTGCTACAGTTTGCAGATTAATATATACATGTTCAAGTGAGCAGACAATGTGGTGGTTGGGGTCAGAGAGAATCAAAATACAAAATACAATGATCGTTATTTTAACAGAGGCCATTAGCACACAGTTGAGTGGTAATACAATTCCCCCTCCCCTGAGATGTTTCCTGTTTTAAAGTAATCACATCTACAGTTCAGCAGAAAAGACTATAAATAATAAGGGAAACTGCCATATGAACGCTGAGAGGGTGGAATTCAAGGAGCAGGTAAGATAAAACTTGGATTGTCCAATGAAAGTTTTCCTTTAAAAATGTTGTATTTTAGGAAGTTTTTTTTTTTTAAAGAAAGAACTTTCTTGAATAATAGGAAAGGAGTACTCTCAGTACGAGGATTTACCTGTTAAAAGTCAAGTCCACAAAGGGCAACTCAGGAAAGTGGCTCTTTAAAATGGTGTTGAGAATGATCTTCATTGTGAAATTTGACCAGCGCTGGTGATGCAGTGGTTAAATGCCTGTACTGCAGCCACTCACTCACAAACCATAAGGTTGTGAAATCAATACTAGAAAAAGGGTTGAAGCTCAACTCAGGCTTGCATTCTTCCGAGGTCGCTAAAATGAGTACATTTCTATACTGCTTATCAGTGCACTTAAGCACTCCCTAAGTGTTTTACAAAGTGTAAGCCAAACAATCTGGGTACTCATTTTAGCGACCTTGGAAAGATGCAAGCCTGAGTTGAGCTTCAGCCTTTTTGCTGGTATTGAACTTGCAACCTTATGAGTGAGTGGCTGTAGCATAGGCATTTAACCACTGCGCCACCAGGGCTCCTCTTGAGATGCTATTTATGTATGACACAAGTCATTTTTTTGTTGTGAAATGTAGGTGAACACACAGTTGGAAAGCAGAGTCCTGCCCTTTAAACCATACTGCTTGACATGGTGCATCTTGTGTTTCTTTCAGCAGTCACACACACATAGAATGAAAAAAGCTGCCTATGTGCAAGCCACTTTGAGTCTCATTCAGGAGAAAAGTAAGATATAAATAAATAATACAACTGCAGATAGGATTGCGCCATTTATTTGTGATATTTTGTTAGAAGTGAGAGAAAAAAATAGCACTAAAGTATCAAGAATGCTCCAGAGAAGGCAATAGTACAGTAATACAGTAGGGTTAAATGGTTTGAGAAACCCAAAGTCTCCTCTTATCTTGCTACCTATCCTGACCCTTCAGTGATATAAACTGTTACTTTGAGGGGGGTATTGCCACTTCTTCTCTTCCCACTAGCTCCTCTCTCAGCTCATCCCTAAAATAAAGCTAGATGTACTGCGAAGCCTAATTAAGTTTCTTATCCTGGCACAGCGTTGCTGTAATACAACCTTAAGTTCATTTCTTTGCGCCAGGGGTGTCTTTGCTACCTCAATCAGGATTTCTAGCTGCTGCACACACTCTCCATTACATTTCACTGTGGATATGCTGTCAGTCAGTTTTGGATACCATTCCAAAATTCATAATTCCAGTGTTGTACCATTTGTATTCTTTAAACGGGTAGAAGAGAAAAATATTTGTTCTGTTGTGGGTTTTGTTTTGTTTCATTTTGAATTTTTACATTTTGTTCTTAAGTTCTTACAGATTTGTTGGCCCCACATGCCAAAGTATCTTTCAAGATGGAACAGGGTAACAGCGGGAGCTTAAAATGAGGTTCAAATCCCATAACGATAGTGCAATTAACAACCACATGTGGTTTAGGACAAAACTCTGAATGTGGAATTTTTAAAAAGAGTTTAAACTCCTCAAGGGGTAAAATACAAACCAGTTCATGGAATGATATAAAATTAGTCTCCCCTCCCCATCTGCCATTTCCTCTTTTTTTTGGGAAAAACTTTTCATAAAGAAACATTTCTATTTCTTTTAAGAAATATAGCACATTCTGGCAGCTGCTAGAGCTGAGCTGACATTCCCCCACCCCAACAGATTTCAAGCATTCCTTCAGTTTGTCAGATTTAAATCAAATCCATGGCAGCTAATTTCCAATGAAGAATTTCCCAAACACCCTGTCGGTTTAAATGATCACTGTTAAATGTTTTATGTGGAATAAAATGTAGAAGTATAACAGTTAATAAAGGAGTCGACTCTGTTCCAAACATAACATTCAGTTACAATTTTGCTTTGAATATGACACAGAAAAGCTGTAGTTAACCACATCACAAAGTGTGCTGGTTGCCTCTATTTCCCTCAAGCCGCAACCTAAAAATCTAAAGCATTTTTAAAACGAATGATGTAATAAGGAAATTATTGGAATATGTCTATTAAATGCCAATTCATTTATGTCATTCCACTTAAAAGTATGAGTACAAATAAGTCAAACGCGTCAAATTACATAAAATCTTTATGAAAAGACATCATGTAAGATATAAATAGCTGTGCTATTTCATTTGGTTGGCAAATTTTCAATGCATAACAATTTCCATCCGATGTTACTACAGTTGAAGTAAGAAATTCTGTGGGGTTTTATTTTCATTCATTGTCCATGCATTCTCATCTATAACTTATCCAATGGAGATTTATTTGAGAGTTAACAATACTCAGACCAAACAGATAACAGGCCATATACCTTTTAGAACCTGCTATGGAGTTTCAGTTTTCAGATGGAGTTTATATTTTAAAAAATGGAGGATCAAACTTTTCTGCCTGTGGTCTCCCACTATGCCATAGGGGCCACTCCAAATGAAACCAGAGCCAGGTTTGGGATGGAAACTAATAGCATTACAACACCTGATGTCTGCAGATCCTTCTTCAGATGAATGTCAACTTGTTTCTCCTCCTTTCTCTCCCCATTCCCAATGTGTTTTTTTCTGTAACATCTTGCCCGATCTATAAAGCTTGCCCACATTTGTGGTCCTTTTCGTTGCCCCAATAAAAGTACACTGCTCCCTCGGGTTACGAAATTAATTCGTTCCGCGGCCGCTTTCGTAACCCGAAAAGCCTTCGTAAGCCGAATTGCCATAGGCGCTAATGGGGAAAAGCCGCGTTTCGTGCGAAAAAGCGCCGAAAAGCACCAAAAATTTTCTTCGTAACCCGAAAAAACATTCGTAACCCGGAACAATTATTTCCAATGGGATTTTTTCGTATCCCGGAAATTTCGTAACCTGGGTATTTCGTATCCCAAGGTACCACTGTATTATAATTGTTTCGTGAAAGCACAAAAGCTTCTACAATGCAATTCTATCTCTCAAATCCTACTGAAGTCAATGGGATTTTCTTTTAGGTAGCAACTTTAATTCCATTTTTCTCAGCATTAAAGCAATACGTTACTGAGAATGACTGTTTTAAAAAACAACAACTGTAAGACACAGAAGAATTACAAAGCAAAACTTCTCTCCAGGATGATATGTGGTTTTGTTGCAGAATAAACGCAACTGATGAAAAGAATTCAATACCTGTCATGTGTATTTGTTTCTGCTGTACTCTTGAGGAGGTAAGCGTTCCCCCTGTTGTTTCATAGTTTGTTTATTACTGTAATGTGCTCGTACATCATTTGCTGCCTATCATAAATTTGCTTCTTCAGTTCAAATGAACCCAGTTGTTCCAAACAGAACAATCTGCTCACCTTCTACTGACATTAGCTTTTGTGTGGGGACAAACAATATGTTAAAAGAAGACTCACACCAACGCTGCCAAGGGGTTGCATTTGTGATGGGCTACTAAGGGGATGTTCTTCCAAGTTGCTCGGAGCCACTGCTCGGAGCTCAAGACGAAGTCTCAAAGCAGCCTCAACCATCACAAGATTTCCTGGAGACTGGGGAAAGATTCACCCCAGTCCCTGGCAATGCGTGTGGGATTTTGTGATTCCACAAGATTTTGAGTAAGATTTGGCCAGCATATTAAGGCCAGCCCACATTGTGTTTGGCTACTTTGGACCCGGATGTTCAAATGACCCACCGAACATCACATTGTTCGCTTGCACTGTATTCCCAGGCCTTGGCTGGTCACCGTCAGGGACTGGGATGGAGTTTTCCCATGTTATTGGAGCATGGGCTTTTCACCTTCTTTGGGAGTGAGGAATTTGTAGTGTGTGTGTATGTATGTGTGTTGTGGTATGCTTTCTGTATTAGTTGTTTAGCTGCTTTTGTAGATATTTGTGTAATTTTAGCATCGCACATCAGTGCTTTATTGTTGTTACCCACACTTAAAATATCTGTGCAGGCAGTTCCTGGATGTATGAGCATCTTACTCATGCTGCTTTGTCACAACTGGCAGTTATCAGAAAGAGGAGCAGACATTGGGCTTGATAAAAACTATGCAGGGGATACCAGAACTGACCGGGGGGGGGGGGGGGGGGCCTGAAGTCAGGGCAGATGTGGGTTACCCCTCCACCTCCCAAGTCAGGCTTAATCATGCCAATTTGTTGGGACACGTGCCCTACACAGGGATATAACAGGACAGGAGTGGGTCAAAGCCCTGCTGAACAATTGGCTAAATATGAACTCATCAGTCTCCATGTCTGTTCTATAAGAATTTGCATTTATTTATGGCAATATTAATGATTTATGGTGGCATTTTGGATGATTTATGATGGTAATTTGGCTGTTCTATGATTGATTTATGATGGTACTTTGCTGGATTTATGATTGATTTATGACCCCTGCTTTATGCATTAAAGTTGTGGCCATTGTGTAAA